>NW_020539727.1:9572399-9603086 GCF_003426905.1 Ctenocephalides felis | reverse complement strand
TTTGCGTTGGTATGTTTATCAGAAAATTAATGAAACGTTACTTTATGATGAAAAGATGTTATGGGATAGTTTATTGTTTTTCCATGAGCTTGGCATTGATCAAATATTGAAATAAACACTATCTAACTGGAAATAATAAAAATTGCATTGATGTGCTTATCAGTTCGTTTATTTAGCTATATTACTGCTATACAACTTTTTTGCAGATTAAGTTGCCAGCAACTTAGAACTTAATTGTTTTATAAGCTGATATGCTAGTGTTTCTCCTTCACTATTTTTTAGAAAGCAAAGCAACAGTTGACACATTAAATTAGATTTTTTTAGGGTTTATCTATAAGAATATATTTCTATATTTTAATGTTTATGTTCAATCTATATTTTTCAACTAAAAATAAATGTTACTACTGCTTTGATATCAAGGTGTCCTTAACGGTACTCAAAGAAATAGTAGTAATATCAAAAATCCGACAAATACATAAAATCTTAGATAAAATTCATGACATTTGAGCCCAAAAAATGGTGAACATGTGCAACCATGTTTTTGTCCAGTTTTATAATTTTTTCGAGTTTATGGTGTCCATTTTTTTATATCTATTTTTTTATGTCCCATTTCTTTGGATGTCAGGTTTTTTGGGTGTCAGGTTTGCTGGTGTCTAGTTTTCTGGTTGTTTGGATTCTAGTTCTCTGGCTGTTTGGATTTCTAGTTTTCTGGCTGTTTGGATTTCTAGTTTTCTGGCTGTTTGATTTCTAGATTTTGTTGTATTTAATTTAGTAGTTAAGTTTTGCTGCTACGTCAATTTGGACGTCGTCAAATTCGAATTTTATCGAGCATATAGTTTAAAGTTTTACATTTATCCTAGAAAAACAGTAAAATTTAGGAATAAAATGGGCTTCAAAAATACAATATCCTGATATTAAGAAAAATTTAAGATCGACAGAGATTAATGTTAATGAACTTCCTTTCAATCCGGTACTGTTAGTGTTCTTGCAAATTGAGTTCGGGTAATTTTCTTGGCAGCTCTGTACTTTTCTGAAATATTTTGTATTTCATCGTTAACTGTCTTTGATGATCAATATGAGGAGCAATGCAGTATCAGGTCAATCACTTGATTACATATTGCTATTATATATGTGCAGATGATATAATTTCTATGTATATGAAGAGGTTTCTATGGGTAAACGTGTAAAAGTGTATTTTATAGTATAAATATATTTATATGCACATAACAGTTCACTTAAATCGATTCCATTCAAGATGAAAACACGGCATCATCGTTATCGACATAATCCCGCAACTCATTACTGCAATATATTTACATCGCATTGAACGTATTTATGTATTTTATATCTGATAACACTATAGATAACAAGATTTATATATAATACATGGTATCGAACTCGAAAGACAACATACTCAAAAGTTTACTGATAATTTATAAAAATTACTACAAAATTAATTACAAAGAAGTATTTACACCCCTGATCGATATTGGTTGAACTATTTTTTTCTAATCAACCCGAGATCATTGATGTCTTTGCATATAATAAATACTTTTTTTTTGCATTTTGAACAGCAATCAGAACTTAAGTTTGATTCAAAATTAGCCAGTTAACAGTTTTCCCATATTTGTGTGATTAAACATTATTACAATTTCTGTACTAAAATATTCTGGGCGAATATTTACTGATGCAGCAATATCGGATCAGGGCTATTTTTAGTTGGAAACATATTTCCAAGTAAAACCTGTAGCGACAACGTTTTTCACTCGGAAATATAGATAGCAACATATTTCTAAGTGTAAATAGTCCTGAATACATATTGTTGCATCAATAAATATTCGCCCTAATACAGAAATTGTAACAATATTTCATTACCCAGAGTTGGGACAACTGTCAACTGATAAAAAATACATTTTTAATTGTGCGCCAAAGGATATATTTTAACATTTTAAGGAAAAGGTTGCAGCACAATTGCTTTAGTCCAAGGCGAAAATAGAACTCTCAGCACTATGCCACAGAAATCTCCAAGTTTTTAGTGAGCCATTGCCAAAAAAATGCAAAACTACGAACACGACTTTTTTAGATAACTACCATACATTTGATTCATATACGTTCTACTTTCAGTATGGAAAATTACCATCAATCCCCCATTCAACAATTAACTGCCATATAGACCCGCAATTTAATTGCATCTCAATATAATAATACTAATAATTCATGTCCATTGTTAATTCTTAAAGGAATGCTTTTGCATACCTTTGTTAATATTGATAAGGCAAGTCAGGTTTGAAATATGAATTGTTCTTTTCACATTCTGGTATGTCCTTAGTAGGCGGCGATTGATAGGAATTAATATACACGTGGTAATGGAATGAGAAAGGTAAGACACGAATTCCTAAAGTCATGGTAATTGATGTCATTGTGCGTCAATATTTGACATGACATAATAACTTTAATCACTAAAATAGGCCACACCACAAACTTTATTACAAATATATTGGTTAAGTTTATATAAGGTAATGCTTTCATTTGTAAAAGTACAAAATTTGTATGTATTTTTTTTTTATTAAACTCTTACGTATAAGGAACTTTGTTTTCCTATTTGTTTCCTGCATATATGTATGCACATCATTAGGTTTAAATATTTTTTGGTATCAAGCCAAAAGGTATGCACAGTCGAGGTTAAAGAAAGGCTTAAATCGTAATTTTGGTTCTATGGTTTATTTAGAGAAACTTATGCGAAGAAACGATAGGTCGAAAGTGAATTTTGAGCCAGCGAATTTTTCAGTAAAAAATTATACTTGATTTACAAGAATCTCAAGATTTAACCATACATACACTTTGTTTCACCAGAGTAGAATTGGAATCCATCAATACCGATCGTAATTGCCATTGCTTAGATGGGGAGTGACTAGGGCGGATGCTGAGCACGCCATTATGGACAGCAAAAAATGGGAAAATGATAAGGCAACAAATCCCACTCCCAACCAATTTCATAACATTATTGGCAAAGAAAAAGATATATGATGCACTATACAATTATATACAATCAAATAAAATAAAAGTGTAAAGATACCTTACCAAATGTATATGACTGATGTACGTGTACACAAAGTCAACAAATAAGCAATAAAAAAAGATATTTACTGAATATTAAAATAAATGTGACAAAATAACTCGGCATAATTTACAGTTACCGCCGTCACCTACAGGCACCAACTTCATAATTCCGCTTTCTCTAAAAGGACTAATTAACCGTTAACTTTTCAAACAGGTAACTGATTTTTAAAATCAGGACGTGATTTCCGTTTGACGCCGATATATATTATAATTGCAAGCAGCCAGTAGAGGCAGCAACTTTTATTATTATTATATGGATAACAGGAAACGCCTTGTACACGAATCGTGCGTGCAAACTGTCGCCTAAAGATCATTTCACACGAATGGAGGGAAAATACCGTTTGAAAGACGAGGAATAATTAATTTTATTTTATAGGTCAGATAATAAAAATATTGGTAGAGCAGCAGCATTGGTATTAATTCGTGGAAGTTTTGGCCTCTATGCATATAAAAGTGAGAATCAAAATTCTTTAGTTGGATGTTGGATATGAACATCAACAATTATCATAGTCCTACAAAAAATGTATTTAATTAATTGTTTGTGCTGATTACCGTTCACGTCCACTCTTAAACTTTGAATATTTTTAGAATACGAATAAGAATGTAATTTACAAAATAAATTGGATTAAATTAATGCTATTACATATACCTAATATGAGTTCGTTTTAAAGTTGTCAATTGGAAAAATCGCGTTGATTTTTTTTTTTGAAAAAGCAAAAACTTTATTTTCAAAATACATGATTAAAAATTTTATTTAAATATCTGAATCACAATTCTTATTGAATCAATCAATTATATAAATTTGAAAGTTCATACAACTTGTCTTAAGATAATACGCTACATACAGCTACCTATTATATACAATTATCGTCACAAAAAATATTTTAAACATCCCTGAAATTTGACAAGGTTTTTTGTCTCAAAATTGCACTTAAACAGCCATTGGTTACTGTTTTATACGCTTGACGAATATACTCATCATTGCACAAAATTCTGCCACTTCTCCATGACGAGTATACTCGTCAATTAGAGATAATTGGTCACTATAATCAATCAGTATCTATAGGTTCTATAAGTTGGTTGGTATAAGCTAACGTTATCTTATTTTAAGAAAATTTTATTTAAAAAAGCTTTGCTAAAAGAGGATTTAATTAGATCAATTGGACATTGTTTCCATTTTTCATTCGGTAACTGATGTCCAATTCAGGATTTGTAATTTTTTTGAATTTTTTGTGGAACTTTTTGCTTTTTTCTTTATTTACGTACATAGCCTTTGTAATTTTAATTGGCACATTAGTGTATTTTCTAAGTTTCTAATTTTCATGTAATGCCAGATACTTTTGAAGTAAATCTTTTTTAGGCGCGACTAGGGTGTAAATCCGTACAAAATGCCAATAAATCGTCATTCGCTCTCGCTCTATACGGGTCGATTGTGATTGGTCGTCGTGTCGCGTGAGTATGATTGCTTGATTATATAGTGAAAATAATAAAACAAACAAAAAATCTGATGTGTAAGAAACGTAAGTTTATTGAAATAATTTTTAATATTCGTGGTTGGAGTAAAATACTATATTTTTGAGGTTATTAAAATGGAAATTATTCTTATAGACAAGACAGTTACAGCTGCTCAAAGAATGAAACTGTATATCCAGCGAAATAGGAAAAAAACGAGCAGTCAATAAATGTATGTTAATTTTAATTACATGAAGCTCATTCAAACACAATTACATGATGAGTGAAATTGTGTAAACAATATTTCTTTAGGTGTTGTTTAACATAATAATTTTCAGCATTTTTATAGATATTAAAAAATATTAAAGCAGTACAGCTTTATTCTAACATGCCCAAGATATATCTTTCTCAGAATTATATCTCAGACACTTTTAGAAGTTTAGAGGAAGTCTACATGTTTTTCGTTTATGATGGCTATTAAGTATTACACAGTTGCATATTTTTATGAATATAAAAGAATAAATTCAGAGTAATTACTGTGTAGCTGTGTATCATTTATATACAGATATACTTCATAATGGGCATCTATACAGCTTATTTATTGATAGTGTTAATGAAATTGTTCAAAATTGTTATACTACTGTGGGAACGAATATTATAGAACTTATTGATCAACGTTCACTTTATTTCTCTAATAAAGGTTCTAGTCCTAAATGCTAATTACAATGACAAACCGATCATGTCCAAAGTCTGGCTTTAATTACATTATCATTTTCAAACATTATAAATATTTTTCATGGTATTATAAATATATAATTTATAATTTTTACTATATAAATATGTATAATGGTTCACATTAAATATGTGTGCATCACGAGTGTTACCATATTACTTATAAACATTAATCAAATTTGTTACATGATGCATTTATTTTCAACTTAAATGCCATCTCGCATAATAGCAAAAAAGTTTTACTTCAATCGCGTGTAAACCTTACGCGCACTCTTTTTTTTAACCAACTGTCTTAGATAAACTACAAATTTATAGGAGATTGAAATTACTTCACCAAAAACTATTTATCCTCAACTGTAATTCTCCTTAACAGCCCCGGGCCATCTATTACAGTTGCATATCATTTCGTATCATAGTAATAGGTAACTTTCAACTATTTGAATTTTATAAATGATTTCTGCTTTATCAGAGATTGTGTTGGCCAGTTAGTTAGTCACTTCTGTTTTGGTATGCGGAGTTATGCAGTTGAACCGGTTCATGAAGGAAATGGGTAATAAACCGTATAGTAGACCCTTGCAAAATCAGAACTGATTGAACGATTAATAGAAATAGACTCATAATAGGCATACCTGAGGTAGAACAGAGATTCTCAAATCGAGAGCCAAGTTACTATTAGACAAATTTGTGGGACATCCAATTTTAAATGTTCTAATAGATATAGATATATGAGGCCCTACAGACCAATGTTATGGCAAGGCCATGTTACGCTCCGACTTCCATACATATTATGCTACTGAATCATACTGTATACTGTCAAAATATCATACATTTGCTGTGCATTGAGGCGTTTTACACATAAACTGCAACGTCACTCGTATGTTATGAAGCTGGGTCAGAAAGACCCCGTTATCGAACATCGTTTTTTGACATTTGTGCGGTTTTTAGTTACGTTTTCTGACAATCTGAGAAAATCGCCTGAAAGCACAGAAACCACATGGCTTCTGACAATATTTAGAACGATTTTGTATGAAAAATTCTTCATAACATAGCCTTGCCATATCATTGTTCTGTTAGGCGACATAATCGGTCCCTAAATCTCTAATAAATTTTTAGTTTTCCTAGGGAACTGGTGTAAGTAAATTCAAAATGTTATGGAATGTAGTAAAATTCTTGGAGCAAATTTTTGATTGCCATTTTACAGCAAGATCCCATTAGATCATCATTATATCATCATTCTCGATTACATATTTAACGTTACATAGCAAAACAGCGACATCCATACATTATGCTACTGAATCATACTGAATACTATCAAAATGCCATGTATTTGCTGTGCATTTAGGCGTTTTACACATAAACTGCAATGTCACTCGTATGTTATGAAGCTGGGTCAGAAAGACCCTGTTATCTAATATTGTTTTTTTTTACATTTGTGCGGTTTCTAGGTTGTTTTCTATCTGACAAACGCCTGACTGCACAGCAACTACATGGCTTTTGACAATATTTAGAACTAATTAGTATGAAAAGTTCTTCATAACATTGCCTTGCCATAACATTGGTCTGTTAGGCGGCAGAATCGGTCCCTCAATCTCTTATAAATTTCTAGTTTTTCCAGAGAGCTGGTGTAAGTAAATTCAAAATTAAATTGGTACAAAAGACACCAAGAAAAGTGTTAAGCAATGTAGTTGATTTTTTATTACCATCTTACAGCAAGGTCCCATTATATCAAAATGTTTCTATAAGTGTAATAGCTATTCTCAGTTACATATTTTACGTTACATAACAAAATAGAGACAAAATTAAGCTGGTAAATAACACTTGCAAATAAATAGGTGTGAAGTCAAACAAATGTAATATTTATATTTGTGCAATTTGGAGGTTAGTTTTTACCTGTTGAGAGTAATAGTAAATTAAATAAACGCTCGCATACATAGCATAGAGAGTTTACCAATACATTGAGAAGCAACATCAATCAAACTTTTTTTTATCTATTCCATATGGAACATCAACAAATTTTTGGTAGTATCTAGAATGTCTAAATCGAATTCGTGTATGGTGGCATTCTTTTGAGCTGTTACATCAAGAAAATAGGAATTAGCAAAATAATTTTCCTAGTTACCTGAACAAAATAATTTTAAATTTCAATACTAATACTAACTGATACTAATCACTTACTACTATAGTAAGTGATAACTTGTCCACCACTGTTATAAGGGCCATGTATAATACTTCCCGCATATTTAAAACATCGATTCCATTGACAATGCAATAGGTGTATTTAAATTTCCTCAACTAAAAATAGTAACAGATAATAGTATTTATATTGATTTTCTGATATCCATGTATCGTTGCAAAATATTTGCATATAATATATAACACGCTTTTCAATTATTACTGGTGAAACGGAAAAATATATTTCCAACAAAACAGTTATATAAGACAAAGTCATTTATTTAATAATAGCATTGTTATGCAATTTGTAGAACAATGTTTTTTTGTTTTTCTCATTAAAATACAAACAATAATTCAAGCCAATAATACTAATATTTCTGATCACGTCCTGTGAGTTCATCAGTTAATTTGTGTAAAATTAGCGAAATATTGTTACATAAACTTGGTTAATTTTAGTTCGTTTATTGCATACTAATTACTAACTAATGGACTCTTCTGGTAACAAAATATTTACCTTTTTTCCAAAAAAATTCAAAACTGTCTTTTTGATCGCTTTATGAGAAATATTAAATTATGGGGTCATTTGATTTTAATTGGACAGGTTATTATATGTATATAATAACCCGGAATAGGAATTTGTGTTATGTTTTTCGTTTTTCTTGAAAATATTAAAGCTTTATTATTAAGAAAATCTTGAAGTTATTTACAATAAGTTATGTTCAAATGAATATTCAAAACAGTGTATAACTAGCTATAGAGCAAATATTTAAGCAAAATTAGCTATATGGGAAAAACATGCCTACCATCAGTGTTTGCTTATTCAAATTTTAGAACACAGTTTCTAAATCAATAAAATAACTGCAATATCAACTGAATACAATTAAGTAAAAAAAAAACATTAAAACTCTTGTCCCTGACAACTGTTTTCAAAAAAAGCCATAAGTAGCAACAATATACTACCAATTAAGGTTATTTACTGAAGAATGCCAATTGTTGCTTCCAGATAACAAAAAAAAATACATTATGCATTGTTTCGTTAATTGACTTACGTGCTACTATTTGCATAGTTTTATCACTTGTTTAGTACAAAATGTTGTTAATTTTAAAGTATCTTTAAAGGAATTCCAGAAGCTGAGAGAAACTTGAAAAGAAAATCTTGATGAAAAACCTACTCGTTTTATATATTTAAGCTTTATTTATTTTGATTTATATATTTCAAACTCTGTATATGTATTTATTTTGTTTAAACAAATTCAAATACACATTTTTTTGTAACAAAAATTGCTTCCAAGATTCGACATTTAAATTTCTTAAACAATGTAATTAGCCTTCAATTTTCTCGAGACTTAAAGGTCTTTTAAAGGGTCACAAATCAAAAATTAAAAACTACTATTCATAACACATCTATATTTTTAATATGTGACCTTTTGCAGAATTTGATTTTAAAAAAATTCTAAATATTAAATATTTTTTAAATACTACAATTATGTTTTGGAAAATTTTTATATTAAACATTTAACTTCAAGATTTTTCAAAGTTTTAATTCTAATTATTTTTAAGCTGTACAATGATTTCAAAATGTTGTAAAATTTTAAGATCTTAATATAATATTTTAAGACTTTAAGGCAAAATTTTAGAGAATTTGAGACGCTTCAAATTTCTTTAAAAATAAAAAATCTGAGAATATATTTTCATGAGCTGATTTATTTATTTATTTATTTATTTATTTATCAATATTAACATAAATAAAATACATAATTACTTTCATGATTTTTTACATATTACAAGAATATCAAGATTTTCTTTTGAGAAATCATAAAATCATAAATTATTCTGAAAAATTGATTTCAAGATATTCAAAAATTCTGATTCTTATAAACAATCTGTTGATTTCAAAATGTTATAATTTTGAATTCTTAAGTTATTTTATTAAAGGCTTAAAACTATATAACATAGTAGATACTTTAAGACTTTAAAATTTCACGAATTTTAAGATATATTATTTTCAAAAATCATAAAATGATATTAAAAATTTCATTTTATGAAAAGTGTTTTTTTAATTTAGGCTTAGTACGTACGAATTAAAATTTTATTTCAGATTTATTAATGTTTTTTATTTTCTATTTCAGGTAAGCAACTCTATTCCATTGTTTGAAAATAACGTGAAGTTTAACAAATAACTGTAAGTAAATGCATTTTTCACATAGAATTTATAGATCTTTCTTGCACGATACTAAATTATTAATTTTCCCTGTTTAAATAATGAGTATACTAAATATATTTTATATTGTTATATTGAATTATATGTAGATTTCTATTTAAAATAAAATAGAGAATAACATTTCTAATACACTAAATCCATGGAGAATTAATCAATGGTGATTACATCGCAATTTACTTCAAATAAACAGTAAAGTTATTATTAATACTTAAAAGAAGATTTTTATTTAAAAGTAATAAAACTTGAAAATGATTTTTAGAGCAATCGATATGTTTCTCTTTGGAGCTTATCGAAATATAAAATTTGGATAGAATCATTTTCTTTCTTTGAATATTTGTAAAATGTTTCTTGAACACCAATACTTTTTCTTTCCTCACTTTGTACTATTATTGTAAATGATTTCTCTCCGACTGATCCGTCATTTAAAAACGCTTTACTACTCAAAGATAGATTATCTGAAGTTCAAAAGCGACTTGTTATTCGTTAGTGAGACATGCAAAGTTAATTAAATTTCAGCTTCTAATCACTTTTAAAGTGAAATTCTATTACTATCCGCCAACTGTTCAAAGGAATTCTTGAAATTGTTCGACGTATCGATAAACGGGTTTAGTAGTAGTTGATACGAGATAATGACCAGGAGATAAAATATCAGTCGGTGTAATTTTCAGAAATTTGCCAATGTAAAACAACTACATACTAATACTGGATACCAATAACTATAAATACTTAGTAATAATTATAAATATTCTGGAACTTCATTGCCTTAACCGCAAAACCATGTCGCCAGTAGGAAGTACCAGGCGCACAGGATATTTTCTTCAACTTTTATTAATTTTTAAAATTAAACCACTGCCCTTAGGACTCTAATATTTTAAGTAATTCCTTTACTCTATCTAATCTATCACCTTACAAAGTTTCATCAAATTCCCTGACCAATAACCTTAAGGCTTTTCTTATTAGTGCATATTTTTTAAGTATCCAAATTATTTTTTTTCTGGATCAATAATATTTGTATTTTTCTCTACGAACGTCTTAATAAATATTTTCGAAATTTCGTTAGCTCTTAATCAAATTAACAAACAAGTGAGCATTGAGAAGTGCTAATGCAATTAAATGAAGGTTTTTAGCACATTTGTACAAAAATAGATATGTGATCGGAAGTATATATAATAAAACCTACATTATTTTGTAAAATAATATGGTACAAAATGTATATTGATTGGATAAAATTAATAAACAGGGTACGGAAGAGTCACATATTTTTTTTAAGGTTTCCTGTAATTACTTTGGATTTACTGTACTTACGAGAGAATTTTTTTCGTGGAATTGATAAATATTTAATTTTTGTTTAAATTTAGTTGTTTATTAATTATTTTACTGATTTATTTATATTAAAGAGCCAAATCTGGTTTGAGCCTCATATTTTATTATTCTTGAAGAAAATAAAAAGTACATTCTTATTTATATTTATAAGATTTCATATATTTCCACACATTGATCAAATATTTTTTAAATAAATTGTATAAATAATTATTTTATTTGCTCTAATATAAATGAAGTATCCAAAATATATTTCAATTAAATAGAAATGATAAACTAACAAGAATATTATTTTTTTCTCATTTTTGAAAACCAATCGAAACTATTTCTTCAGTTTCGTTGATACTGCAACCCAATGGTTGTTTTCTATTTAAGATGAGATTATTTTTAAATATTTTTTAGTGGTGATCGAACTATGAAAATACATAAATCAGGTCCAAAAAAAATATCATAAATTGAAATTATTTTAGAAATTTCTCTTATGATTTTATTTGGTTTATTTTTCCTTTTTACTAGTTTATTTATTTATTTGTTATTAATTAATTTATATAAAAATTATCTGTCAAATAACGTTAATTGGGCACAATAAAAATTTAATTTCTAATCATTTTCAAGAAAATAAAAGTAAAGCACCTCTTTCAAGAAAATAAAATGTAGAGCTCTTATAATTCGTATAAATATCTGCATGACTTTATATTATTAAATTGTTCAAATATTTTATAGCCTAAACATTTATATAAATTCATTGATGATTATTATAATTATTATAACATACCAGTGGTGCTCAAAGCGTGTTTCGCGACTTCTGAGTGCGAAACTCAGTTGTAATTTTTGGATTCATAAAATTTGCTTAATATAGATATCACAGGTAATATTTGATATAATTTATTTATCTTTAAATAAAAAAAATGATTTTATTTCAAGACCAAGATACAAATAAAATCTTAAGCAATTCGTGTCATGCGAATAGAAAATATATACTTAAATAGGAAAATGACATTATTTCAAAAAGTTAAAAATTCCAAATTTAATTTATGAAGTTTTAAATTCATTTTATTAAAACTTGGTAGAAAAATGGATATATTGAGGAAGTTCGTATAGAATCTCCAAACGAAATCATCTGGAAAGGTTGGGAGCCTCTGATTATATTCATTGCGATGTAATTTACTAAAATTGCATTGCACTATAAATTTTGCGAATAGTATAATGCATCTATATGAAATTATTCAAACAATGTTTATTTTATAAATGCCAAAATGATACTTAATAGTTATCTTTTCTCTATTATTATTTCTTAATTTGGAAACTGTGCTATTTACAGGTGTAAATAATATCCTAGGATTAAATTCAGATAATTAAGGATTTACTTGATATTTATTTATACTCTAATTTTATATTCTCGGAAACCTATTGCACCTTGTCAGCAAAATCTGATTTAACCATTTTTTATGAAAGATAAATAAAAATTGATTAGCAGTTCCTAGTAAAAGCACAAATATATATTTTGGATCTATATGTTGTCATTAAGGAAAATATCTATTTCTTCAATTATAAACAAATAAATTAATCCTTAAATAAATTCAAGAAAGAGAAAGAGACCTGTTGCGCCAGGTCAGCAAAATCTGATCTAATCATATTTTTATGAAAGATAAATAAAAATTGACTCTAGTATTTTCTAGTAATAGCACAAATATATGGTTTGAAGAAAAATATATTTTTTATTAATAAACAAATAATAATAATCCTTAAATAAATTAAAGGTAGAGATAAAGACTTGTTGCGCCGGGTCAGCAAAATCTGCTCGAATCATTTTTTTTTATGAAACAAAAAACAAACAAAACCGGCTATGGTATTTCCTAAACAAATCGCAGATGTTATAGTATATATCTACCAACGATAGCAAAAAATTCTAGATATAAATATAGAGCTCTAAAACGACAAGCCAGAAGAACTACTACGTCTACATTACCATCATCGTCTTACCATCTTCAGACACGTAACAATAAATATTAATTAATAATTATCATTTAATTAATTATGAATAATCAAACATGAAATTCTTACCTCGTCTTTTCTTCCAATATTTAGTGTAGAAGAAATATGCAGCAATTTCCAAAACAGCCAAAACTGCTGCAGTTATCAAAACTGTCTTAAAAATTATTCCTCCGGAATAACATTCTAAGCCTGGATCCATTTTTGCAAAAATTGATTTGAAATCACTTTAGACACCAAAATATTAATAAAACTGTACACTTTAAAAAAATTCACTATAGTAAATCTTTGTTTATCAAATTTGCTTCACATCAACACTTTCTATTTTATACTCATTTTACCATAAAAATTGTGATTTATAGAGCAAATTTTAATTTCATTCAAAAATAAATTTTTACAAGTAATTTAACCATTTATAGTTGTAATTTTTTTACTGTTTCAGCACTTAAATGTGTTTACTTCGCACTTTGATGCACAGATAATAAAAAAATGCTTCTGTTGCTATCATATAACTCTCTAATAAAATGATTTATAAATGATAGAAATTTTTCAAGTTTATCGCTTGGATCTTGGTTTTCTTTTTTATAAACACTTTTATAGATTAACAAGATAATGATAATAAATTTAATAATAATAATAATAATAGACACTACACAACGAATCCACGTGCATAAATAATTGGATGTGGTCAATTAATTAGGTTCAATTTATCAAATTGGTCCACTTTTAAGACTTCAAGATTATTCCAAATTAATTGAACTCAATATTATTGTTTTAGTATTTTTAAAGGCACAGTTTTGTCTTAAATAAACACACTTAAAATCCACTTATGTTGTCATACAATTCTAAGAAAAAAATGTCAACTTGAATGTATATATCCTGGATGAACTTGAATTCTTCTGGTAAAAAATAGGATAATATTCTGGGTGTCTCTGCGATAATTGACCTAAATCTTCTTGGTAAAATTTGTAAACAGGAGAATATCTAGATGTCTTCTTAGTGAAGTATTTTAGGGTAATTTCCTGTGATATGAGCTTTTGAACCTCCTGGGTGCAATTTTTGAGAATATCTTGGAGCCTCCTTGCTGATTTTTTTAGGGATAATATCCTATTGTCACAGTTATCATAAACTTGAATCTTCTTGGTGAATTATTAGGATAATATCCTGATGTTTCCTTGGTGAAATATTAGTAAGTAAAAGTCTTCTAAGTAAAAAATGTGATAATATTCTGGAGACTCGGAGATTGACCTGGTCACTCCTTGGTAGAATTTTTTAGAATATTCTGCTGCCTACTTCTTGAAATATTTTGTGTGAATTGTTAGGATAATATCCTTCTTGGTGAACTATTAGGACAATATTCTGTTGTCTTCTTGGTGAAATATTTTAGGATAATATACCCTTACCTTCTTGATAAAATATTTTAAGCTAATATCCTGTTTCCACTGTGAGCTTGAATCCTCTTGGTAAAAAAATTAGAACAGTATCCTGTTGGCACTGTGATCACTTGAATCCTTTTGGTTAAATATTCGGATAAAAAATATTTAAATATTTAATAATAAAAATCGGAATTAAAGAATGTCCTCAATGTCTTGGATGTCGCTCTAATCATGGATTTGAATATTCTTGGTAAAAAATTAGTATAATATCCAGTTGGCACTGTAATCACTTAAATCCTCTTGATAATTTTACTTGGATGTCACTCTGTTCATAAACTTGAATTTCCTTGGTAAAAATATAAAAATATCCTGAAGTCGATGTGATCACTTGGATCCTCTTGTTGAAATATCAGAATACAAGATAATAAATAGTCAACATTAAAAATCGATATTATAAGCAAATGATAATATCCTGGATGTCACTATAATCATAAACTTGAATTCTTTTGGTAAAAAATCAAGATAATATCCTGATGTCACTGTGATCACTAGAATTCTCTTCAGGATACAAGACAAAAGTTGCAATCAATATTGTTTGGCAATAAAATCGGTATTACTAATCGGTAATTAATTAATATTGATTATTGGTGTAATTGATGCTGGATGTCACTCTAATGATGTACTAAAATCTTCTTGGTAAAAAATTGGGATAATGTCCTGATGTCACTAAATCCACATGGTGTCAAATATGGGGATAAAATATAATAGTTACAAGCAATATTGGTTATTGATTATAAATCTGACAATCCTGGATGCTGACTATCCTGGATGTCACCTTGATCATGAACTTCAACCCTTTTGGTAAAAAATCAGGATAATATCCTGATGTCTCTGAGACCACTTGGTCAAATATTAGCATAAAAGATATAAGCAATCAATATTGGTTATTGATTAAAAATCTGTAAACGCACGTTGACAATCCTGGATGCTAAATATCCTGGATGTCACCTTGATGTCACCAGAAATTAGGTTGTCACTTTTGGTAAAATTTCAAGTTCACCAACAAAACACTTGATAAATATTAATTAGTGATTTGAGGGAATTAATCACAAAAACTGCACATCCTCGTGGTAAACCTATCTATCCATCATAAAAACTATCTTAGACCACCACATGTATTTCACAAATTTTTTATTAGTTTTTCATAAACTATTTTTTTTTTTATTAATTTATCATAACTTTTTTCAAAATTTTCTTACTTCGTCCTCTCTCGTCGGCTTTCGGTGTAAAACTGTTTCGTTTCGTATTAGTGTGCCGATTGCCGGTTCATGCATTCCTCCGCAGTGCCGCCGTGGAATGTCGTAGCACTAGTGTTGTGTAGTGCCGGTGTGTAGTGGTAGTGTCTTTGTTGCTGTCTCTTTCGCTCGTATGAAGTGATTGACTTGACTGGTGTGACTCTGTCTCTGTCTGTCTTTGTCTACCTTTACAGGTGCCAGATAAGCAAAAGATATCGGGAAAAAATCGACACGTTCTTAATAAGTGGCACTGGGGGGAAAATATATTTTTATTTGAGAAATGATTTGATTTGAAAAGTACTTGTTCTGAAGTATCTTACATAAAAAGTTTGTTAGATTAATGAATTGTTATGTTAGCAGGAAAAATTTACGGATACTTCATAATTAGCATTAGAATTGAATGTGTTCATGATGGCAAATTGTATCGATAAATGTCTTATATGTAGAATAAGTTTTTACTTTTTATTAACTTCCCAAAACAATCAAATGGTAATGATTGGGAGAAGTGGATATTAGTTTTTAGCAGAGGTAGGCACAGCTATTTCGAAGATACAGAGCTAAATGTTAAAGGAATGGCAGTTTTTGAGAGAACTAAGCGTCCGATTGATATGATGAAATAATAATAATTTCAACTTTGCAATTCAGTTTATATAAATATTAGACAATGTTACATTTTTTATTAATAATAATCTATTTGAAAACATTCAGTATTCCTCGAACATTTTGTTGCGGTACGGGAAGTTCCAGCAATTTGCCTTGAGGCACGATGCTATACACCCTACTCTAGTGAATAATAAATTAATAAATGAAAGCTAGGAAATAAATTCATATTATCAATAAAACTAAAATCTCACTAAGTGGTATTCAATTGATTTAGACTAATTGAATCGGTACAAAAGCAATTTGGCATTAAGAGTTTTTATTTACTACCCAATTGTCTGCCTTTCTATATTTAATATATTTTTAATATTATAATTTCTTTTTCAATAATCATATACTACTAGGGTATAGAACTATTTTCACTGTGCTTTCAATTAAAATTCAATATTAGTTGTGCTTGAATTAAGAAATCTTGTTTTACAAAACCAAAGCATTATTATAGCTCTTTTATGCTATATATATAAAAAAAATTTGTAAAACTGATCAGAAATTTTATCCTAGTAATATAACTAGTATCACTAATAAAACAATAGCTTATTTTAACGTAGTGCAGAAAAATAATTTCAATGCCTTAGTAAAAATGCCTTACAAATTAAATAAAACAGGGGGCATAATCTGAATGTATCAAGAAAAAGTAGCGTATTTATCCGAGAATTGACCTATAAATAAAGTAAATGTGCATGGACTCTCATATTCCTCTGGATATTTATCATAATTAAGTTAAAATACTTGAGCACGTTTTTGCAAAACAAGTGCTACTACATTTCCCAGATTAGATACACAGCTAATTAACCACATGCAAATAAAACAAACAATTTAAATAAAACCATCACTATCTTTTTTTATCCGAGTGAGTGGTTCGACCAGATAAGAAAATTCCTAATAACGGATTTTTTTTTCTGTTATCACCGCGTGCCCTATATATACAAATGTAGTATTTACGGTTATTATAAGGCAAAGAGAGGCAGAAGCAGAGTTTGGTTTGGATTTCTCTGAAGATTGGGATTTAAATCTTAAAGCCACTCACGATTTTTATTATACCTGGAAATTAGGCAGGTAGAGTCCTAACAGGCTCGTCAGGTCGGGGTAACGGTTCTCAAATAAAGATTCGCGGAGGAAGAAAATTTGAGGGCGTTGCTTTCCTTTCATAGAGATAATTTCTATTGCGATGTATACAACTGTTTTGTAATGTGTTAAAATGCATGATTGTCTTTGACCCTGTATTATTAGGAGACAACCCATCGGTTACCTAGTCAAATCACTTTTTTTTTTCGAACAAAAACTGATGTCACTACTGCTTGATATCAGATTGTCTTGGACGGTGATTGGTTTCTAAAAGCTTTCATCATTTGAGCTAATACTTCTTGAAGATTTTCAAAGAAACAAGTATAAAAAATGTCATATTCTTTCACTTTGTATTATTAGAAGGCAACCGATCGGTTAGCTAGTCAAATCATTTTGGTTTTATTTTGAAGCAAAAACTGAAGTCACTACTGCTTGATATCAGGTTGTCTTAGACTGAAATTGAAATAGGAACCTTATGGTTCCTAGAAGCTTTTAGCACTTGAGCCACTATAGTTGTTGTTAAAATAGTTACTAATTAGTTAACTAAAAACTTATAATTCAAAAACACTTAAAAATTGTGAATCAAAATCCTTCTTTCATTAAAATACCTAAAAATTTGTAAAAGAAAATACTTATACTATAAAAATACTTATCAATTTGTTTGGAAAAAAATAATAATGATTATCATATAAGAAAGTGTCTTATATTATAAATTTGCTAAAACATCATAACATAACCTAAAATTTGTTAAACAAAATAATTATATTGTAAAGCTTATTAGAAAACCTATAAATATGTTAAAAAATACTCGAAACAAACTATTTATATTTAAAAATAATTAAAATTAACTAAATATAAATAATTTTAATAAATAAATTAAATAATAAATAATTAAGTAATAAAATAATTAATAGTTAATTAAATTTGCAAAATATAGACTTGAGCCTAATATCAACCGTCATTATAGGTTTGTAAAATAATTAAATAAATAAATAAATAAACTTTATCGCATTAAATTTTTCTAAAAAAATTAATATAATTTTATATAATAAAATGAAGAGTTAAAGAGCTTTAGATTCATATCATATCTTACTTTATTTATATATTTTTTTTATAATTAATATTCTATTTGTAAATATTAAAAGTTTGTTACTTAATTTTAAGCTTTACTTATCATATAAAAATTCCTCTTGAAAAATCTAAAAATTAAATTTTATTCTTTTGAGTCGCTTTTATCTTAAATAAGTTATCAATTTTCACATTTCAATTTCAAATCTTTTCAAAAAACTTATATAGTTTTCTATCATTAAATGAAAAGTTGAAGAGATTCAGATCCATATCATTTTTACTTTAGTAATATATTATTTATAATTAATATTCTATTTATAAATAATTAAAAGTTTGCTACTGAATTTTAAGCTCTATATTTTTCTATATACAATTTTCTATTGATAAATCTAAAAATGGAATTTTATCATTTTAAGTCGAATTTTACGTAAATTCGACTTAAAAGAATAAAATTCCACTCTTAAATTTTTTCAATATTAGAGAAATTTTTATTAAAATTAAAACGTAAAGTTATTTGGATTTTTTTCCATGGTTTTATTTGCTATGTTCTTTATTATTATTATTTTATTGATATATTATTTTCACATCTCAGTCAGTCAAAATTGAGGTCAGTTTCATCCTAAATTAATTATTAAGTTTCAGATATCAATGTTGTATTGAATTTTCACATTTGATACAGAAACATATTTTGTTCGAGGCCTTTACAAGTATAAATTTAGAGCTCTTAGAATTTTTAAAAAACTCGAATAATGATCATATGTATTTTTTTATCTTCATTTTAATTATTTCCCATTATATTTATGGAACTAGTGTTGGAATTTTCGGATTTTCACAAAAACATTTATACAGTTAATTCCAGAATATTTCAATTGAGGTAATTGTATTACAATTTACCATACTTGATTTACCTGTAAAGAGTGTATTACCTGAAAATATCTAGTTCTGAAGTATAATAAAACTTACTAAATAGTAACTTACAAATAATTTGCATAATGATTCATATAATGTACTTATTTCATTCTGGTAAACTTAATTTTAATTTAAAAGATATTAAAATAGAGTACCCATATAGAAACATATAATATTATGCTAATAGAAATATACTAGCAATTATAACTTTCATATATATTTTTATTTTTAAGCAGTTATAATGTTAAAAAGACGTAGCAAATATAAATATTAGTGACTTTGTATAGAAAATCACCAATTTTCTTTTCTTTCTAAATGAGCCTTTATAGAACTAGACTTTTACACTTTAAGGGTAATCAAACAAAATATATAAAAGATAAAAAAGTCCTTATTTTTTAGGTGTTATGATTTTGATAATACATACTTAAAATTCAGAGATTTTTTATTTAATAATAATAAAACTTATATAAAATATTCTAAAAAAACTACGTGTCCAATGGCAATTTTGATTTTCCAAATTCCTAATACATTTTGTTTTTTTTTAATTTATGAAAATTTATGTAATGATTTGATTGAAATTGCAATATTTCCATCATATATAAGTAAACTTTAATGACTTTAATGAATAAATTTGTAATTAAACAAACCCATAATTGAGGTATTTTTTCTCTGAAGTAATAAAACATTTATTGCTCAGATATTTTCCAAAAAATGATATTACATAAGTAGAAGCTTTTTCGTGGCTCGGTAGTAAGAACTTTGGTTTTGCAAACACAAGGTTTGAGGTTCAATACCTAACTCGGACAGCTTAGTATCAAGTAGTAGAGTGATACCTGTTTTTACTTAAAAATATAGATTTAGGATACTGGTTATAATATGCAAATAAAAATAGCCTCTTTCAGTATTGCTGCATGAAATTAATCAAATATAATCAGTGTTAAGAAAATTCTAATAATAATAATTGATTAAATACAGATAGATAGGCCGACCAAAAGGATTTTATTCTAAAAAGTTCGTGAACAAAAGCTGACTGGTTTATTAAATTTTGATTGCTCAAAAAATAATTAAACAATATTTTACAGAAGTAATTCTACAATATATACTCAAATCTTTTAGATTTTTTAATAAACTTGAATAATTACTTGTATTTTTCGATATTATAGAAATATCATTTCTTACTTATTTATTAATGTTTTCCTATTGCACATTAGTCATTTTTCATATTAGATTTTTTTTAAACAATTTATCATATAAATATAGAGACCAATATTTTTTGTGAAATTCTTGTGCAAAATTAATATTAAAATAGGCACTTATAAGGGATTAGATAAAATATTTCTTTAGAAAGTTATTTTAAATTTTCAAAAACCAAGGCAAAATTCTTTTGTGGAAAAATAAGGTGGAAGGCATATGAGTAAATATAAAGGCATATGTGTAAATTCGAACTTCTTTAAATATATACATATATTTCATACATATATACATATAATATTTTTTTCTTATACTAAGATACTCTACCAGTATCTATTTAGACTAACAAGTATTCTGTTTGTAATAACAGTAATTGACGAATATACTCGTCATAGCTCGATTCTGACGACGCAAAACTGTTTTAAAAAAAAAGCTTCACAAAGTTACCAACACTATCCAATCTAACTTTCTAAATTTTTAATGAAAATTCTTATGAATTACGATTTCTTATAAAAATAACAATTTTATACTATTTGATAACAATTATTTTTAATTAACAACCCATAAATTTTTTTCCTACGATTACCATCCATTATTATTAACATGGCTGCCCTTTACTATCGAATTGATATAAGATTTATTAACTAATAAATTATTAAAGTTATGAGAAGTTTTATCGCTTGGAAACGATAATAATAATCGAAGTATTATTAAGTCATGATGCAATAAACGATTTCAGGTAACAATCATATATAATATATGATTAAAGTACAATGAGTGTCTAATCACGTCTTGAGAGCAATTGTATGATGTCTGAGAGTGGAGAAGACTCTTGAAAGACATCAAAGTATCATGAGGTAAATGAGTACTTTCCAATGATGGAAAAGGTGTACTATAAATCTATTGAAGTTTGATTCAAACATATTGAAAAAAGATTTTGAACTAACACAAAAAAATACAATTTTACTACATAATTCTGCAGGATGCGCTATCAATATGTGATCAATAGAAACATTAAATAACTTCTTTGGGTATTAATTTGGTCGGATAGCTTTCCAGGTAAACTTGACTCCTTGACTCGCTAATTCGTTAGGATGGACGTCTATTCCGTTTTTATATTTGGCGGTAACCACTATTATTTGTTCTAAAATTGTAGGTATGCCTGTGTCTTGGTGAATGATCCTTGTTGGCGTATAGCGACTAATATTTTGCCTCAGAATTTTGTTTTGACCGCGTGAAATTTGTTTTTTGTAGTACCCCAAAGTTGAATACCATAGGTCCACACGGATTTGATTAACGCCTTATATATTAGCAATTTGTTGCAAATTGATAATTGTGAATTCTTATTTTGTACCCAATAATAATTTTTGAAGATTTGATCCATTCCTAGTCCTTTGTTTTCATGTATATTTTCCAATTATGTTTCCTGTTTAAGTGAATGCCGAGATACTCCTAAATGTATTGTCGGAAATAGCATCTGATTCTTTTCGTCCATGGAAAGCCAAACCTTAAATTTTTATATAATCGTGTCTTCTGTCTGAATCTCAACCTGTTGTAAACCGCAGCTTTGGATTTTGAATCTTCTCATTAACATTTCGGAGTATCAAAACATTCTTGATATATCTTCAACGCATTCGTCTGTGTCTGTGTTCGTCGCATCTTCTCGAATACGTTATTATCTCTTGGTATTATTTTTTTTATTCGTAGTGTGGGAGCTGGGGAAAAATAATCAAGAAATATTTTTTTTGAATGTAGCTCATTAGGTTTTGATACATTTCTTTGCTATTATTCTTCAGTTCAATTAAAGGTGAGAGTGAAAACTTTATGGGTCTGCAATTTATTTTAAAGTTAAAATTTACCATTAAAACCATTTTGCTCAACAATGTGTTTTAATTTATTTTTTTGGTATATTTGGTAAATAATGTAAGTTGGTATTAAAAAAAACAGACAAATTACTATTTTTTTGAAATTTATAATTTTTAGCGTTTATCTAGACATAACAATATCCAAAAAATTTAAATAAACATCCATTTTTTCTGGGGTATGCAAAATGTTCAGAAACTTTTAAAACGTGAAAACTGTAAAAATTTTCAATTTCGATTTTTGGACGATTACAATAACTTACCCTACGGGAAGTTAATAATTGTTTAAAAATAAAAGGAGGTCTCTTATTTGGAAAATCACAATCAACTCTAAAAATAGACTAAACCCAGAATATAATAAAATTTCTAGTTGATAATAAAGATAAATTTTACTATTTTTATTATAAATTACAAAACTTTAAAAAAACTGATTTAGACCAAACAATCACTTCCAAAATTAATAATTTTTACAGATGACTTTTATGATTAAACCAATAGTTCAACTTTTATAAAATTGAGTGTTGTCTTATTTTTTTATCTCGAATATGGTTTATATATTATTGTTAATCGATAATTTTAAAAAATTAGAAGCTTATGCTTGTACATACATAATTTTTTTTTTATTTACATATAAGTTAAAATCTGTTTATAAATAGACATTGAGTAATGGATTTAAAAATCAACAGTGGCATTTTCTAGAAGGAAAACCCAACCCTAATCAAAATTTTATCTTATTTTCCATAAATGAATAAACTATAATATATACATAAAATTATAAACACAAGAACGCTTCATATACACATATACGTATGATTACACACTCTTATACACATACAACACTCCCTTACAATTTCTTCTCTGATGGTGAGAGTATTGGAACATACATGAAATTGTATGTTGGCTTGCAAAAGAAATGTTTATTTTTTAAGGTATTTGTAACTACTAAATCTATAGTTGCCAATCAAGCTATCTTGCGCTGAATATTTTATATTTGTATTAATTTAGAAAATTTTCACCAGCTCTTTCTCTATTCCTATAATTTGTTGTTGTTTCTTTAATATGCACTGGATGGTGTGTTGCATCGCGACGACCGACGACCGGTTATGAAATTTGACCACAAACGTGGTTTTTTAAAAAGACTCGAGGAATTCCGATTTTTTTCAAATTCCTTATTTGTTTGTTTATTGAAAATAAACAAAATACTGAATATCGAAATACCAAACATCGTTATGTGATAAATAAATTTTTTGATATTTTATTTCTGTGGATTATTTTATTTGGGGACCGATTCTGCCGCATAACAAACCAATGTTATGGCAAGGCCATTTGCAAAAGCCATAACATACGAGTGACGTTGCAGCTTATGTGTAAAACGCCTGAATGCACAGCAAATACATAACATTTTGACAGTATTCAGTATGACTCAGTGACATAATGTATGGAAGTTAGAGCGTAATATGGCCTTGCCATAACATTGGTCTGTTGGGCGGCAGAATCGGTCCCTTGATAAATGAATATTCAGAAGTGAGCAGAGTTTTTGCTATACCTAGAGAAATATTAGTATTTTTGAGTAATTACTTTCACTTCTAATAGTTCAAAGGTAGAATTGAATTCGTTGAACTATCAAATATAAAAAACAGTTCTCAAAAGTATAAAAAATGTTTTTATTTGTTCCTGAAGAAGACATCCTATGTCCTTAAAACGTGGAAAATATTTATAAATGTGATATCAGATAAATTAACCAGAAATTGTTCTTGTTTTTAACAAATGAGAGATTAATTATGAGCGTATGCATGGTACTGCGGTACATCAAAGAAAAATTTTAATCATCACTCTAACTTTTATTCATTATTGTATCTACCTACAATAACTTCAAACTTTTTATAAATCTAAGATTCTCTTCATCAATATATATTCGCAGTTATAATATTTGATTAAGTCATCATACAAGAGCGACTAATTAAGACCTCCATTCGAAGTGTATATTAATAAGTTATTAACTGTATTCTATTTTCTATTGTTATGGATCTCACTAGATATTGCACAATAAATAATAGACGTTTGTCAAGACTGAGAACAGATTGACATGATTGACATGATTGACAAGAGACAAGTCAATCTTAAGGGATTTCCAAGTGTTAGGTGGGAATAGTAGTAGAAATAGTAGAAATTGAATTATTTGGTTAGTCAATTCATTATTTTTTCTAATAACTCTTACTCCTTGACTGATGAACAGTCCATTGATCATGATGGTACCAAATTCTACCTGATTCAGTTTTTCGTTAAGACATCAAATGTTTTATAAAATTGGCACCATGATGCTGCTTAAAAAATAGTAAAAAGTAGTTGATCAAAATGGACAATGCATAAGAGAATAAACTTAATCAGTGGCATGAAAAAATGTACTGTATTACTAATTAAAATCTGCACTTACTTAGTTGCCAACCTGATACATCCAAAATATCACAACTTAATTTATATTTTATATAATTATATAAAATTCTGTTAGTGCTTGTACCGAAGGAAAATAAAAGCTTGGCTTCCATGCTTTATTGTCACTCGGCTTTCAATTTCCTGTATTTTTTGAACAAGTGTTCTATCCTCAGCATTGGTCTTGTTTATTCAATACTTCTATTTTTTTCTTCGATTCTGCCATGCAGAAGATAACCTTTTTCCAATAAATAGTTTAGACAGTTTTCTTTAGCTTAAGTTTAATTATTATTCTAATACATGCATTTTTCCAATAAATATATTATTGCCAGAATACAGTTTCTGGTTTAAGGAAACTATTACACCAAAACATCAATATTCTGAACAACAATTTCATTTAATTGATTATTTCTCTACATGTTTACTCAAGTACTATCTTCCACAGCGGTCTAAGTCATTTTCTCTGCTTCAAGCATCTCTTTCAGAAATTCAATAAATCAGTTATTATTTTATATTAGCTCATTTTAACCGACAATCTATAACGTCTATATTTTGTATCGATATCGACATATTACGAACAGACATTTGCATTATCTGTCCTTAATGGCACGAACACAGTTTGTCATTAAATATTATTATCTAAAGTTATGCGCTTAATAGGCTTCTAATTATAAGTCATTATGCCATTGAAGTCGAATATTGTTATTTTGCTTGGTAAATGCTATTATTGAGACATAGTGAGCACAATAGCTGATTACACAATGAATGGGAGAAACATTCGATTTTTATTGATGAGGAGACGTACTGATTATTTTTTTGGCAGAGGTAGGTCCAGCCGTTTCGGAGATACTGGACATAAGGGACAAAAAAATCCAAGAAGGAGGAGCCAAAAATTAAAACTAAACTAGTTGGGTGCATGGCATCGTGCGTTAAGGCAAATTACTGGAGCTTCCCGTACCGTAATTAAAAATCTTGGTACGGAATCCAATAAAATTTACACAAAGTGTGTACACATTATGAAAATCTCTATAAAATATCTGATAATTTTATGTGCATAAGTCCGAAAAACATTTTTGACTGCCAAAAAGCCGTTTTTTAACTTATTTTTTATTGAGAGTCCATAACCGCTAGACCTGTCTTCTAAAAAATTTAATCAGTTTTTTATCTTGTAACAAATACTACAATACAGTACTACAAATAAAATGATTTTTAAATTATTAAAATCAGATGCTCCGTTCTCTCAAAAACTGAGTTACTGTTTGCGACACTTTTTGCCCCGTATCTTCGGAATGGCTAGACCTGCCTTCGCCAAAAACTAATCAGCACGCTTCCTTATCAATTCGAATCGAATGTTTTTTGAATTATTCAAATCGGTTTATCCGTGTTCCCGAAATCGTCGACGAAAATTTGTATTCGTTACAAATACATTACATCCATTTTTTCTAAAGTATGCTTAAATGTTCAGGAACCTTTGAAACGTAAAGATACATAAAAATTTTCATTTTTGATTTTTTTTGCTATTATTATAACTTGCCTTACGGGAAGTTAATTATTGAGAGAAGGGGGGGGGGGCACCCGAATTGATTGATTCAAAAAACATTTTACTTGCATTTGTAGATTAATTCTCCAACACCAACTTCCATACATCTTGCTACTGAATCATACTGAATACTGTCAAAATGTCATATATTTGCTGTGCATTCAAGCGTTTTACACATAAACTGCAACATCATTCGTATGTTATGAAGCTGCGTCAGAAAAACCCCGTTTACGACTGAGATCGTTTTTTTTATATTTGTGCGGTTTCTAGGTTTGGTTTTCTAAGTGACAAACGCCTGACTGCACACCAACCACATGGCTTTTGGCAATATTTAGAAGGAATTTGTATGGAAAGTGCTTCATAACATAGCCTTGCCATAACATTGGTCTGTTCATAATGGACCGATTCTGCCGCACAACAGAACTATGTTACGAAGACTATGTTACGAAAAACTTTCCATACTAAATATTGACAAAAGCCATGTGGTTTTTGTGCAGTCAGGCGTTTTTCACAGGTTGTCACTTAGAAAATCTGATCCTATATAAATCGCACAGATGTAAAAAAACGATGTTAGATAACAGAGTCTTTCTGACCCAGCTTCATAACATACGAGGTGTGTTCAAAAAGTACCCGGAATTTTTAAATTTCGCGGGTCTGGAGTGTCTGATTGTCAAAATTTTTTTTTTATTGTGTTGGTATACATGCCCCTAAAGTATGATGAAATTTTCAGCTATATTCACTGTTTACTTTGTCTGTGGTAGTCGCTAAGGTTCGACGTGTTTTTCTGAGCTCGGCGATTTTTACAATGGAAGAATTGAAAAGTCAAAGAATTTGTATTAAATTTTGCGTAAAAAATGAAATAAAGTGTAACAAAGTGTGTGAAATGTTACAAAAAGCCTATGGTGAGTCTGCTATGAAAAAAACAAGTGTTTACGAGTGGTATAAGCGTTTCCAAGATGGCCGCGAAGACGTTGAAGATGACGAACGCTCCGGTCGACCCAGCACGTCAACAAACGATGAAAATGTGAAAGAAGTGGAAAAAATGGTTATGAATGATCGCCGAATCACAATTAGAGAAGTTGCTGATGAAGTTGGCATATCAATTGGCTCATGTCATAACATTTTTTCAAATGTTTTGGGCATGAAACGAGTGGCAGCAAAATTCATTCCAAAACTGCTAAATTTTGACCAAAAAAGCAATCGCATGAACATCGCTCAAGAGCTGTTAAATGACGTCAACAACGATCCAAGTTTGCTTGAAAGGGTCATAACTGGTGATGAAACATGGGTGTACGGTTATGATGTCGAAACCAAAGCCCAATCGTCCCAATGGAAGAGCCCAGGTGAGCCAAGACCGAAAAAAGCACGTCAAGTTCGATCGAATGTCAAGGTTTTGCTTACTGTTTTCTTTGATTATAACGGCATAGTGCATCAAGAGTTCTTACCACAAGGTCGTACGGTTAATAAGGAGTATTACCTTGAAGTGATGCGACGTTTGCGTGAAGCAATCCGAAAAAAACGCTCCGATTTATGGAAAAACAATTCATGGCTGTTGCACCACGATAACGCACCTGCTCACTCGTCGTTGCTTGTTCGTAATTTTTTGGCCAAAAACAATACCGTAGTCATGCCCCAACCTCCATATTCACCAGATATGGCTCCGTGTGACTTTTTCCTATTCCCAAAGTTGAAGAGACCCATGAAAGGACGGCGGTTTTCCTCGATTGAAGAAATAAAGGCCGAATCGCTGAGAGTGCTCAAGGACATATCAAAAAGTGAATATCAAGGGTGCTTCGAAAATTGGAAAAAACGCTGGCATAAGTGTATTATATCTGGGGGGGACTACTTTGAAGGGGACCACATTAATGTAGACGAATAAATAAATATTTTTTTGAAAAAACGAAAATTCCGGGTACTTTTTGAACAGACCTCGTATAAGTGACATTGCCGTTTATGTGTAAAGCGCCTTATGCAAGTTGGAGCGTAGTATTTATTACTGCACTTTGATAATTGCGTTTTCTCCTCATATAGAGAAAATAATATTTCATCCGTCAAGGAATGCGGTACAAATTACGCGCCCGAATAATAATATTACTGCTCGAATAATAATATTACTGCCAACACCAATACAAATGTTAAATCCCGCATGCGTTTTTATCAATACACATACAATAAAAGTGGTCGTTAAAAACAAACCTGTTCTGGTGGCAAAGGTATGTCGGAACACGTGTAAGAATTGTTTTGAATTGAAAGATTTATCCGATATCAAGAGTTAATAGATTTTACAGGTGTACGTAGTATGTGGAGGACTCGACTCTTGAGTGAAAATATAATGAATCGTTTGTTCAATTCGATAGGTGATGGATCAGGTAATAAATTGCTTAAACTCCACACGTGTTGAGTGTTTTGATTTGAAACAGAGAAAACAATCAAAAATTAGACGAAGCCCTATCAGGTTTTCGTCGTAATTAATTTACGATTCAGATGATAATTCGCGGACACTTCTATAATTTTTAATCCAAAGTTGCTTATTCAGTACTATCGCTATGATATTTGTTTTTCAGCATAAACTGGATAAATGGGTTTGATGAGGATCATTCTGAGTACTTAAACTAGTGGTATATGGCATATGTGCCTTAAGGCAAATTGCTGGAACTTCCCGTACCGTAACGAAATGTTCGTGAAATATTAACACTAAACCTACCAGAGCGGTCAAATGACCGCTTTTGAAACTATAGTCGGAATTATTAAATTCCTGGTTTTTATATTTCTTCAACTTATGGCATGACTTTTTACATAATATAAGCCAATGTTTCATATCTCCAAATTTACATTCGTATTATACCTATTCCTACCGATAGCGGTCAAATGACCGCTTTTCAAATTTTTGTTGCTAGTTAATTATTAGAAAAGGTTTATGGTTTATTTATAAAAGGAATATAGGATTTTTGAACACTATATAATTTTATTATATAAGTTACATATATTGCAATAAACAATATGAAAAAAAAGAGTATGCGTAAGGTTCACACGCGATTTGATTAATAATGGCTTTAATTAGTCTTACTTCAAATATGACATGATCGGTTTGTAATTAGCTTTTATAAATGAAACTTCATCAGAGAAATGAAGTAATAATGGATATTTTCGAAAAAATAATTGAATGAAATTTTTTTCCCTAAAGCAATTGTTTCGTCAACACAAGCAGAATGTTTTTTGAATCACGCAAATCGGATGCTTATTTCTCTCAAAAACTGCCATTTTTTGTACATTTAGCTCGGCATCTTTAAAATGGCTAGACCTGCCTTTGCCAAAAACTAATTGCCACTTCTCCCAATAATTACAAATTGAATGTTTTTTAGATTATTCAAATCGGATTTTTCGTTCTCTCAAAAACTCGATTTCTATTTTCTGCACTCTTTGCTCTTTATCTCCGTAACGGCTGGATCTGCTTTTGCCAAAAACTAATCAGCACATATAGCTAATAATAGGAATCCAATGTTTTTTGAATCATTCAAATCGGTTGATCCGTGCGCCCGAAAACGTTGACGAAAAATTGTATCCACACATACATACACACACACACATCCATTTTTTTGAGGTATACCAAAATGTTCAGAAACTTTCAAAACGTCGAGAAATGTAAAATTTTTCAATTTCGATTTTTGTACGATTACAATAACGTAACCTACGGGACCTTAAAAATATATAGTAACCACGAATAATACAAATTATTTCAATAAACTTACGTTTCTTACACGGCACAGATTTTTCATTTGTTTTATTATTTTCACTATATGCGGGGACATACTATGTATACGCATACAATCAAAGCAATCATACTCACGCGACACGACGACCAATCTCAATCGACCCGTATAGAAATGATATCATCGAGAGCGAATGACGAATCATTGGCACTCGACTCGGCCGTAACGCTTTTTCCGTTGCATTTGTACAGATTTACACCCTCGCGCCTAAAGAAGTTTTACTTAAAAAAAATCTGATTTTGTGTTATGATTTTGCTGTATTCCTAACTTTATGAAGAAAAAGTTATCTTTGCCAGAAAATTATATAAAATGTCTTTCTAATATAAAACTTTGTCATTCAAATAATTTTAATTACTGTTAATTATGAGGTTGTTCGATTACTACCTTCTACTAAACCAGGTGAATTAAATAAATTTTAAATATTCTTTACAATTTTCAATGTATTTTAAATTTGAATGCAACGTTTTTTCATTACTCTGTGGTTTGCAACACTTTTTACTTTGTGTTTATCT
>NW_020539727.1:9544254-9572299 GCF_003426905.1 Ctenocephalides felis | reverse complement strand
TTTCACACAATATCACATTTATTACAACAAAGTTTAAGTCCATAGTTGGTATTTATTGAGCATTAAAAAATTTTAGGTAGAAATGTTTTGGTATTAAAAAGTTGGCTTTCAATTCACATTTTGGTGATGAAAATTGAGACTAGAATTTGAAATAATAAGTATATATATATATATATATATATAATATATATATTTAGTTATTTATAATTATCTACTATAATCACATCACTTATCCTTTCCTACGTTTGCAAATTCTATTAATAGTGATTTTGTGCACCGTGTCGTTATTTATAGTGAAAGTGTACTGTCATATGTTATGAAGTCAACATCAGTTTTGGACCAACATCAGGAAATGTTCTTTTAAAACACTTTCAGGAAATTAGAAAAAGCATGAAAATATAGTGGAAAATTATTTTTAACCGACAACAATGAATTGGGAAACAAATATGGCATGGTTGATGATTATACAAATATTTCTGAAGAAACATTTTTCGCCATTAGTGGACATTGCATTTGAATTCTATAGGTCATTTCCAGAAACTTTTCGGAAATAACTATAGTTTCCAATAAGTTTGAGCCAGCGAAATCTTCAAGAAAATTATTTCTTCATATAGGTAAATATTAACTTTGAAGAATTCAGGTCTACCCTACTGCGAATTTGATAAAAAGTGCATTGTTGATTAATAATAAGATTATTTTTTGAAAAAAAAAAATTACAAATGACTCATAGATCCAGAAATGACATTTGCCTCAATGGTCAGGAAAATTTGACCCACCCTAATGGTGAATAATAACCGCATCATACTTTTGTTTTTTTTTGGTAGATTTAGTGTGCAAATATAGTTTCAAGAAATAATTAACAGCTACATGAATAATTTAAAGAAATATGTTTTTTGTACATTCTCAAATTGTTGTGTCAATCTTGTAAATTAATATGATGGGGTGTATTTTGAAAACAGAACAAATTTAGAAAACAGATTTCAAATAAATTATTACTGGTTACAAAAGATGATTTTTCTATAACGTGATTTGATTGAAGAATATTTCTCAAATCAACTACATAATCATAATTACTACTAAAATTTAATTGAACATTGTAATTGAATCATGTGAAATAAAGGTAGGTATGTGTGGCATTTTGCCTCAAGGTAAGTTTTCATTATTTGTGCAATAATTGACCTAATCAACCAAAATTGATATTTCTCGAGGACATTTAAATAATCTGTAATTGTATTAACTAAAGTGCACAAACGCGTGTTTGTGTGTTCTAAAAGCGCCAAATTTTAATGAATTTTCAAAATTGAACCAATATTCGTAGGAATGTGCATAAACTTTATAGCCATATAAAATTTCAGTAAAAAAGCCGAAACATATTTTTTGAAAAAACTTAAAGAGTTATTTGTGAAATATTTAGCAAAATACTGACACGATTATGTATATCGTGTACGTAGTTCTTGATATTATTTAATAATTTAAATTAACGGTAACATTTTTTGAACAATTAGAGAAGTTTTGTAGACTTATCCTTAGGTATCACAGATATAGAAAGTCTATTTAGATAATTATGAATTAATTTCAGTAAACAATACACAAATGTATGAACTTGATGAGAGCAAGATTTATGCAAAAACTTGTACAAAAAAGCACTTTTTGTTAATTCCAAAGAAACGGCTTGGCGTTTTTGAATTTGTAAAATTGGTTAAGCCATTTTGGACAAAACGTCAAGGAAATTCAAATTTATGCTCAACACATCACAAAAGCGACTTTTCACACAATTTCGGAGCATCATATTGTTCAAAACTTTGATGACTTTTTAAAATTAAACCACTTGTCTTAGAGCGTAAAGATTTCAGTATGTTCTATAGGACCATGATCTCTATAAACAAATTCATCAAAACAGTGTAAAATTTTTTGACGAAGAAATGGCTTAGACAAAAAACTAATTCTAACGCGATTCCCAAAATCTGCTCATATACACTACATGTGTTTATCAAATTTGGTCACAATCACTTCAGAATGACTTGAAACGCCAAGAAAACATCAAATTAGCAAATCTTGGTTTCTGGCAAAAACATAAACGTCTCTTTCATAAAACTCAAAAGATTAAAGCGACTTTTTACACAAAATCATATTGTTTCAAACTTTCATGAATATTTGAAGTTAATCCACTTGTCGTAGGGCGTTAAGATTTCAGTATGTTCTATAAGACCAAGGTCTATATAAACAAATCTTTTCAACAATTATTACTAAGAAACGGCTTGGCTGATTTTTAACAGAAACTAATCAACACGATTCCCGAAATCGGCTTACATACACACACATACACACATACACACTACATGACTTTATCAAATTTGGTCCCAATTGCTTCAGAATGACTTGAAAACATAAAACTAGCAAATCAAAGTTTCTGGCAAAACTTAAACTTTGAAAGAATTTGTTGTCAATCATGCAAATGGTAAATACTAGCATAAAATGGTCACCACCAATTATAGAAATAACCAATAAGAAACGTTTTCAAAATTTTCCACAAGTGTAAAATCCATCCATAAATTCGTGTTGTTGTATCAAATAACTCCTGAACTTTAAATTTAAACAATCGAACCCAATCTAATAACAATAATTTGAACTTTTATCACACACTGATAAACACCCATAAAACAACATTTTCAATGCCGATCAATGACGACATTGAAAACACGAACGCACGCACAAACGCTGGAAAATCGGGGAAAACACCTTTTTCTGCACCGAAAACCACCACATTATACCAAAATCACTGGTAAATTGTTGAAAAATATATTTCTTATTGTTGTAAAATATTGTAGAATTGAAAATATACGACGTATGCAACACGTTATAAATGATACCCCCGAATCGAGCGGACGAAAATTTTAATCAATAAAATACCTGGACCGAACGCGTTTTAGCACAACACCTCACTTATTTCCACTAAGTCACAGTAAGGTCGATTCGTCGACATTGGTGTGTTTGATATTGTTGTTGGTTTTTTGGTTGTTTTGTTGGTTGGATAGAAAAATATTGTTTAGTGAAAATCAAGTCACACACAATGCTTGTACACTTGTACTTGTGCCTACTACTGGTAGGAGTAGTTATTTGGTCGAGTGCGTGCGCCGGTCTCTCTATCGGGATGTAGCGCTACTAAAAATCTTGCGTGATAGACAACGAAGCAACGACATCCTTCACCAATACGATGAAGTAGATTTCTAGGTGTTGGTTGGGTCAGTGGTGGCCAAAGAACGGTCTGCTTCGAATTAATTATAAGCAAGATGTCCATGCGCCCTGGATTGGTGTGCAAAGTTTGCCCGGAACTAGGGATTTCGATGCCAAGATTGGCCAAAGTTTTTGATAATGTCTGTTTTCAAGCAATATAATTTATAAAAAAAAAACTCTAGCAAAAATAGTGCATATTAAAATACGCCACTTAAAATTGTCACAACTAGTAAGTGTTATGTTGCCTCCTATAGGCAAGTTGCATGACTTTACTAAAATGTGGAAATAATCGACAAAAATCGATAAGATTCCTTTTCCACTTCTTTTGGAGGCGTGTGATCCAATTTTTAACTTCCCGTAGGGTAAGTTATAGTAATCGCAAAAAAATTGAAAATGAAAATTTTTATATATCTTTACGTTTCAAAGGTTTGTGAACATTTTTGCATACCTTAGAAAAAATAGATGTATGTATGTATGTGTATGTTCGGATACAATTTTTCGTCCACGATTTCGGGACATTTGAATGATTCAAAATTCGATTCCTACTGATGAGAAGACGTGCTGATTAGTTTTTGATAAAGACAGGTCTAGCCGTTTCGAAAATATGGGACAAAAAGTGCCAAAAACGGTAACTCGGTTTTGAAGAGAACGGAGTACCCGTTTTAATAATTCAAAAAATATTTTACTTGTATTGACAAGATGAAGAACTGATTAAATTTTTGGAAAGGCAGGCACAACGGTTATGGACTCTCAATACAAATAAGTTAAACTAGTGGTATATGAAATCGTGCCTTAAGGCAAATTGCTGGAACTTCCCGTATCGTAATGAAATATTCGAGAAGGTTTAAACGTTTTTAAATATATTATTACAAATACTGTATAACTTTCATTATTTTTGCTATCTTGCTATATTTGAGCAAATCAAATGTAAATCATAAATCAATTTATCTTCAGAACATTAACAATCGTCATTTCATTTCGAATTCAAATTGAAAAAAAATTACACAAAATTGAAAAAGTGCTTCCGTATAGTCACAGTGCATATATAGCATTTGCAAATAATTCTGTGCGACATTTTAACTTATACTGTGCTTAGCTTGGTGGCATTTTCACATTTTTCAATAGTTTTCACAAAATTAAAAAAGTGCTCTAGTACGTTAACAATCTAAACGCACTTGGGTAAACATTTGTACCAGGGTGGCGCTTAGACTGTGCTTAGCCTGGATAATTTTTTGAATTTTCAATTAATTGAAATTACAAAAATATTTTATGGAAAATAAATAAAGATGTAATAATTTTTTATCCTCAAAAGCAATTGTTTTGTCATTACAAGCAGAAAGTTTTTTAGATCATTCAAATCGGACGCTTAGTTCAATAAAAAACTGCTATTTTTTGCACATTTAGCTCTGTATCTTTGATATGGCGGGACCTGTCTTTGCCAAAAACTAATCACCTCTTCTTCCAATCATTACAAATTGAATGTTTTCTAGATTATTCAAATCGGATACTCATCCGTTCTCTCAAAAACTCGATTTGTATTTTCTGTACTCTTTGCTCCGTATCTCCGTAACGGCTGAACCTACCTTTGCCACAAACTAATCAGCACATCTCCCTATCAATAAGGATCGAATGTTTTTTAAACCATTCAAATCGGTTGATCCGTGCGCCCGAAAACGTGTCCGAAAAAATGCGGACATACAATACACACACACACACACATCTATTTTTTCTGAGGTATGCCAAAATGTTCAGAAACCTTCAAAACGTCGAGAAATGCAAAAATTTTCATTTTAGATTTTTTTGCGATTACTATAACTTACCTTAAGGGAAGTTAAAAATGTCATTTGGCGGTCAAAAATGTTTATTGGACATATGTACATCAAATTATCAGATATTTCATAGAGATTTTAATTATAATTTCAAATTTTGTTGACATTTCTGTGAATTCTGTACTAAGTTTTTAAATGTTTTATTATTAGACTGAAAACGCGGCGCTTGCGCGCTTTGATATTACGTTTCTAAACAAGTACGCAGAGCAATTGCGCGAAATTTCAAATATTTAAAAACCTATTTTTTCAAAGTTTTCAGAAAATTTTAAAACTTTTAAAAATTTTAAATTACTATACGGGAAGTCCTAGCAAATTGCCTTGAATTTTTGCACTAGTTGAATTTTTAAAATCGGTTCAGGATTTGGGCAATCGTTTTGCAAAACAAATATAAAATAGCTTTTAAATTTTAAAATTGGTGTTGTGGTTTTCCAAAACGTCGCTGAAAAATCCCACAAACTTACATACATACATACACAAACCTATTCAGAAAAACTAGAAACGCCGAGAAAGCATGAAATTTACATGAAAACTTGAAATAAAGTTAACTATAAAAGAATTGAGCAATATTTCATTAAATTATAAAAGCTGAAAAAATTTGGAACTCAGAAAATGTAAATATCTTATTAGTAATCCTTATCAAAAATGATTTAAAAATAAAATGGATTTCTATATAATAAGTGTTTTTTGATCGATTGTGTATCCGCTTGGCCTTTTAATAATGATTAAATTGCAATCAGAAAATGAAAAATTTCTATAAGCTATTGGGCCGGTCACTAGAATTCTAGCGACGTGATAAAGGTCAATCCAGGAGGCTACACCATAATAGGATAAATTTTATCACAAATTTTCATCGTATTTGTTTTTTTTTTATTTCTGGAAAGTCAAAACGGTCAATTTTGAACCATTAACAAAATTGAACAATGCAGTTGAAGAAAATCGGTTTAAATTGCTGGAGCTTGATTGAGATGTTTTGCCAACCATCAAATAGTCTTGTCCTTGAACCTTCTGATGTCTTTGTTTTGACTTTCACAAAACTGTAAATAATTTAATGATTATGACGATGACTGATTATGCTAATAAAACCCAGAACTTCTGTGAAAGTGATTGAAAAATGACAAAAAGTTGTTGTTGTTAATTATTTTCGTGACAAAAAAAAATTGATTTTCTAACAAAATTCAGCATTTACTTAGTAGCCAACCAGATAATGTAATAATATTTATAATAATTTCTGGATCTACATAAACGAATTTTGTATTGAATCCACACAAAACACACACACATCCATTTTTTCTAAGATATGCCAAAACAGAAACCTCGAAAACTAAAAAATACCCACTCTCTCATCACCTCGACCGTTCCTGCTTTGTGTACACATACACCATCATCCTGCCATACCTACACCAGCATCGAGAGCAAATCATGACAACGTAGAATCGCACATTTGCCATATCCTACGTATGAAAATCAGTCGATTCGTGCAAAACTGGGCCTTAGTCCAATGCTGCCGAGAGAGCGAATTCGCTCGACGACAGAACGAACGACCGACCGACCAAGCCGGGACCGAAATAATCGTTAAATTCGCGCAAGCGTTGGAGGCGGAAAACGGAGGACGGAGGTTGGCGGACGGAGGTTAGAGGATGGCGGACGGTCGTCACGTAACGCAGACGGCGGTCGTGACGGAGTAACGAGAACGTCGCAGGGATACAGGGATAACAGTGACTGAGGTCGAAGATTTCCATGGGATTGAGGACGAAAGTTGCAAACTGGTGGTGCATGGCATCGTGCCTTAAGGCAAATTGCTGGAACTTCCCGTACCAGAATTAAATATTCAAGTAATCAATAAAAATTGATCAATAATTTACAACAATTGTTTTTGTACTTTTTGCCCCGTATCTTCGAAACGGCTTGACCTCACCAAAAACTAATCAGTACATCTTCTCATCAATAGAAATCGAATGTTATTTGAATGATTCAAATCGGTTGATTCGTGCGCCCGAAATCGTGGACAAAGTATTGTCCAAACATACATACATAGTAGACATAAACATACATCCATTTTTTCTAAGGTATGCCAAAATGCTCAGAAATCTTCAAAACGTGAAGATATGCAAAAATTTTCATTTTCGATTTTTTTGCGATTACCATAACTCACCCCATGGGGAGTTAAAGATATATACATATATTAATAGTTAAAATTAGTAGGTAAAATACTTACATATATTAGTAGTTAATTTTAAATTGGGTTTAAAAGTAAATATAATTGAATTTGTTAAGTAGAATTTGAATAAAAATTAGGAGTAAGAATAGAAATTACAGAATTCGAATAGCTGAGTTGTAGTAGGAGTAAGAAGAAAAAATAATAAAACTGGCTAAGGTTAAAAGAAGAATGAAAAAATAAAATAGAAGGAAGAGTGGAAGAAGCTGAATAAAATTAAAAATTTGAAATAAAATAGCAAGAAATCAAATATGAAAAAAATTCATGAAGAAATTTGAAGAAAAATAATTATGAATAAAAATATATAATAGAATATATAAGATTGAATATGATATAAAAAATCATATAGAATGTAAATAAATGAAATGTTGTAAGTGGATAAAAGCTCAGATTAAGAGCGGCCAAATAAAAAAACAAAAGGTCAATTGTAATAAAATATGATTTTTGCAATAGCATCCAATATTAAACTAGTGGTGCATAGCATCGTGTCTTAAAGAGAATTGCTGAAATTTTCCGTACCGAAGTTTAGGACTTGCAAAAAAGCTTCAATTTTTTATCAAAACTTTGGAAAAAATAAAGATTTTTCTGAATTAGAATTATTCTGAATTTGCATTGGCATTTTTTATTAAAACCAGAAATTAATTACATATATATTTATTTGCACTACGCTCAAATCTAATTAATCATTTATCGAACAGCCTCATGTCAAGCAGTATTGATATCGGTTTTCACCTGAAAATATAGATAACTAGTAGCGCATGGCATCGTGTTTTACAGCCGGAACTTCTGGTACCAAAAACGTAAATTATTAAAAAACTTTACAATTTATTGGAAACATTGGAATAAAATAGATTTTCGAGAAGTTTAAACTCTTTTGAATTTTTTTTTTCATAACTTTTTGAAAATTTTGAACCTTTTTCAAAGCAATCGCGATGCGTTAACTGCGGAATATTGAAGCGCGTAAGCGCCGCAACGCAGTCTATCGGATAAAAATTAGTACGGCATCCATAGAAATGTTAATAAAAATTGTACTTATTATTAAAATCTCTATAAAATATCTGATAATTTAATGTGCATATGTCTAATAATCATTTTTTATTGCCAAATTTTTGTTTTACTTTTTTCATTGGGTCTCCAAAACCACTAGACCTGCCTTTCCAAAAATTTAATCAGTTGTTCATTTTGTCAATACAAGTAACATATGTTTTTGGCACTTTTTGTTTTAATCAGCACGTCTCCTTATCAAAAGGAATCGAATGCTTTTTGAAACATTCAAATCGGTTGATCCGTGTTCTCAAAATCGTCGACGAAAATTTGTATCCAAACACACACACACACATCCATTTTTTCTAAGTTATGCCAAAATGTTCAGAAACCTCTAAAACGTGAAGATATATAAAAAATTTCATTTTCGATTTTTTTGCGATTACTATACCTTACCCTACGGGAAGTTAAAAATGCCATTTAGCGGTCAAAAATAATCATTAGACATATGCACATCAAATTATTACTTATTTTATATATATTTTAATAATAAATACAAATCAATCTGCCTATTATCTGATTTTTATATTTCATTTTTGTTATAAATGGTTCTTGTGGTTATCTTTTTCATTATTTTAGATTTTTTTGAGTGGATAAAGCATCTATAAACCCGTCTTGCTTAATTATTCTAATCAAAATTTGGATTATTTTCAACAAACTGGTCAAATATCTGGACAAAGTAGTCACAGATAAAGTGCTATCAACAAATTCAAAAACTGACAATGTTTTTGTTTTAATTCCTCTCTTGTTCAGTTAATAGCTTCAGATCATAATTAAAACCATAAGCTGCTTTTTCTTGTACGACATATTCCATATTAACATCATCCAAAAACAGGATTCTCCAATTCCACTATTTGCTTCCACTGTCTCACTAATACGTTGGAAAATTCTCAGGATGGATAAAAAAGCGCTAAATAAAGCACTGGTATGCTGGATATTAGTGTAGTCTTCTACTTTATTTATTAACTTCGCACAAGGCACTTAAAAAAAATCTAACATCATCCAAAATCTAAACTTGAATTTATTTGTCTTTTTTGTCCTTTTATTTGGAGATTTTTATTATTATTTGGATTATTTTAGAAGCATCCTGGAAAGAAAATGTAGTTGCAATATCAAATTTCTGCCTGACTACTGCTTGATATCTAGCTGGCCTTGCTAAATGTGTTAATTATATTTGGAATCCCGATGAAGTAAAACATTTTGTTATATTTTTTCAAATGCAATTTATTCATTAACGTATACAATATAACACGTAATACTTATACAATATATAACAAATATTCAGTTCCAGGTCGATCGTTGGAGTCTTTGAATTCCTAAATTTATACAAGAAGATTTTAGAAGGATCCTTCGTCATATTTTTTGTAAATTTGAGGATGTTCGGCATGTCCAATTCTCTTGACGATGGCGTTGAAGCCATTGTGTTTATCGGCAGTGTATTCTACTACTCTGGTAGTGCCATCAGCTTCTTTCAGCATGTAACCTCCTTCATAGAAATAGTCAAATATAAATCCATAATAAAAGATAGAAGTCTCTAGTAAGTAATTTCAACAGCCCATCAAAATTATTAATCACTTAAGCTTTGTATTGAATTTTGCATTAATTCTAAATTTTTCATACCAAGTAACAATCCATATCAAAAGGATCCCAACACCAATTATATTCTTCCTTGAATTTTGTATGTAGACAAAAAAAATCTACATGGTTTTCAGAAATTTCTTGTTTTTAGTTTGCTTTTGATTTATGTTTAAATTATATATTAAGCAATTAAACAGCAATTGAAACAAATTAGATCTACATTTTCAAGTCAACATCTTTATTTAAAGTCCTAAGTGAATAATTTAATTAGTCCTTCAAATTATAAATTTTGCATTGATTCTAAATCGTTTGTTTACCAATAACAAGTAATACCAATTATATTCTTCCTTAAATTTGGTAGATCCTTATGTTGTATAGAAATTTCTTATTGTAAGTAAGTTTTCTATTTATGTTTATTGCAACAAAAATGTTGCACGATTGCAATGCCAAAGTTCTCATCCCTCAACCACGACAAGCTCTTTTTTTTAAATTTGTTATAAATAGTAGTATGTCTACTATATCATAGATAAGGGTAGAATTAAATAGACAGAAATTGTACCAAGTACCAATCCATATCTAAAGGATCCCAAAAACACCAATTATCTTCTTCCTAAAATTTTGTAAATAGCCAATCTACATGTTCTATAGAAATTTCTTGTTTTAAGTTTGCCTTTGAAATATAGATCTCGAAAATGTTTAGGATCTATATTTTGAAGTCAATATTTGAATTGATATCAAGCTGTCAATTGAACTAAACAACTTGCATAATTGCAAAGCCAAAGTTCTTATCCTTGAGCCACGACATGCTCAATTTTCAAAATTTGTTATAAATAGTGATATGTCTAACTATACCATAGATAAATAAATCTATGTCTTTAATAGCCATAATTTGTAATACTATCCAAGATGACTTTATTGGCAAAAATCTCTTGTGAGCTTAACAGAAATTTAAGAAAATTTTAAGTTAGTTTTTGATTTATGTTTATTGAACCAAAAAAGTTACACGATTGCAAGGCCAAAGTTCTTATCCCTCAACCACGACAAGCTAACTTTCCAAAATTTAAAAATAGTGATATGTCTATGCCACAGATAGGCAGAATTTATAATACTGACCAAGACGACTTTATTAGTAAAAATGTCCTGTAAGTTTAGCAGGAATTTGAGACAATTTTTGCTTTAGGGAAAATTTTGAGAAAATTCTTGAGAGAATTTAGAAAATATACCCCACACAATCTGTTGTAAGTTCAATATAAAGCTACTGTTCAAGATAAATTTAGTGGCAAAAATCTTTTGCAAGCTTAGCAGGAATTTCTGTTTTTGAGAAATTTTTGAAATAATTCCCTAGTTTGGAAAAAAATTTGGCAAAATCTGTTGTAAGTTGGATTAGTTGCAAAAAATTAACACTTTGATCACCAAAACTATTATATAAATTTGTACCTTTGACAACATCTCCATGTCTGGTTTCCCATGCCTTTTTGTGGTCACCTGTATGATGATCTTTCACAGCATAATCGTATTTGTACTCTGGGAAGTGCTGTATAATATATTAAAAATATTTTTATAATAATTGTTTCTTATCATTTAACATAAATCAGATCTTGACGTGTTCTATAATCTGTCTTGAAATATGCATAATTTACCATTACCATTTATCAATTTATGGACTGTTTTAAACAATCCTTAATTTATCATGACCAACTGAGATTGAACTGAGAGTTTTATTTATTTTTGAAGAAAACGTGTTCCAATGGTTTTATAGCAGCGATACATAAAAAGACACTTTAAATTATTAAATTTAATTTAATTATTGTTAAAAATATTTTGTATTTAAAATTTGAAGTCAAAACAAATATTTTTGCTGCTTGTTTACAATCAGGATACGTCGAGGTAAGTATCGAATCTGGACCCTTCGTGGAAGGACCAAAGCTCTTACCCCTATACCACGGAGGAACCCGACTAAAATTCTTGAATTTAAAAAAGTATCCACAAAAATAATATCAAGCATGCAAATACAACATAAAATCATGCACATACAACAATATATTTGGTTGAAATGGATTTTTTTTCTGAGTGGAAATCATTTCTTAGTAGGAACCTCTTTCTATATACTTTCTCGCACCAGCAAACAAATCATAGCAAGTTTTATTTTTATATTTTTCAGAATCATTTAAATATTACTATTAAAATTGTTTATTAGAACAATTTAAAATATTTATTGTGCCGGGAATAGCTCAGTTAGTAGCATGCCCGACTCACATGCCAGGGATACTCAGTTCGGTCCCTGGCACTGACATAGGATTATCATTTGATTTGTTGGATTAAAATTAAATAGAATATGAATTGCTCATTTGAAATAGAACAGAATTAGAAGTTAAGAGAAAAATCAAAGTTAGAAAAAAAATTAGTTAGCATATGATATGATAAACAGATATCATATGATAAATAATAAAGATAGTATTTAATGTAAAAATGTAAAAAGAAATGTAGGTATGACAAGTGCTCTAAGTAAGCAAAATCCAGAAAATAATTGAGAATAAGGCTATCGTAAAATTGAATAATTCTAAATTTCTGAACAATTCTAATTTTCTGATTCTATTAATTTAAAAAAAAATCCTTGATAATTAGTAAAATAAACTATTGACATTGAAACTAAAATAGTGAGTTTTCCTACAGAGTGTTCAGATACAATATTTTCCAGCTTAAATCGATATTATAGATACCAAAATATAAATTGACAGCAATTTAAATATAAATATTTAATGATAGTACATTACGCACTTTGGCCATTAGATTTGATGGAGTTTTTACATTTTTTATTAATACTAATAACTCGAAATTATGGAGCTAAATTTGGATAAAATTACTCTCCCTTATAGATAAATATATATAAAAATGAGTATCTTCGAATAATTTATTTTTGAAATATAATTCTTATTTAATTATTTTTTTATTAACATGCTTTGTTTCCAAGTAATAATTTTCTTTGACGCGTTCTTGTTTTGTAATAATTAGTGCATTAATTTCTTGTTTGTTCTTTTCCACTGAAGAAGAGTCAAATTGGGACTCGAAACGTATGGATTCTTTAAATTTATTTTAAGAGACATAATTTAGTTTTCTTTATATTTATCATCTAGATGGATGCCTGTTTAAAGTTTTTTGGTTTTATCAACATCCGAGAAAATTATCACACATTTAAAAATGATATGTATTTATATTAATGTTCCTTCATTTTGTAATGATGAATTTTTATTTTGACAAATTTTCAAACTGTATGTGTTTGACTAACAATTTTTTCTTACAATTAAGCCCAATGCACACGACGCCAGTATTCCTTGTAACAGGATTTCTGGAGAGCAAGAATTTTGCGCCAGATTTCCACTTATTTTTTGATTAATAGTAATTTTGTGCATTTTCAAATAGATTATTATAAATATATACTGTGAATTTCACAATTCATATTTTATAGGTCTAAAATACACCAATGTGATATAAAAATATTAAAAAGGTTCGCTTTTTTTTTTCTTAATTTTGAGTATTTTTGAAAATTTCGAAATTTTTGAAATGAAACGATTCGATTTTTAACTTCCCGTAGGGTAAGTTATTGTAATCGTCTAAAAATCGAAATTGAAAATTTTTGCATTTTTCGACGTTTTGAAGGTTCCTGAACATTTTGGCATACCTCAGAAAAAATGGATGTGTGTGTATGTGCAGTGGCGGATCCAGGGGGGGGGTCACGGGGGTCATGACCCCCCCTGAGCCTGTTTTAGGACTTAGATAAAACACTAATTCAACAACAAAATTACTTCATAATGATCTTATTTATGTATTTTGTTACCAAACATATTTTACAACTCAAATATTTAACTGATTGTAGACGAATGGCGGAATCAAAAACCCTAAAATTTAAGGATTTTCTAATCGTATTGCGAATATATGTTTTATTACAGTTTAGGAAAAAAAATTCATTCAAAAATCAAAAAAATAAACTGATTGTGAGTGGCTCTTATGCATAAACTTTCAGTAATCCTATTAATAGACGACATAATCAACATATAAAATAGTGGTGTATGGCATCGTGCCTTAAGACAAATTGCTGAAACTTCCCGTACCGTAACGAAATGTTCGAGGAATATTAAATGTTTTCAAATAGATTGTTAAAAATACTGTAACAATGTCCAATATTTATAAAAATTATATAAACTGAATTGCAAAGTTAAAACTATTTATTTAAAGTATATAAGTTTTAAACTTAAGTCAGAATTAAAATTAAAATCTGAATTATTTTCGATATACAAAAAAAATAAATTTTGAAAAAAAAAAATTGAAACAATTTTTTTTCAAAAGCAATTATTTTGTCAAAACAAGCAGAAAGTTCTTTGAATCATTCAAATCGGTCGCTCAGTTCTCTCAAAAACTACCATTTTTTGCACATTTGTCTCTGTATCTTCGAAATGGATGGACCTGCCTTTGCCAAAAACTAATCATATCTTCTCCCAATCATTACATATTGGATGTTTTTTTATGTCATTCAAATCGGATGCTCCGTTCTCTCAAAAACTCTATTTCTATTTTCTGCACTCTTTGCTCTTTATCTCCGTAACTGCTGGACATGCGTTTGGCAAAAACTAATCAGCTCATCTCCCTATTAATAGGAATCGATTGTTTTTTGAACCATTCAAATCGGTTGATATGTGCGCCCTAAAACGTGGACAAAAAATGTGGACATATAAAACACACACACACGCACATCTATTTTTTCTGAGGTATGCCAAAGAGTTCAGATATCTTCAAAACGTCGAGAAATGCAAAAAATCATTTTAGATTTGAATGAATTTTTTTTGCATTTCTCGACGTTTTGAAGATACCTGAATACTTTGGCATACCTCAGAAAAAATTGATATGTGTGTGTGTGTATTTTGTATGTCCGCATTTTTTTGTCCACGTTTTGTCCATCGCTGTAAACCATTTTGAAGTGAGAAACTATTGCAATTTTTTTCAAATATAGTAGTGATTTTTGAAAAATGGTTTGCATAATACACATTGATGGAAAATAATCCAGAAACTCTATCGCCATGTAAAGTTTCACTTAAATCGCAAAAAAATGACAACCTATTATGAAAAAGAAACGACTTGACCGATCTTCGCCAGAAACCATTTATTTCCAAATGATATCAATCGAATAGTTTAAGCAAAAACGGCTAAGAATTTTTGACAAAAACATGGACGATAATTTTTGCACTTTTCTGCCAATAGTAAAGAAACGGATCGACCAATTTTCTCAAAAAACTAATCAACGCAAGCGCTTATCCAGTTTCATTTTATAGTATTTAAATTTTAACATCGGTTCAGACGAGAAAACGTCGAGGAAAGGTCAAAATTTGACTCACGTCAAAGACGCAGATTATTTTTAAAAAAATACACATATATAAGGTTAGGCGGGTCCAATTTAACTTTGAGCAATTATATTGTGAAAACTAAACAAAAAACATAACAACCAATAGGACACATCAAATAAAAAGCATCTGACTATGTTTTAGTCCAACTTCCAGCTAATTCATCACTGTAAAAATGTGTTTTTTTCTGTTTTTTTAAAATTTGTCACTTGGTCTTTTTTACCCCATAGACGGGGTAAAATCGGACGGCGAGAGGACAAACAATCCAATTTGCTATTCTTAATTTTAAAGGGGTTTAGCTACATTATTCAACCAATGAAAAATATGAATTATATAACCTTAATTTGATATTTTGTCCAAAATATTCACCAGCAAAGTTGAAATAAATATTTATTTAATTTATCTCTTGTAAAAATGCTTCTTTTAACGTCGTAAGAATCAGGGTGATGGCTGGTTGTACATTTTTCCTTCCACTTTCAAATATTGTTGTTAAGAAATCCTTAACTTTACTTTAATCCTTAACCTCCTTGAGATATCGGTGGTGGACCTTTTTCACGCGAAGCCCCGCTCTATCTTATATATATATATATATATATATATATATATATATATATATATTAAATTTGTTACATACTCATTGAGGACTATAAAAACTTTTCAATTATGACCCCCCCCTGACGCCGAAGCTGGATCCGCCACTGTGTATGTGTGTGTTTTTTGTGTTGTAAAAACTGTTTCGCAGTATTGAAACCTAAATTTTAACCGATATAAAAATACTTAAGATTTAACTCTATATAAAAAAATTGACTTTTACTAATAATTCTCCATTATATGATAATATTTCCACTTACATCATGGTAATAGTGGTGTCCGCCTTCACCGCCTCCGTTGCCGCCACTTTCGCCAGATTTGGCGGTTTGGTGGAGGTTCTGGAAGGAGTAAGCGTGTCCATGACCGCCACCGCCGCCACTGCCGCCTTCACCGCCTTCGAAGCTTCCGAAACCGCCGCCACTGCCTCCAATGTAACCGGCGCTGGCACCTCCAAGGGCGACACAGACTAAAGCAACCTGGAATAAAAAAAATATGGTAAATATTGATAAAAATAATTAGACTAGTGGTGTGTGGCATCGTGCCTTAAGGCAAATTGCTGAAACTTTAATAATTTTGAAGAAAATTAAGATTTTTTGAAAACTGATAAATCAGATTTTTGTGAATTTTGAATTTTTTGAAAATAAATTCTTTATTTTTAAAAAATAAATCGAACTCATTTAACTTCAGTCTGACAGACAGTTTAAATAATTATGATTAATAGACAATAATAATGTAATTGCTAGCTAAACTTTAGATAATGATTTGAAAATTTACTTTTAAAATATCAATTATATAAATATTATTCAAAATAAGTTTTGATAAAATCTCAGTAACCATATATTATGAATGTGCAATACAATTGTATAAATGCAACTTTAGGTAAAACATGTTAAATTTTTTAAAACAAATATAAAACAAGTATAAGAAGTAGATATATGATAATTTACTTTCATTTTTATAACTATATTTTTGTATGATTTTATTCCTATAATTATTGAAGTAAAACTTCTTTAGGCGCGACTAGGGTGTATATCCGTATAAATGCAACGGAAGTGCGTTACCGCAGATAAGAGTCGATAGGATAAAAGTCGAGTGCCAATGATTCGTCATTCGCTCTCGATGATATCATTTCTATACGGGTCGATTGTGATTAGTCGTCGTGTACGTGAATAGAGATCTGTCGTTGTATGCGTACCGATATCAACAAGCAAATCGACATAGATAGATATAAATAAACATTTTAAAGTTGCATCATAGTACAAATCTTGATTTAATGAAAAATGCTTGAATCAGAAGAATATTTTACCCTGTTCCTTAGAAATTATTTCTATATTATTCGCAGTTACTATAAATATTTGAAGTTATTAAAATGGAAAATATTTTTTAGGCAAGACAGTTATTACACCTGTTCAAAGAATGAGATTATATCGCCAGCGAAAAAGTAAAAAAAATACAAGCAGTCAATGAATGTATGTTAATTTTAATTACATGAAGTTCTTCAAACACAATTACATGACGAGAAAAATTGCGAAAACAATATTTGTCTAGGGGTTGTTTAACATAATCCACTGTGTGTAATCCTAATAATACCTTCATAAATCTAATGAAGGTTCATTTCTAAATGCTAATTACAATGACAAACCGATCATGTCATATTTGAGGTATGACTTTAATTACATTATCGTTTTTAAATATTATACATATTTTTAATGATATTATAAATATATAATTTATAATTTATCATTATATAAATGTGTATAATGGTTGACACTGATAAATGTGTGCATCACGAGTGTTACCATATTACTAATAAACATTATTCAAAATTGTTATGTGATGTATTTATTTTTACTTAAATGCCATCTTGTACAGTAGCAAATAAGTTTTACTTCAATCGCGTGTCTTTTTACTTACAACAAAGAATTTCATCTTGTTTTCTTGATTTATTGTACTTATCACAACACTGATAATCGTGTAACTAATATCTTAATCAAAAATTCTCTGTCTTATATATCACTGCCGCAAATAAGTGAAAAACACAAAATTAGACTTAAAATTGTGTCACATTATTATATTCAAGACCAAAATTATGTAACAAGTTTTCTAATTTCATTTAGCAATAGTCTATATTACTAATGGGAATAGTTTTGCATACACATATTATTATTTCTTGTGCAAAATTTGTTAATATTTATATACTTATACATGTGAACAAAATAAACCGCATGCACAAGTTTCACATGCATTAAATATTTGTAAAACCACAAAGAACAGATTTTTTTGTTTATGCATGTTCGGATTTATACATTTATAATTATATATAGATATATAAATGTATATAAATGTATATATATATATATATATATATATATACAATCTTATCTTAACAGATTTTTTTGGAATAGTGATTTTTTCAATGTTCTGAAATAGAGAATTCCATTTTAAAATATCGATTTGCTAATTTTGTGTTTTTCCAAGATTTCAAGTCAATCTGGATCTTTTGATACCAAAATTGAAAAGTTATGTGTGTGCAATAAGGTGGTCCTTAATATGGATACTGTCGAACTTCCTTGCTCCCAGCGGCTCAAATGCTTTCAAATTAATAAAAAAAATTCTCTAAAAGTTTTAGATCTTAATATGAACTTTAAAGTAGTCCGCACTCCGAACAGACCTTCTTGGTTCTTCTTTCTTATACCTTATCAAATACTTATTTTTTTATAAAATATATCAAACTTTTGTTGTAAATTTTTTATTGCTGATCAAAATAGGCGAATACAATATTATACTCAAAATTTTGATTCTCTTGTCGCTAACTTACAAAATTCTAAAAAACAAATGGAATTTTAACCACATTATTTACATAGAAAACTTTGGTTGGAGTGCGGACCATCTTGAAGTCAATTATTAAAAGCTATATAACTTTCAGAGATTATTTTTTGATCTATTTGGAAGCATTTGAGCCATTGGGAGCAAAAAATCGAAAATATCTATATTAAGGACCAACCTAATGCACACCCATAACTTTTAAATTTTGGTGTCAAATTTAATTATTCAATCAAATCAATTTTAATTTGATTTATTTATTCTGCACTAGATATAATCTGGATCTTATCTGGTGCAAAATGAAATGAATCAATTTGTCACAAATATTTTACTATTAAAATAATATCCCATCAAAAATGCGTTTACGCATACGTAATCTAAATATTTATTTGGAATGCTCATAATATTATACATAGTCTTGCATTTGCATGATAAAAATGGATTTTGGTCAGAAAAATATTATAACTAAATCATTAGCATTTGTAACAATTTTTTTGAAAACATTCCTATAGTATATACACTTACATACAATTAATTTTTAAATATTTTAAAATTTATTTAAATCGCTAATTATGATTTTATTTTTAACTTTCAGTAAGATAACTTAAAGTAATTGCAAAAAAATCGAGATCAAAATTTTTTATATATCTTCATGTTTCAAATGTTTCTAAACATTTTGGCATACCTCAAAAAATGGGTATAAATGTGAGATAGATATTAATAAAAAATGGGTATGTATTTGAAAGTGTGTGGATACACCTACATACATTCATTTTTTCTAAGGTAATATACTCACATATTATCATGCATTAAGAAACCTTAAAAGAATTTTTGAAAATTTTGAAACTGCTAGATCTTTCCCCAGAAACTGAACAGAAACTATTCATGCATTTTTAATCATTCACCGGATGCCTACTAAAACTGAATTTCCATTTTCTACACATTTTCCTCGAATTTCTAAAAGGACTGAACCTGGTTTGCCAAAAGCTAATCACCACATCTCCCCATCAATACGAGTCGAGTGTTTTTTGAATCATTCAAACCAGTTCATCCGTGCTCTCAAAATCGTGGTCTATAAATTGTCAGGAACATACATGCACACATGCATCCAATTTTCTAAGATATACCGAAATGCTCAGAAACCTTTGAAACGTAAAAATATGCTAAAAATATCATTTTCATTTGCACCATTACTATAACTTACTCCATGGGAAGTTAACAAAACCTAATCAAGCCGATTTACAATAAAGAGCCTTATCTCAGATGTTATCATGCATTAAAGAGCCTTAGAAGAAGAATTTTCGAAAATTTTGACACCACTGTATCTGCCTTTTCGAAAAATAATTGATGCTATTTGAATCATCCTGACCCCCTAAAACTAAATTGCCATTTCCTACGCCTTTGGCTTGTATCTCCATAAGGGCTGAAGGGTTTGCCAAAAACCAATCAGCACATTTCCCCATTAATACGAATCAAGTGAATCATTCAAATCAGCTAATCCGTGCTCTCGAAATCATGGTCCACAAATTGTCCGTATACGTATAACAAAATGTTCAGAAACCTTTGAAACGTAAAGATATGCAAAAAAATCATTTTCCAGGAAGATCAAAATGCCACTTACACCTAGTTACATATAATCTCAAATTAAATTTATTATAATTCTCGAATTTTCTCCCAATGTCCTCTGTCCTCCTATCTCCTATAATATTATTAGGTTTGGTGCGCATGTGCCTTGACGACGAACTGTGACGGTTCTTTCGGTTGGCAGCCACCAGGCGCATTTATTTTTAGATGCAAAAAGAAAAGCGAAGAAACTGGTTTATACACACTTCATATAATGAGTATAGACGTTTTATGTTTATTTTCTTTTCGAGATCAATAAATTTCAAATCAGACGAATGAATGACAGCTGGCCAGAGAGAGAACAGGTCTAAATGCATTTATTGGGATAAATGATAAATGAAGCAATTTAATTTTAATATGCCTACTATGAAATATAAGTAAGCAATTAACAATTCGTATGGTGTTACAATATTAATTTTGTATTAATAAAAAATACATTAATTATTAATACCAGTAATTAAAAATATTTGTTTTTTAAAAACTATCAATTCAATTCAATAACATAAAAACGATTAAAAATCAATTTAAAACTATGCATACAGAACATATTAATACATTAAGATATAATATATTTTTTCTTAATCCGACGACTCTATATTTAGTTATCTTTCTCATTATAAATATAATATAAGTTTCAATTTATAATTAAAATTTATTAATATTAGTAGCAAAAAAAATCTAACACTGTTTCTACTAAAACAAAACACTTTTAACACCGGACGTCTTAGAAATCTCATTTATCAAATAAATTGTTTGGATTGTAATTAAATTTATATCGGAGAAACTTGCCAAAATTCAATAAAAATACTTCAACATCACAAAAACGATAAAAACTATTCCAAACAATTTAAAACTTTGCGTTCAGCATATTGAGACATCGAGACTTATTACAGATTTTTTATATCTAACTATACTACATTTTAATAAAAAAATACAAAAAATGTATAAAGATAATGAGTCTTAGGATATGATTAAAATACATTATTATTAGTAACAAAAAAAAAACTAACACTATTTCTACTAAAACTAAATACTTTTAACACCGATGTCTTAGAAATCTCATATATCAAATTAATTGTTTAGATAGTTTTTCAATTTATATTGGAGTAACTAGCGAAAATTTAATAAAATGACTTAAAAATAACTTATTAAATCGATTAAAAAAACAATTTAAAACTATGCTCACAGCACATATTAACACATTAAAATAATTTTAAAACAATTTATACAAAAGATTGAAACATCTTTTATAGCCATAAAAATAATTTTAGTCTTAATTTAAAATCGAAATATATTATTATTAGTAACAAATTAGTAAACAACTCTGACATTTATAAAATTGAAAAGAAAAACAAAAATAAGTAAAAACTGTGTGTCAGAAAATTAATAAATTTATAATATATTTAGATTAATTTTAGAAGCATTCATATATATTTATTTATAAGAGTAAATAAAAGTATGCCCTTCACAAAAGCACGAGTATCTATACCATATAAAACGCAAATTCTACGATGCAACTACTTGCATTTGCAGCTATTTTTAGACCGATTTATTTACATATATGTACTATTTTTATTTTTATTTTTATTTTCCGAGATCAATAAATTCCAAACCATATTATAGAATCGCAGCTCGAATTTTGAAAATAAATATATAGTCAATTACAAATTTCATTGTGATAAATTATTATGTTCTAAATTATCATTTGTAATTATTATTATTTATTCATTTAAATATATTTGTTATTGTCATAAAAAATGAATCATAATTTGTAATAGCTATTGTGAATGGCCTGATCTGATATTCATTTATATATTCTACTAAAAATCCAATTACTATTTCCATTACTGAAGTTAAATTAGCAATGAAACTTCACAGAATGTATAGAAAAATATATAATAAATTAAATTCATGATGAAAAAAATTATAAAAATATATATGCACATATATTTTGAACACTCTTCAATTTTAAAAAAAAATCATATGTAATTTCCCACTAATCCACTAATATTCCTTGTCCAGGTTACAACTAAAATTATCAAACAGGTAGATATACCCAAAAATATAGGTAAATTCAATTTACCTGTAATAATTCGAATAAAATGTTTGATAACAATGCAGAAGGTAGAACCAAATCTGATTCAGGATACAACAAAAACTTTCCTTAAATTCTATGGGCAACCACACCCAAAAATACTGGATATTCAATATACCTAAAATAATTCCTTATAAAATATTCCATAATCCTTATTGTTCGACTATTAGTTCGAATATGTATTATGTTATATGGGAAAACCTTTGACATTTAAAAACGATCCATCAAAGCTTGCGGTAAATGTTAGAGGATGTTTTACATTGTATTGTTTTCCTAACCTCTGGCTCCGAGTGCTCCGGGTGCTCCGGGGGCTCCAGCCAGACACAGGCGGAAGCCTCCACATTATTAACTTCGTATTAACAATATTAAATTATACATGAATTATAATAATTGTTATTTTGAAGTTTAGGATAATAATATGATGATATAATATTATTTATTAGCCAGCTTTGTGTATTTTGAACAGTATGTTAAATATGTAATGGAATGGTTGTAATAAAATAAATTATCTCAAAATTCTTGAGTTTGTTGGTTATCAGAAATTTTTAAAATTATGAAATTCGAAATCCGGTTTTTGGTAGAAAATATCAAAGTAGATTTCAGTGCCTAAATAACCCTTAAAACTAGTTGAAAGTGGCATTTAGCCTTAAGGCAAGTAGCATAAACGAATCTACAGGTGTCATAATTGACTTAATCAACAGAAGTTGAGTTTAAGATATTTAGAGAAAATTTTCAACTAAAAATTAAACTTTGTGATTTTCAATTGATTGATCTCAAAGATATTTATATAGGTGCTTGTATGTCCTAAAATTGTAGCTTATTATTCAAAATTTTAATAAATTTATTTAATTTAGCCATTTTCCGTAGGAGTGTTTAGTGCATGAACTTATCGCCATGTTAAATTTTATTAAAAACGTCGAAACATTTTTTTTTTAAGAAACTTTATGAATTATTATTTTACTGGCACAATTATATATATCATGATCGTAGTACTTGATATTGTTGAATCATTTAAATTAATGATTTTTACTAGAGTTTTGTTGTTGCTCATTAGATATAAAGAATCTCTTCAGATAATTATCAACTAATTTTTATGAACAATCCACGAATTCATAAACTTGAAGTAGAAAAATGTTTGATAAATCCAAAGAAATGGCTTAGCCCATCCTTTCACAAAACTAAACGCGATTCCACCTCTTTAAGTTTATTACAATGGCTTCTTAATTTGTAAAATTCGAATTTTCACTAGTAAGATCAAAAAAGCGACTTTCGTCACAAATTTTGCATATCACAATTTTTCAACGTTTTATGAATTTTTAAAATTAAATGAGCTGCAGTAGAGCCGTAATATTTTAGTATTTTTCGTTATAACATTATGAGTTTTCAAACATAAAAAGTTTCATCGAAAAAAAAAATTTCAACGGATAATTACGAGGAAACTGCTTGGCCAATTTCAAAACACTATTCTCAAATAATATATATTTTGAATAGTTTTACAATTTTTAAAATCGATTCAGAATTTTTGACTTTCTATCACTTTCGAAATGACAAAAAAACACAAAGTTTGCAAGTCGTTTTTTTGGCAAAAACATTAAAAGTTCTTCGAAAAATAAAAAGATAAATAAATAGGTAATTACCTATTTTGATAAAAAAAAATCATTTATTGTTAATAATAAGCCTCCTAAGTAAAGATTGAGTAAATTCCAATAATTGTCAAAAATTTGTATAAAATTGTATAAAATTCAATTTCACTAAATAATATGGCCTTATTTTCCTAAAAAGTACGAAATAAGCACCTTGTTCTAACAGTTTTATTATTTTACTATCCTGTAATATAATGAACTTTCGAAGAATTATTTAATAATGTGCAAAAAATATAATAAAAATCCATATTTAAAAAAAAAAATCCCCTCTGAGTCACATATATAGAAATTGAGTAATTAAAAATAATTTTGTAACAAATATATTATATGAATTATATGAACTGTCAGTTACAAAAATATATACAGTATTAAAATCTGATTATAAAAATTCCTGGTCAAAGCTAATTAAAATGCCACATATATAAAATAGTTTCGTTTTATCAAATATTGTAAAAAAACACTCCTGAGGTTGTGGAGTTCTTGGAAATCCGAATAATGCAAAATTTATAAGAAATATATCAAAGTAGCAACATATGTGCTCAATTTATATACAAATAATTAAACATTTTTCCTAGAAGTTAAAATTTTAATATGTATATATTTGATTATCTACCTGCCCATAAAACTCATGCAAAACAATTCATATTAAAAAAAAAACAATTATTCATTATTTTTTTCTTCACGTTATTCAAATTAACTACCTTTATTTCAGATTCCAAATTACCGTCTCAAAAAATACATTTAACATTTCTAAAAAAAATATAAATATAAAAATAAATATACAACATTTAGTATTTTTATACATGTTACAATTGTTATAATAGACTTACATGTCTAGTTGTCTATGTATATTAATGCAAAAAAATCATATACAACTTTGTTCCAATGAAATATTCAAACACCTGCGATACTTCGCATATCTAAATTTGCCGCCTTACAAAACACACCCTCTACTTTCTCCGCCTCGGCAACCCCAATCCTTCGTCCACCCCCAATCTGGCAACCCTGCCCGACAGCCCCAGGAACGTTTCGTGGAAAAGCGAATCATTACATGTGCTAGGTTATGGTGTTCAAGACTGTTCTTTGATAAAACAAACAGAAAATTCAACAATAATATGGTTGTTATTAGTGATAATAGTTCGGAATAAATAGGATTTATGATAGAGGATACATATTTAATATTTTTAATGTATTTTGTGTAAAATAGAATATATAAAGTGTAATTGATATAGTGCTTTTTATGATCCATAAAATGTTTTAATCGACTAGCAATTAATATGTATCATAAGTAATTGTAATTAAATCATAGAAATTTATATCAATTATTGATGAACAAAATATGTGGTGTAGATAATTTGTTAAATAAACATTTGTATTAATAAAATTAATATTGGTGTTCAAAGCAAATTTTTGCACGAAGATTTGACTAAGATTTTTGAGGTAAGTGTTTTTCATTAATTCAAAATGGTAATTGAAAAATATAAATTAATTCTGAAGCAGGTGCATGCTTCACAAGATAGCAGATTTATTATTAATATTGTTATTGTTTCATAAAAAACTAGTTGGTGTTGGTATTTTGCCTTGAGGCAAGTTACATAAACTTTCCGATATGTGTGAATAATCGACTTAATCAATAAAAAATAAATTAATTTTTTGAGTGATTAAAATAATTCCGAGTGGATTTATAACACATATTTGAAAATGAACGCACACGTTAACTCGGAGTATTTTCTAAAAGCAAATTTTCAAAAATCAACAATTTTTATAATTGAACCAGTTTCCGTAGGATTTTAATGGTTTAGTACGTTAAGTTAACATTAAGACCAAGTACTCAATCGTTATACCTTGTAAATCGTCTAATTTTAAATTTAACAAACGTCAAAAAAACTACTCATTTTCTCAAACTCTGAAGAATTTTTAAAATTAAACTACTTGTCGTGAGGCCGTCATATATCAGTAAGTTCTATAAGACCATGATATATATCGCTAAACAAAAGTTCCATAAAAATCGGCTTAAATTTTTTTTTCAACAGTTAATTACAAGAAAACGGTTCGGTAAATTTTCACCTAAAACTAATCAGTATCATTTCCAACTAATAACTTTCAAACTGTTTTCGATTTTTCAAAATCGACTTGGTAGTATGAGCACTTTTAACAAAAGTTTAACACTTTTTTCCAAATTACAAAGAAACGGCTCGGCCGATCGCTGCACAAAACTGAGAAAAATTAATCTACATCGAAATACATGGAAAGGCTTTCAAATTTGTATTATCAGTTCAGGCATTTTTTTGATCAAATGTGCATGACAAACTTCTTCTGGGGGAAGTTAATAATTCATATTAAACATATGAACACCATTTATATTTTAATTAAATTTAAATTAAATAATTTGAATTAAATTAAATTAAATAATATTAATTTGAATTTGAAACATTAAATTAAATAATTCATATTAAACCTGTGAACACCTTTACAATTTGGTACTTTCTTAATTTTTTTTTTTTTAATGTAAGTGAAGTTACAAATGTTTTAATTCTATGATTTGTTTTATCATCAGAGTAAATACGAATAAATTAATTTAATTAAGTTTGGAAATAAAGTCTTGTCATGTAATGTCAAGTATTTGACAGAACTCTGATAATGAGGCAAAAAACTATTTCTCATTTTATATATTACTAATGAATTAACTAACTAATTAATTTGATATTGGGAATAAGCCATACATTTTTTTATGTGTCTACTGACATTTTAGTCACAAAGAAGAATGTAAAATGTTACCTTAATATAGTAAATATACAAAAAAAAATAATAATAATAATATACGCACGCATTGGATATTTTAAAGTATTCTTTAATACCATGACCTCTATCTCCATAAAAAGTTTCATCAAAATTTGCAAAAAAAAAATGCAACAACCTAATTACTAAGAAATTACCCTTTTTAAATTTTAAAAATAAAATCAGATACAGGACTTTTATACAATTTTTTGGATTTTTCTGCTTATTATAAAAAAACTGCTTGGCTTATCGTGCCACAAAATTAATCAAAACTAGTATTGATAAAGTCAAATAAAATGGCTTTTAAATTTATAGCAAAATACATACATATATACACACATACTATTTCCAATTTAGATATCAAACGATTCAAAATCTCTTTAACCGTCGAGAGAAAAAAAATCAAACTAAAAATCGGATTTTCTGGCGGAAACAAAGTTAATAATTCTGAAAGTTAATAATGTCGAAATGTACCAGCAGTTTGTCTTTGGGAAAAATGCCACACAACTAGATAAAACATTTATGTTATAATTAAATTTGAAACATCACAAATTGAAACCTTCTGGTTTATGGTGAACCGACTATAAAATCTTTTACTATTCCACAAACTAGTTTTAAGTATTTATAGATTAAACTTACACAGTCGGTTTGTGGTTACCCTAACAATATACTCAAGTGTTTACTACGTTATAGAACACACGTTTTTATTGAGCTATTTTCACACGATTGTGGGAAAAGTGTTGGGGAAGGATCAATAATGTCTATTTTTAACGCAATAAATAGATATTCGGGTTTAAAACTTAATTGTGAAGTACATACTTATTTTTTTCCACTAGTTCACAGAATTAGAGATAAGATGGTGCTTGGTAGTAATAAAAATATTTAACTAAAATTACGGATATTTTTCCAATTAAGTGTACACGATTATTTGTTAAATACTAAATGTTGATCGTATACCTTAGGTAAAATAGTATTTTTTAAAACATGTTTAATAAATTTAATTAAAATACTTAAAATTATTGAATAAATGATATAAATAATTATTGATTTATGAATAAATTAAGTTAATTTATTATAGTTTGTTATAGATTATTTCATATATTACAGAGATTTTGAATAATTAGTGATTTTTTATCAGGTTTTTTCAATGTTAAAACAAACATGTTCTACTTATTGTTATGAATTGTTATTTAAAAAAA
>NW_020539727.1:9513913-9544154 GCF_003426905.1 Ctenocephalides felis | reverse complement strand
TCATTTGCAAATATTTTACTTCATATTGATAGTTTTACCAAATAATACCTTAATATTATTATATTATTTATTACTGCGTATGATTTAGGCAGTAGTATTGTAAGTAAAAGACTGTGCCTTCATGTGCCATGCTTACGCATTCGCACCGTTGTGAAAACCCCCGCTACGGGTACAAGTTAGCCCGAAATCCTATCCGCCGAAAGTGTGTTAATTAGTTACGACATTGATAGCTTCACCATCCTCGAAATTCACTCTGGAGACATATTTTTTTGGCCAAAAATTTTTGGAAATAACCGATAGAACCAATGTTGCAAAGTGGCCCTTTGGTTAAAAATTGCCATAATTGACAAGATTAATATGAAACAATTATTTTGTATTTCCTACTTAATTTTACCGAAATCGATTACTTTTCACAGATTTTAAAACTGTATGTATAAACATAAGTTTTCGTTAGACAAAAAATATCATCACCAAGAAATCGTTTAAAAAATCATAAATAGAACAACTAAAAAAACTAGGTTATTTCGCACTAAACAATAATGAACTTTAGTTTAATAGGTTTTAGAAAAAATCTATTTTCAGCTAGTTTATTCTATAGAAATTCTATAAATAATATAGCAAATTTCGAATTTTAGACAGTAAAAAATAAATGAATTGCAAAATACAGAGTGTAATGACTATAAATAATAATTATACAAGATCCTGAAAAACAAACGTACAAACGAAAATTCAGATTTATTTTACTTTTCATTCTATATATATACGAGTATATATGTTCGCGTTTATTATTTAAGTGAAAATATGAAATCGCCAAGAAAGTTTTAAAAAAGTATCAGTGAGACTACAATTATCTCCAAAATACTTATTATCAAAGTACCAAAAAAAATTTAATTTTATTTTAATAAAAAATTAACTAAGCTCTGGTTTTCCTAGAAAAATTGCATTTCCATCTATTTTGTCTTAATTTTCTATCTGCTGCTATTATTATTTAGGCAAAACTTTGAATTTCTGAAGAAAACCTTCAAGCAAATCACTGTAAGACTAAAAAGTTTTAAGCAAAAAAATGTAATATGCTTTTGAAAAATAGTAGACAAAACTTTGTCTTCAAGTTTCTGAAAAATTCTATTTTCAAAAAACTTTTCCTTATCAATTCTATTTGCTGCGCATTTATTGTTTCATTAGGCGTGTGCAGTGATAAGGAACTTATATTTGATTTAGTACTTATCATATTTGCAATAGAAAATCCAATGACTAATATCCTGTCTGAATAGATACTAATTTAAACTATTTTCTATAGCAAAATCATGTCAGTTTACACCAAGACTAGCTCTGGAATAGACATTTTACTAAAAACTAGTTTTCAAGATTTGGAAGTTTCAATTTCCACGTCATCATATAAGTTGATTTGCTTTTGGCAAGGTGAGTCGAATATAATTTTACTGAAATCTATTAATTATTTTAAGAACAAGTTGTTTGGTATTGCTTTTTCACCATTATAATATTATTCCTTGCAATTTAATAGTATACGGAAATGTTCCTTTCACTAACAAACTGATTTAAATCTTTGTGTTTACTTTGCCAAAAATTGGACTGATTCGCGAAATTACTTAAAATTTGATCTTAATTTTCCGAAACTAAATAAAATATATTGATCAAATTTTGTCATTTAACAAAGAACTCATTCCATTGACAGTGCATAATTATTTTGGACTAAATACAGTATTATTTTATATATAAGATTAACCAAAACCACCATGAACAATATTTGGTACTTCGTCATCTTGGCAGTTCTCATGAACTTGGTGAATGGAGATTTTGATAGACCAGGTAATGTAAATTCCTGATACTTCTTTGATCATTAGCATAATAATATTAATTATTTAACTAAATTGTTATCGTTTGACAATAATTATAGTTCAAGATGATGTAATAGTCACTGATGTGGATTGCACTACAAATGAGGAATGCCAAAATTTATGCCAACAAGAAGAATATGAAGGATCTTCAGGACTTTGCTTTTCGAAAAACCAAAAATGCATATGTAAGAGTTATCATTATATGTTTATTATCAAAATATCCAAGTCATTTTAAAAAAATCCCAATTGAACATTATTGGAAGTGATAGTCAACTTTTTCGTGACAACACGATTTTTTTAATAGCTAGAAGCACAATAAGTGTCTTTGTCCTAAACAATTTGTCACGAGAAAATTTGGTAGATTATTCACCATCAAATTTAAGAACAGCATTTTTCTTTTCAATTTGACGATTTTGGTAGAGAAGTCGTAACAATTTTCCATAACTCCGGGTTTTCTTTAAATAAAGTGATGATTTACAAGAAATGCCAACATGATGTTTTCTAAATTGTGTTTTTGTCCTAAACAATTTGTCACGAGAAAATTTGGTAGATGATTCATCATCAAATTTGGGAACAGCATTTTTCATTTCGATTTGACGATTTTGGCAAAAAAGTCGTAACAATTTTGCATAACTCAAAGTTTTCTTTAAATGAAGTGATGATTTACAAGAAGTGCCAAAATGATGTTTTGTATATAGTGTCTTTGTTTTAAACGATTTGTCACGAGAAAATTTGGTAGATTATTCACCATCAAATTTAGGAACAGCAATTTCCTTTTCGATTTGACGATTTTGGCAGAAAAGTCGTAACAATTTTCCATGACTCAGAGTTTTCTTTAAATGAAGTGATAATTTGAAAAAAGTGCCAACTTGATGTTTTCTATATAGTGTTTTTGTCCTAAACACTTTGTCACGAGAAAATGTTGTACATTATTTACCATCAAATTTGGGAACAGCATTTTCCTTTTTAGTTTGACGATTTTGGCAAAAAAGTCGTAACAATTTTCCATAAGTCAGAGTTTTCTTTAAATATCAATATTCAGATAATAGACGACAGGAAAAATCTACATCAGGAAAATCAAAACTGGATCAAAATTGTTCTAGATTATTTCACATATTTGTTTAAAGATGTTCACAAATTGTCAACAAGTAGTTTTTTTGAATTGATCCATAATCTGTAGCTACTATCTATCCAATAATACTAAAAGAAATTTTTAATTACTTTACGAATTTTAATTATTTTTAAGAATTTTTGACCAAGACTTAGTTTATAGACCTTTGACTTTCCCTTAGTTGTCTGATTGCCATCAAATTATTAGTTGTTTCACTTAAAACAAAAGTGTCAATAAAATAATATTTGGTAGATTATTCACCATTAACTTTGGGAACAGCATTTTTCCTTTCGATTTGCCAACATGATTTTTTAAAACCAGTTTTATTTTTATCAAAATCTGAAAAATCAGGGATAAAAATTTCAGAATTGTTCTATAATTTATACTATCCAGTCAAATATAAAAAGAGTTTGATTATCTAATCAGAAGAATTTCTACCAAGTTGAGCATTTAAATCTTGGTCTACAACCAGTTTTTTGTACAAAATCCTAAAAATCAAGGTTCAGAAGTTCCAGAATTGTTCTATAATTTATACTATCCAGTCAAATGCAAAGAGAGCTAGATTATCTAATTAGAGCAATTTCTACCAAGTTGATCATTTAAATCTTGGCCTTAAACCAGTTTTTTATATAAAATCTTAAAAATCAAGGTTCAGCAGTTCTAGAATAGTTCTATAATTTATATTATCCATTCTAATACAAAGTGAGCTAGATTATTTAACCAGAAAAATTTCTACCAAGTTGAGCATTTAAATATTGGTCTAAAACCAGTTTTCTATACAAAATCTTAGAAATCAAGGTTCAGAAGTTCCAGAATTGTTCTATAATTTGTACTATCTAACCCATGATACTAAAAGAGCTAGATTATCTAACCAGATAATTTTTTACCAAGTTGAGCATCTAAATCTTGGTATAAAACCAGTTTTTTATATAAAAGCCTAAAAATCAAGATTCAGAAGTTCCAGAATATTTGTATAATTTGCACGAGTCTAATACAAAGTGAGATAGATTATCTAACCAGAAGAATTTCTACCAAGTTGAGCATTTGAATCCTAGTTTAAAACCAGTTTTGTTTTTTCAGCAAAATCTAAATAATCAAAATTTTTTTTCCAGGATTGTTCTATAATTTGTACTATCCAGTCAAATATGAAGAGAACTTGATTGTTTAACCAGAATAATTTTTACCAAGTTGAGCATTTATATCTTGGTCTAAAACCTGTTTTTTATACCAAATCCTCAAAATTCAAGGTTCAGAAGTACTAGAATTGTTCTATAATTTATACTATCCAGTCAAATACAAAGTGAGCAAGATTATCTGACCATAAGAATTTCTACCAAGTTGAGCATTTAAATTTTGGTCCAAAACAAGTTTTTTCAGATTCCTAAAAATCAAGGTTCAGAAGTTCCAGCATTGTTCTATAATTTGTACTATACAAGTCTAATACAAAGTGAGCCAAATTATATAACCAGAAGAATTTTTTTTACCAAGTTGAGCATTTAAATTTTGGTCTAAAACCAGTTTTTATACAAAATCCTAAAATTCAAAATTCAGAAGTTCCATAATTGTTTTATAATTTATACTATCCAGTCAAATACAAAGAGAGCTTGATTATGTAAACAGAATAATTTCTACCAAGTTGAGCATTTAAAAATCTTAGTCTAAAATCAGTTTTTATCGAAATCTTAAAAATCAAGGACAAAAATTTCAAAATTGTTCTATGATTTGTACTATCCAGTCAAATACAAAAAGAGCTAGATTATCTAACCAGATAATTTTTTACCAAGTTGAGCATTTAAATCTTGGTCTAAAACCAGTTTTTTATACAAAATCCAAAAAATCAGGGTTCAGAAGTACCATAATTGTTCCATAATTTGTACTATCCAGTCAAATACAAAGAGAGCCAGATAATCTATACAGAAGAATTTCAACCAAGTTAAGCATTTAAATCTTGGCCTAAATTTCATATGAAATCCTAAAAATCAAGGTTCTGAAGTTTCAGAATTGTTCTATAATTTTTACTATACAAGTCTAGTACAAAGAGAGCTAAATTATATAACCAAAAACATTTTTTACCAAGTTGAGCATTTAAATCTTGGTCTTAAACCAGTTTTTTATACAAAATCCAAAAAATCAGGGTTCAAAAGTACCAGAATTGTTCCATAATTTGTATTATCCAGTCAAATACAAATAGAGCCAGATTATGTAACCAGAAGAATTTCTACCAAGTTAAGCATTTAAATCTTGGCCTAAATTTCATATAAAATCCTGAAAATCAAGGTTCTGAAGTTTCAGAATTGTTCTATAATTTATATTATCCACATCTGGTACAAAAAGAGCTAGATTATCTAACCAAAAGAATTTCTACCAAGTTGAGCATTTGAATCTTGGACTAAAACCAGTTTTTTTTTATATAACATCCTAAAAATCAAGGTTCAGAAGTTTCAGAATAGTTCTATAATTTATACTATCTAGTCTAATACAAAGGGAGCTAGATTATTTAACCAGAAGAATTTCTACCAAGTTGAGCGTTTAATTCTTGGTATAAAACCAGTTTTATATACAAAATCCTAAAAATCAAGGTTCAGAAGTTGCAGAATTGTTCTATAATTTATGATTATTTCACCAAAGCAATTTTTTCCAGAGACGAGTTAAATAGCGAAATCTTCGTCTAAGACGAAGTCTTAGACGAAGATAGTCTTTTGATCAAAATCAGAAAAATTAGGAACCAGAAAATTTTTCAAACATTTTCCTATAACGATCCAAGTAAAGACGAAAGAGCAATCGTTAAGCAAAAGATTTCACTTATGAATACGATAAATATAATCTTGAAAAAGTGGTTTAATAAATTATTACTAAAAGGTATATACTTTTTATTAAGGTAAGAAGAATGTCCCAAGGCCAGCTGAAGATATCCAGTTGGTAGAAGTTGACTTCACCTGTCTTTATGACAACGAATGCAAACATAAATGCAAATCTTTGAACTATAATAGAAGAGGAGCAACTTGTGAAATTGGAATTACTGGACAAAATCCTAAGAAATGCAAATGTAAGTAGAAGACAAATTTGGATTTATCAACTACACACTAAAAATATGAAAAAATGTTAATTGAAGTACCTACACTGCTTATTTATTTGACAAATTTTGGTGGCTTTGTCATACAATTTACCAATTCACTAGAACATGATGGTGGTAAGTATATGAAGATTTTTAAATATGATGCGCGGTAAATATAAGATTTTTAAACTATTGCCATTATTTCTAATTTAAAAGTAAAACTCTAGGAAGTAGTATATTGATATTGGTAACCAAATCGATTTTTTTAAGGTCCTCAATTAAAAGGAGACAAAACTGTTCAAATTTTCAAGAAATGCAATGGCATCCACGACTGTTTGCACGAATGTGAAGCATTAGGATATTCTAGAGAAAAAGCAGTGTGTTCATATTTTGATGAAAATAATAACAGGTGCAAATGTGAAATGAACTAAGTTGGAAAATCGATATATGCGAGATGACATAAAAATATTATAAATGTAATTTAAACCCTGAATAATATCCAGAAATATATGTATTTAATAAAGAGCATTTGAACAAAAATATGTTGCAATTTTATTACTTGATTTAGAATTAAAATATGTAATTTGACTACATTAATTTCGTTGTAATAGTGCAGTGAATGGTGAGGAAAAAAGTATGTCTAATTATTTTTTTACTGTGCTCCAATTTGCATGAAATTTTAGAAATAGGCTAATCTTACCCTCAAGTTTAGAAGTGAAAATAATGGTGGTGTAATTTTATTTTTTCAAAATGACGTCATATATCGATAAAAAAACTTTCAGTAAAGTGAGATGATATCAAGATGGTATATATTTAATAAATCAGTTGACGTATCCATTATTGATACATTTTTATTATTTTATTTTTATATTTTATTTGACTGAAAAAACCTCTCACTTGAAATATACTTAAAGCTACTTTTTCAAGTTCAAGTTTTAGTTTTCTACTGATTTGATTAACCGATTTCAAGTTTGATATCAAATTTTAAACCAGGTGCATGCAAGACCAAAGCTCTTACCACCGAGCCACTGCAAGAACATCTTCAATACGATCAAGAAATATTATTATACCATTTCAAATGAATACTATTTATTTTATATAACTGATTTCTCAAATAATATCAAAGTTCTAATTGAATTTTTCTGACACAATTTTCAAACAAATAAAATTTCTGCAAGCATCAAGCTTAGAACTAAACTATATAGCACATTTATAAAATAATTTTGTTTAAAAACCTTAAAAATCTCAACATTATTACATTAATACAATGATTACAAAAATTAACACTCAATTTCTTACTATTTTAAATTTCTATTGAGAATTTTCAATTGACAAATTAATCAATTTTTAATAGATGATTAAATTTTAAATGGATTAAAATCGGTCAAAATATCTTCGAATACTGTTTAAAAAATAAATAATTATAAATGAAAAATTTAGTAATTTAATACTTTGAAATGTAAAAAATATGTTGCGTAAAGCCAAAATATAAAAAAAAATTACGAATATTTTGTAATAAAAATGTTATATAAAAAAATTCATGACATAATTATTTGCCCATCGCAAACAATATTAAAAAAATATTTTTTTGGATTTAACTGTATATAAACATAAAATTAAACGCAGTCACAAATAAAATTTAGCAAAAATCTACTAATAGTTTTTCAAAATGGCAAAATATTTGTGCGTTGGAGTTCTTCTATTGATGGCCATTATCCTGCAAGTTCAATCTATGGCTTTGGATCCAAATGAAGAAAATACTGATGGAAGTGAGTATAATATTTAACTAAAATATGATAATATTTTATTCGATAATTTGGGTTACCTAATCTTTGGACATATGTTCATTTCATCCTGAAGGAGGCAACTGATGGCAACAAGGCGTTTACCTAATTTTACAGATTGTTGTCAGATTGCCTGAATTATTTTAGAAGAATTGATTGTATAACACACCGTATTAGGTGAAGAAATATAAAATCTAGAAGGAACCGCAATTTTTTTTCATTCAAAATAGTTGCCCTCGAGGATGATATAACGATTATAACAAAGTTCCAACCTTTCGATACCATTTTTGCAGTCGATTCGTTGTTTGGCTTAAAATTCATTAATTACCTCTTAATTCGAGGAAAATTTCTTCAAGACAAACATCTTTTTGAAATCAGAGAACATGAAATAGTCGCCAGTTGCCAGATCTAGAAAATACGATGGGTGGGAAAGCAATTCCTAGCTCAATTCATGTATTTTTGCCATTGTTTCACAGATTTGTGACATAGTTTGTATAAAGCAATTTTTCTCAATTTGGACTGTCAAATGCTGCAAAAACGTTATAGTCATTGTTGATGGCCTTTCTCAAGATAGTCTATGAAGATCATTTCTAGCTAATCCCAAAAATCTGACTCCAGCTGATTGTTTAGATTTTTCCTCGTTCATCGTGTCTATATACTTCGCCAGGTCTCATCTATATTCCATATCGATGCAAAAACTCAGTTTTATTTCGAACAGCTCCAAGAACTCCTAACCATCAATTCGCAAATCCTTCCATTGATATCTTTGAGGCATCAGCTATCTAAATTAACTTCACTTCGTTGTCATTAAATATTCTACAGATTTTTTTAAATACTTTCGTCGGCAACCTTCATTTTTGGGCATCCACACAGTTTTCAATGAATTTCAGAACATAATTTCCTATGGCTTTTTTTCCATAAAAAAGAGTGCGCGTAAGTTTCACACGCGATTGAAGTAAAACTTATTTGCTAATGTACAATTTTGAATAATGTTTATTAGCAATATGGTAACACTCGTTATTCACACATTTATTAGTGTCAACCCAACCATTTTATGCACATTTATATAACGGTAAATTATAAATTATATTTATAATAGCATTAAATATATGTATAATATTAAAAAATAATAATAAAATAAAATAAATAAAGTTAAAGTCATACTTCAAATATGACATGATCGGTTTGTTATTGTAATTAGCATTTAGAAATGAACCTTCATTAGAGAAATTAAGTAATTGCTGATTAATAAATTCCTTACTATTTGTTCTCACAGTGGATTATGTTAAACAACTCCTAAACAAATACTGTCACTCATCATGTAATTGTGTTTGAAAAACTTCATGTAATTAAAATTAACATACATTCATTGACTGCTTGTATTTTTTTTACTTTTTCGCTGACGATATAATCTCATTTTTATTGTTTTATTGTTTTATTATTTTCAAGGAACAGTGTAAAATATTCTTCTGATTCAGGCATTTTTCATTAAATCAAGATTGGTACTATAATGTAACTTTAAAATGTTTATCTATGCCGATTTCCTGGTTAATATCGGTACGCATACAACGTTGATGCCGGTACGCATACTACGACATATCTCTATTCACATACACGACAACTAATAACAATCGACCCGTATTGGAATGATTTCATCGAGAGCAAATGACTAACAGTTCGGGCGTAACGGATTTCCGTTGCATTTGTACGGATTTATTCCCTAGTCGCGCCTAAAGAAGTTTCACTTTAATAATATTTTTTTCTAACGTTTAATTATTTTTCTCAGATGCTGCTGGTAGGGCCAAGAGATACCTCAAATACCATGATTCAAAAAGAAGATGCGAAGATATCTGGGATTGTGAGGGCAAGTGCCCAGATAATTTCCCAAATCCAGTTTGCTTCCCAAGAGATAACAGAAGAACATGTTTATGTGAGTTTCTTGAATTTTTATATTTATTTGCACTAAAAGAATTTGATCAAAAATATATTGCCAAGTAAAAATAGCCCTTCCTGGTATTCATGATAAAAATTAAAATATCATCAGAATTAGAACAGAACAACTATTAAAAGTTGCTCTCTAATAATTCAAGAAGCAAGTGGTACTTTGCTTCAAGGCATGAATTTCCCAATGTGTACTCGTATAATAGTAGACTTAATCAATATAAGAATGGTGATTTAGCATCCCTAATTAGTAGTAGATATTTAATTTTTATTAATTTTTTTTATTAAATTAAATTTTTTAAATTGCAGGTTACGAGGCACATGTTAAAGGATGAGCTCCAAGGTCCAAAATGAAGACCCTTAATAATTATTATTACACTTTAACATTATATTGTTAAAACTAATTTTGAAAAATTTTCTACTTTTGTTATTGGCAGTTAGTGATTGTTCAATAATTTGTTGATGAATAAAAATTTGATGCATAATTAGTATTTTATGAACTTGTAGTGATTAATGAACATGGGTCAGCACAAACTAGTCTCGGAATTGTTCTCAACCTCGGATAGGTCGATGTCAAGCAGTATGATTACAAATTTCCTCTTTATATTATAGATCTCAAATAAAATCTAGTGAAAATTTGCCTTTCGTGGCCATTGCAATACATACACGTCAACACTATTAGATATAAGTGAAAATTTAATATATAGTCGACACTTAAAGTGAGTGGTTGACCACTGGGTTGCACTCTAAAAAAAAAGCTAGATTAGAATGTATGATAGCAACCATAGCTCTTAGAACGCGCAATTCCAATCAATGTTAAAAAAAAGATTAATAAAAAAATTTAAACTAGTAGTGCATGGCATTTTGAACTATATAAGAAAAACTTCGGACATTTTTGAAAATTTTATTGAAGCCCAATATTCACTTTCAATATAATTTTTTTTTAACTTCGCGTAGGGTAAGTTATTGTAATCGTCCAAAAATCGAAATTGAAATTTTTTACTTTTCTTTACGCTTTGAAGGTTTCTGAATATTTTGGCATACCTCAGAAAAAATGGATGTATGTGTGTGTGTGTGTATGTATATGTACGGATACAGTTTTTCGTCCACGTTTACGGGCGCACGGATCAACCGTTTTCAATAGTTGAAAAAACATTCGATTTCTATTGATAGGGAGATGTGCTGATTTTTGGCAAAGGCAGGTTCAGCCGTTTAGGAGATACAGAGCTAAATGTGCAAAAAATGGCAGTTTTTTGCGTCCGATTTGAATGATTCAAAGAACTTTCTGCTTGTTTTAACAAAATAATTGCTTTTGGAAAAAAAAATTGTTCCAATTTTTGATATTTTGGATTTGTCTATCGAAAATAATTCAGATTTTAATTGTAATTCTGACTTAAGTTTTAATATACTTTAAACAAATATTTTCAACTTTGCAATTCAGTTTATATAATTCTTATAAATATTAGATAATATTACGATATTTATAATAATCTATTTTAAATATTTAATATTTCTCAAACATTTCGTTACGGTACGGGAAGTTCCAGCAATTTGTCTTAAGGCACGATGCCATACACACAACAAAAACTAATCATTTCTTCAATACAAGAAAAATGTTTTTGAATCATTCATTCCGTTTTCACAAAGACTCTTACATTTTGTTCAGTATTTCCAAAACGGATAGACCCGCCTTTGCCAAAAACTAATCAGCATGTTGTCGCATCAATACGAATCGAATGTTTTTTTGAATAATTCAAATCAGTTGATCCGCGCTTTCTAAATTGTGGACGAAAATTTGTATCCAAACATACATATACACAAATACATATATTATTTAATATTTTCAGTAGATCATGAAACGTAAACATATGCAAAAAGTTTCATTTTCAATTTTTTTTGAGATTACTATAAATTACTCTAGGGAAACTTGGAAAAAAGTAACTATATTTGCATGAGAACGAAACAATTTTTTTAAGGAGGAAAATCCTCAACTGAATATTAATTTTATGGTAAAACATATTACTTACAAGTTCCACTTTAATTTCTTACTCTTCTTTTAATCAAAATATATTGAATGTGAAAAATTCCATAAAAACTATCAAAAAATCTTCATACTGTTTCCAGTATTCCAGAAATAAAAATGAAAAAAAAAACTAAATTTACGCAATTGAGTTTCGAAAGACAATCTTCTGAAACAATTTTCTACAAATTTCGTAAAATGTTAAATAAAAAATCAATGAAATATATTTGTTTGTTTGCATACGACAAACAATATTAATCAATTTTTATTTAGATTTCGGAGTATATAAATAGAAATTTAATTACGAATCATAGTCACAAATAAAATTAAAAAACAAGAGGACTAATAATTTTAATATGGCAAAATTTTTGTGCGTTGGAATACTTCTTTTGGGCATTGCTCTGCAAGTTCAATCTATGGCTTTGGACCCAAATCAGGAAAATACAGATAATAGTGAGTATAATATTTAAAAAATATAATTAAATACGAATTTTTTGATTTACCTAATCCCGCAACTTCGTGAGACAACTGGCCCATCTTTTGATTCATACACTGTTGCCAGATTTATAGAATTCTTGAAGAGATGATGGAACGTATGACCCTAAACTTGTCACAAGTCGAATCAAAAATTTTAGTAGAATAATTTGATTGAATAAATATTTTTGAAATTATCAAAATTTTTATTGGCAAATTATGTTTATCAGATGCTGTTGGAAGGGCCAAGAGAGAAGAAATAAAGTACTGGAATACAAATAGAAGGTGCGATGATGTCTGGGATTGTGAAGGCAAATGTCCAAATGATTACCCAAGACCAGTTTGTTTCCCAAGAGACAACAGAAGGATATGTTTGTGTAAGTTAATTAAAATAATTATTACATTTTTTTCAGGTAAAGCATTTGCACTTGAAAATACATAAATCAGAAATATATTCCCAAGCATAAATATACACGTATTTATACTTGCCTTGAGGCAAAAATAATTTTAACAGAAGATAACTCTATGGTTTGCCCTTTATAATAATGGGGATAATAGTTTAATTTTCTGTTTTCTATTATTACATACATTCTATTCTATTATATATACATATATATATATATATATATATATATATATATATATATTATATATATATATATATATTATATATATATATATATATATTATTAAATTGCAGGTTATGAAGCACACATATATGGAAAATAAATTCCAAGAAATGAAACCGTTGTTGACCTGATATTGTTATTACTTCTTGTTATTATTGTTTAAATTTATCATGAAAACTCTTGTTATTGGCAATTAATTGTTAAAATATTCGTTGTTAAATAAAACTGTTATGCATAATATGTATTTTATAATTTCATATTTTATCATGACCATCGTGGTGTAATGGTTAAAAACGTCAGCTCAATATCAAGCAGTATGATATTGATATATTAAAGGTATCAAATTCAATCTAAAGTGCATTTTCGAGAAAATTACTAGTTAGAAGGTACAATAGAAAATCAGCTCCTATTGTTAGAATTTGTATTGCTGATCGATGTTAAGAAAGTGATTATAAAACTAATTATTAGAAAGAATTCTACGAAAAATATTAAATTTTAATACTGCTCAGATAAAAATTTAATATCCTACTAACATGAAATAATAACAGTAGCGCGATCACCTGATACATATTTCTTTTTTTTTCAATAAAATTAATCCTAATCACGAAGGTTTGAAAATGTATTGATTTTATATATATAATTATTTCAACTTTGTTATAAAATTTCCATAGATTTATAAACATTCTTCAAATGTTTATAATTTCATTGATAGTACATAATAAATAAGAATTTTGTTTAAATAACATATATACCAATTAATATGATTCTAAATAAATCGTAAATAACGTTTATTATATATTTTAGACATAAAATTTTAATATGCAAACTAATAAATTAAATTTCTCTCTAATAAAAAGATCTCACTATTACTCCAAAAAATTTTGCCATATTAAAATTATTAGTCCTCTATTGTTTTTTAATTTTATTTTGTGACTATAAATCGTAATTAAAAATCTATTCATATACTACAAAATTTAAATAGAAATTGATTAATATTGTTTGTCGTACGCAAACAAACAAAAATATTTCATCGATTTTTTATTTAACATTTTACGAAATTTGTAGAAAATTGTTTCAGAAGTTTGGATTTCGAAACTTATTTGCGTAAATTCAGATTATTTTTTATTTCATTTTCGTTTCTGAATTACTAGCTAAAATGAATATTAAACTTGTTTTAAAAGATTTCGTAGTTTTAACGTCATTTTTTCTTAATCTTACATTTTTACTTGTTGACCATTTATTTCAGAACACTTGTACGAATTACAATATAATATAATAGAAATAAAAATCTTTTAGTTATATATGTATATTTAATTTTTTTTCATTTTAATTTAGAATATTTAAATTATCTACTATCATTCATTATTCTTCCACATACCACTTTCATGTTTTTGATGCTGGGCAAAATTCTTTTGCCACTTTGGGCCTCCTTCTTGATAAACAACTCATTAAGGATTCCTCCGACGACATCCTTGGCAGCTCCCATAAGTTTATCACCGGCATAACCCATCAACTTTTGTCCGGCACCTCGAAGCAAACCTAAAATTGTCAAAAAAAAATCAGAAAAGGAAATATAAATTTGATAAATTATAAAAATTAGTCATATAAGAGTTTGGTCGTTGAAAAGTTTGGTCATTGAAGAGTTCAGTCGTTGAAGAGCTTGGTCGTTGAAGAGCTTGGTCGTTGAAGAGCTTGGTCGTTGAAGAGTTTGGTCGTTGAAAAGCTTGGGTCGTTGCAAAGCTTGGGTCGTTGCAAAGTTTGGGTCGTTGCAAAGTTGGGTCGTTGCAAAGCTTGGGTCGTTGCAAAGCTTGGGTCGTTGCAAAGCTTGGGTCGTTGCAAAGCTTGGGTCGTTGAAAAGCTTGGGTCATGCAAAGCTTGGGTCATTGCAAAGTTTGGGTCATTGAAAAGTTTGGGTCATTGCAAAGTTTGGGTCATTGAAAAATTCGAGGAATTGGTCATTCGAGGAATTGGTCATTCGAGAAATTGGTCATTCGAGAAATTGGTCATTCGAGAATTGGTCACTCGAGAATTGGTCACTCGATGAATTGGTCATTCGATGAATTGGTCATCGAGGAATGGTCATTCGAGGAATTGGTCATTCGAGGAATTGGTCATTCGAGGAATTGGTCATTCGAGGAATTGGTCATTCGAGGAATTGGTCATTCGAGGAATTGGTCATTCGAGGAATTGGTCATTCGAGAATTGGTCATTCGAGGAATTGGTCATTCGAGGAATTGGACATTCGAGGAATTGGACATTCGAGGAATTGACATTCGAGGAATTGGACATTCGAGAATTGGACATTCGAGGAATTGGTCATTCGAGGATTGGCATTCGAGGAATTGGACATTCGAGGAATTGGACATTCGAGGAATGGACATTCGAGGAATTGGACATTCGAGGAATTGGACATTCGAGGAATTGGACATTCGAGGAATTGGACATTCGAGGAATTGGACATTCGAGGAATTGGACATCGAGGAATTGTCACTCGAGGAATTGGTCACTCGAGGAATTGGTCACTCGAGGAATTGGTCACTCGAGGAATTGGTCACTCGAGGAATTGGTCACTCGAGGAATTGGTCACTCGAGGAATTGGTCACTCGAGGAATTGGTCACTCGAGGAATTGGTCACTCAGGATTGGTCACTCGAGGAATTGGTCACTCAAGAATTGGTCGTTTAAAAATTCCTTTACAGATTTAGTGTGATCATAAATGTGATCGTTTAAAGATTTCGCCATCTAAAGATTTGATCATACTTTATTTGTACAATTAACAAAAAATAATTTCAATAGAGAACTGTTATAAAATCAGTACTTTTTTTTCAGAAAAAAATTTAAACTTATATTCCAACTTAATATTCCACTTTGAATTTTAATGAGCTTATGCCAAATGCATATTTGAAAAGCTGTTCTCTATACTTTTATAATTTTTTTAATATTAATATATGCAAAATACTTCAGCAAAATTAAAAATATTTATCAATTATGATAAAAAGTATGATAAATAATTTGAAAAATTTAATCAAATATGTATTGACCATAATTACCAATTCTAATTATTATTATTACTAAAATAAGTGTAAATTACTCACCTTCGAAGTTGCCGGCTCCTCCACCATTCTGGTCAAATCCAAAACCGCCATTTCAGGGGTTTTTGCACAATTTTTTACACAATCACCAATATATGTCCATTATTATAAGATAGTGTCACTATTCACTTACACATTACACTGGAAATTCAAAATTTAAAATTTACACTTAAAAAAAAAAAAATTTGATAAGAATTTTGCATATATATTATTTATTTGTAGAACCCATAAAAAACATTTATGTACGAAAAATCTTCAACTGAGGTAAAAGTATTTAGTTTATTTAAAAAACAGAGACTATTGCTGACGATAATATAAATTATTATAAGTAAATATTACTCAATAAAATTACTTAATGTTCCTTTTTTGTGAAGACACATAAAATTTAGTACTTCATAAACAAGTAGGACTCTACTTCCCTGACTAATTTTCATAAAAGCCCCCGACTTAATTACAAGGAAAATTCGCAGCTATTAATTACATTTCTGGTTAATTATTACATTCATAACATTTAATTAATTATTTCTATATGTATTTCTATTAGGTTTTGTCATTTGAATGAGGTCAACAACAGACGGAGCTAAACTTTGTCATTTATTGTTGAGTTCGCCTTGAAAATCAGCATGAAACACATATACTATATAAGATGGATAGCCGATGGTAATAAAAATGTAATATTAATAGAAGAACAAAAAATATTTATTTATTTATTTATTTATTTATTTACACTTTATAATTTCTTTATTTTAGTGAAAACGGGACACTTAACACCTTCGCGGACGTGAATGCTATAGCATTCATTTTCAGTGTGACGCGGAATGATATGAATGCTACAGCATTCAAAGTTTGAATTCAACTATTTGGAATTTATTTTTATATAACCTTACGTTTTTTTTAATTTTTATACCTGTGACTGATTCTTTAGATTTACGCATTATCTAGAATCTAGAATTTTCCTGTAGACACTAATTAGCTTGAGCAAGCAAATTGTGTAAAATAGAAGCGTAATACTTGACGTGGATGCTATAGCATTCATCGTGTACTCGTATATCGATTAAAACATGATAATCTGACCACCCTAAAGAGTGTTTAATCAAAATTGAGATATGACAACTAATTTAAAAGTAGAATGACCGTTAATTTTTATACCTTTTACATAAGAAAAGTTTTTTTACTTACATAAGAAAATTCTTATGGCATTTTAATATTATATCTATATTTTTTTATATATTTTATTAAAATTAAATGTTTCTTTGGGTCTTGGTATAACTAAAAGTGCCAATTTTTACCTTACACTTTTCTTTAACATTTTTAACACAAGACACTTTGGTCGATTTTATTTGAGAAATTGAAATAGGTGAATTACTCTTACATTATATGACTCATACAGCTCTACATTGTACAGATGTTAATATGCTTTTATTTCGTTTCTTCAAATTACAAATATTTTTCTAAATAGTTTTCCAAATATTTGAAAAAAAATTCAAATAAATTAGAAGTTCTCAAGTTCAATTCCTAAAATTTTCATTTATTTAAATTTTTATTTAACTAATTATTTAAAAATGAGTAATAAATTCAACTAATGAATTTACACTAGTTCATAAAAATACTGAGATTATAGTTCTAATTTTATATTTAAAATGTTAATTTATTATAATAAAATTATCATTTTTTTTCTACCAGCTTTCTTATTAATATAAACGATGACGCCATAAGGTAGGCGTTTAAAGCAATAATTCTCGATTCTAGGAAAAACGATATAAAATTGAAAAAAAAAGATATCCTAAGATAATCACTTATGTAGAAACTTATAATTTGAAGATGAGAATAAATTCTATCCATTTAATTTTTAATCAATAATTGAAAATGAAGACCTTTGCTGATTTCTTGATTGCCTGTGCATTCTTATTGGCTTAGTCACTTTTCATTCATGTTGTATTCATTTCTAATTATAATACATGAGGTGGATTCATTCATGAAACTATAAAAAAATAGCAATTATAAAATAGATAAGATATCTATGTAGTCTATGAGAAAAGTATTTCCCACAATCTAGTGTTTCTAGATGGCAACACAGTGGTTGACCGTCTTGCTGATAAGTTTTTTTTAAATAGTGATGTGAATATTGATTGCAATATTGCCCTGAGAGACGTTTTGTTGATATTATATTTGAGATTTATAATATTAACAGATAATGGGATATTACTACTATTCGATATCAAGCTGGCCAAGGTGGAAACCAGTTGCCAACCAACGTCCTCACCATGGGATCATGATTATCTCCAATTCAATTAAAAAATTCACTTGGTAATTTTAGAAACGTTTTAGAAAGTCTTACATTTCAGGCAAAAAACGATAATTTGATTCTTTAATTAAACGGTTTTTAAAAAAGTTACTTAAAGAAAAATGTCTCTAGAAGTTTTCTATCTCTAATTTAATTTGTATAATTTGTTTAAAAAATTAAAAAATCAATGTAATCATTTTATTGCATATTTCAATCATTGAACTTTACTTTTCATGAAATTTTAAGACTTTTCATGAAATTTTTCATAAGATAAAAAAGTGGTCTAAAAAGTTTAATTATATCCTTATATTTAAAATTATGTTTCTATATTTACTGTTTACTGATGTTCTCAAAATATATTTTCAAGTGAATGAAAACTTTCTGGTCATTGCTGCAATAACTATTAAGTCAAATATACGGATTTTATTTATGTAAAAACAAAATCACGATTAGAAAGTACTACCATTATGTCTAATAGTCATCTATAAAATGTATCAAAATAACTAAACATCTACATAAAATAGGCATATTGTAATTCATAAAGAAATGGAAGAAACTAGGCATAAGCAACATTATGCCTAAAGCAACTTGCATGAACTTTTTATAAAAAAGCACAAACTAATAGTAGAGTATGCTACTTTATAAGAAGTACTAATTTTAAAATCCTTAATATGGGTTGCAAATAAGAAGTTACGACCATGTGGTGAAAAACATTCGATCAAAATCTGCTATAAATATAAAATTTATAGTTCTACAAAGTAACCGATTTTAACAGTTAACAATCTACTAAGAAATAAAAATAATTTCGGATACTTTGTCTTCTGTGCCAGAAAGTTAAATAGATCAAACCATGGTCATATGATACCTACGATTTCATCTTTCCGCTTGGCTAATAAAAACTAGAAATAGAATCCTTTGATCAGATCACTTCTATTTCACTTGCTGCTACTAATGTATGCGAAACCTAATATTTGTATATTCAATATTTTGTTCAAATATTTGATCAGTGTTCAGATGTTTACTCGTGCTCTCATTGTTATAAAATACTGTGTACACATTGTGAAAGCATGTTTGAAAAAATAATAATTTGAAAGATTTTGCAAAGAATAATGATAATAATAAAAGGCTTTTACGTGGATTAAGAAAATTTATCAGTATCACGTTTTTTTTGTTTTTTTTTTATTGGCCGGGCTTACTTAGAGCATTTAGCCACCTACAACGTTTTTACTAAATACTAAATTTATTTATAGTATTGTTTATAGTATAGTTTAATACTAAATTTATCACATAGAGATAGGACAACCTTTTGGGTTTCCATCTACAAAGCTATGCTAAAGTCACAACACCTCATATTTGTCTTTGCTGTTAAAAATTACTAATATATGAATATATAATATATAATATATGAGTTATTCCCTACTATGTCCAATTGTTTTAGTAAATATTCTGTATTGTTAAATTTAAGAAATATATTATATTTAAGTATGAAAACTCGTTGATTAATAATGGTAATGATATGAACTATCTTATCATCAATGATATTACTTTTGTTTTTTTTCCATTTTTCATTTTTAGGCATCCAATTGCTTAAAAACTTTAAGGGACAATCATCATGAAAACTTGTTCTGTTTGAAACCATGTTAATGATCTTTAAATCTAGTTAGTTTATTGTCTTCTGTAGAATCCCTGTTTATAAAAATAAATGGAAAAAATCCAAGTTCAAAAATTTGCTGTTGATTACACCATTTACATATCAAATCTCAAATTCTAACTCTAACTGGCAATTCAAAACGATTCTGGAGATTATCGCCATCTTTAAAGTACCAATTCAAACTACAAGAAAGATCGTTAAGAATATTTGTTTCTTAATATTATTATTTACTAGTAAGGATTTTTTTAATTTGGCATTCTTAGAAAATAATCCTGAAGTTTTATGTCGAATTGAATATTATTAAACAAGAAATTTTAGTATCAAAAGGCAAATCTTGAAACTTCCAACTTAATCTAAAATGATTGAAGTCCTAGGAGTAAATTTTTCATTCAGGTAATTTTGATATCAAAGAGTCTCTTCTGCTAATAAATTGCCTTTAAATAATTATTTCATTATAACTATTTCATACAACTTTTCTTTCAACAGTTCTTATCTTTTCTATTTTCTGTTTCAAAATGTTCTTAAAAATTATTTTTCAATTCTCCAGAACTAATTTTTGTATTCTAACATTTAACTGCATAATATATGCTATCTTAGTATTTTTTTTCTTCTGGATATCTTTCTATTTCAATTTGTATATTATAAGATTTTGGAGTCCGAAAAATCATAAAATAGATTTACACTAATTACTTTGTCCATGAGTGAACACGTGAAAAAAAAACAGAAATACATAAATACAATCGTCAACGACAATATAAGTTTTGAGCACACAAAATACAAAAGAATTGTTTTTATTGCATTTTCAATTGTAAACAGTTTGTGTAACGCCTATTTTGCATACACCATGAACAAATTTTGATTCAGTGCCAAAATGCATCAAAAGAACTTATTAATCAAATCGTTTGCTTTGAACATTTGAACAAATTACATACTGTTAAAAACAAAAAATACTAATGTTTACGTTTATTATAAATTCGAATGAACAAAACTTCGCAGTTTCTGGTTAAATCTCTCCTCTTTATATCAGGATGTCCAATCATGAGATTGGCATTCGAATAAGACAAACTAAAGTTACTACTAAAAATAATGAATAAATAGTTTCTACGAAATACCTATTCTCTATTTATTAAACTGAAATCTTTGTATGTCTGAGGTTATTATTTATAAGAATCATAAATTATGTTTTTGCAGGCGTGGATAATTAATAAAATTGGCCCAAAGCCAAAGTGTTTTTGATATATTTGAACTTATGAAATGTGAAGGAATTCGATGATGATTTGGCAAGGTCGCAAACAAGTCATTTGAAACAACTATGAGTAATTTGTAAATTTAGACGTCATGCATTTGTATTTGAATTGTTTTTGATAAAGCGTAAATAAACAATGAGATTTAGACGAGAGATACGCTTTTAATTAAAGCAGAGAGAATTGATTTAATTAATAGCCTTTAAATGCCACTAATGTATACTGAGTTTCATGTTTCAGATGTGTTTCTGGTTACATGATTATTGTTTTAAGATCCATGTTAAAATTTCATTATCGTTGTTCCAAGTTTCATGATCAAAGTTCTAAGTTTCATGATCAAAGTTCTAAGTTTCATAATCAAAGTTCTAAGTTTCATGATCAAAGTTCTAAGTTTCATGATCAAAGTTCTAAGTTTCATGATCAAAGTTCTAAGTTTCATGATCAAAGTTCTAAGTTACATGATCAAAGTTCTAAGTTACATGATCAAAGTTGCGAGTTTCATGATCAAAGTCCTAAGTTTCATGATCAAAGTCCTAAGTTTCATGATCAAAGTCCTAAGTTTCATGATCAAAGTTCTAAGTTTCATGATCAAAGTTCTAAGTTTCATGATCAAAGTTCTAAGTTTCACGATCAAAGTTCTAAGTTTCATGACCCATGTTCTAAGTATAAGGATCCATGTTGCAAATTTTATTTTTCTTAGTTTCAATTTTATTATTCTAGTTTCAAGTTTTATGGTTCTTCTTCGAAGCTTTATAATTTTTGTTCCAAGGGTCATAATCCAAGAACCAAGTTTCATGTGTTCCAATTTTTATGATCAATATCCCATGTTTCATGATTATTGTTCAAAATTTTATTATCGATGTACTAAGTTTCATATTTCAAATTTCATTATTCATATTCCAATACGCAAAGATTAAAAAAAAAGTATAAATTTTCAAAAATATTAATAAGGCCGGGTGCGAATATTTATATTGCAGTTCATTTTAATTTTACGTGGAAAAAATAAGATGCAGTCAAAAGTCAGTCAAGTTTTTTCATTTCGTTGGAAATGAAAACAATTTAAATACGTATTAATTTACAAGATATTAAAAATAAAATCCTTTATCGTTAATTTATTAGTCATTATGACATATGAGATAGATAATTACTACATTGCAATAAAAGATGATAACGATGAGCAATTATTGTGGTTTTCTAGAAATGCAGTCATGATCAGTATATAAATTAATAAATCATTCTTATCTGGATCAGACGGATAAAAGTATTTAAAAAAAATCTGTGATAAAATAAATTAGCAAAAATATTTGATTTTAACGATGTTTAACAAATAAAAATATGATAAGCTTTATCTTTACAACAACACGAATTTATAAATCAAACAAGTTTTTTAATCTACCCATGAAAACAAGATTTCAATTTTGAAAGTGAGTCAGTTTTGAACAAATTGATAAAAAAGGTATCAATATAGATTTTTGGAGAAGAATTTGTATAACTATTTTTGGGTAGAAAATTGTTTGAACAAAGTCTTTTACAAGTTACATTTACTAACAAATAACAACTTGAAAAGCATCACTAAAATATTGTACCTTTTTACTAACATTCAAATTAATTTGATAAATAAAATACGAATTAAAAACTAATATATGAAATTGAAAAAAAGATTAAAATACAATGTGAGCAAATTCTAGTAAAAAAATGTATATTGAAAATAAAAATTATGCTTAAAAAATCAAAGAAATAAGATTTTTTTTTGAAATAAGTGTAATTTCCTTCTTACCGTTTAATTTGCTTGCTTCTTAATAAATAATAAATTATAAATTACTGCTAATTCTAATAGAGTTCATTCAATAGTATAATGTAAGGAATGCAATACCGAAAAACCGGTATACCGTTTATTATTCGGTTTATCGGAAATAGCCTTAAAAATATCGGTATTTTCAGTACTAAAACATAAACACTAGTGTGAATATGATTTTATTAAAATATATAAACTTCAAATCTCATGATACCGAAAAACCGGTATACCGTCTAATTGTTTGGCGGTGGTAATACCGGTATTCACTTTTGAAATATCGCTATTGAAACATAAGTCCAAATCGAATATGAGTTTATTTAAATTTTAAAATTTAAATCTCATAATAGCTCAAAGATGTCTGTTAAGGTCGTTCTAGTGTATAAACAAGTGTCAAAATATTATAACGACTCATCATTAAACTGAATATTAATTTTTTTTCTAAGAATGAATTAAATTTTGTAATTAATCCTTAAAAATTCTTAAAATCATAGAATGATATTATTTTTTAGATAGTTTTAGGTTTGTAAGTAATGGGAACGTAAGTATTGTAAATTTTAATTTTCAGACATAGTTCTAAATTTGGAAACTGTATTATAAATACGTATAATTTTTATTCAATAGGTCAATTAGGTAATATTTAATTATACATAGGGGAAAGTCCCATAACGCCGGACGGCACCTAGTGCCGGACACTCTATTTAACACGTATTATTTAAGCTAGTATAAATCTTTTTATTCACCTAAATATCGATGGAACTAATTCTAGTATATATATATATATGCATTTACATTTGAGTGGTATGCAAAAATATAAGTAATACTTGATTGTTATCCGTAAAATGGTAAATTTCACTGTTCGAAAATAAAGTTTTCACTTCACAAAAACTAGTCAAAACGATTTACGATTTATATCGTCCTATCAAATTTATGATCATTAATAGCAAATCGGATTTTCCAGTGAAAACATAAAATTCTACTTCGGGAAATCAATAACAAGAACTCATTTTCATTAATGGATCATAAACACATATTCATATATAACTCATGTGGTGCATGTAAACATCTGGATCCAAAAATAACTGAAGACATAAATTTTCGCAATATACAAATTCCAGAGTATCGAAAATGAAATCAGGACATCTGGCAACAATGCCAGCAATATACATATATATATATATATATATATATATATATACATACATATATATATATATATATAGATACATACATATATATATATATATATATATACATACATATATATATATATATATATATATATATATTACATACATATATATATATATATATATATATATATATATTACATATAAATTAAAATTTCCATATAACATGCTACATTTGCATCGAAGGTCGAATTATGTGCATAATACCTCGTTTGTGGTATAACGGCATGTTTTTACAATGCACTATGTACCCAGATTATTATATACATATCTAATATGTATGATCATAAATTCCTTTGGAAATAATTTACTTGGATATTAACGACTAGATAAAATTAATCGATTTTCTGGGAACGACATTAGACATTCCTTGCACAATGGCAAAAGTAATTTCATATCAACTTTACAGGTATTCACTGCTAAAAGTAGTTTGTAGTAAAGATAAATATTATACTTTAACTAAAAGTGTATCTTAAAATTCTAGAATTTCTTCAGAAAGATGATATCCACATAATTATTATCTAATCCAACGAAACTATTCAGGAAATGATTCTAGTCAACGCAACATCAAGGCCGAATGAATAATTTCAAAGTCAATGCTATCTATATAGGTGGTATGGGCATATAATTGTTTGATGGTATGAGTATGTGAATCTCAACATTTTTAACTGGTGTTGATTAAAACCGGTCATATTTATTTCGGGACATTCTAAATACAGATAAGTTTCATATTTCGATATTAATGAATAACGAAAACGAATCTTAAACGCACTACACACAATTTGAACTGTAAAATCTTAACACGTTAATCGTCTATTATATTTGAGAGAAGAAGTTGTACATGAGCCATATCAGACATAAATACAGTTCTAAAATCTGATTAATTATTACATATTAATTATTTTAGTATATAGAAAATAGGAGTAGATAGATACAAAAAAAGTGCAAGTAAACAATTTTATATTAACGTCTATGATACATTTTACATAAAATAGGCTCGTATGGAATTATATATTTAAGGAAAAAAACAAATTCAATTAATTGTAAACAATCAATGGTTTAATCTTCAAGCAAGGACCGAATTTTAGTACAAATATAACAAGCCAAAAACCTTTTTCTCATTCTACACTTGGCACAATTGTCATAGAAATAATACGTACATTATTAGTCAATATGGATTAATACTTCCAAGTCTTAGCATAGTGTATTCATATTACAATCAAATAATTATTAGATATCAACACGACACAAAAACTTACACAAAATTATTGTATTTTCTGTAATGTTTAATAAATAAAATAATTCTATATGAACGATTATTAAGAATCTGCAACGTACGCATAAGAAAGAGATTGTCCACCACCAAGACCAATATTATCATTGATAATCAAACTATATATGACTCGATGATTTGACTTGTAAATTTTCGTTATAATGTAATAATAAATAGATACGAATGATTGATAGGAAGATATACAATACAGAGAATTATATGTGTCGTTTGTATATTTTGTTTAAAAATCACTTGTGTCGATTGTATACTTTGTTTAATTGACAATGAATTATATATGAGGACAATGCACTTGGACGACTAATAATTATATAAATAGGTTCCCTTCATTAGGTCGTATATAATATATATCCAATCTCTTTATCTTGCCGATAAAGGCAATACACATACACAGTGCAAAACTTGCGTAAGTTGAATTTTTAACAAAATTCTGGTAACCCCGAAATACTAGTATTTTTGTATCAATACCAGACAAAAATCGTCCAGGATCCCGGTATTCGAGATCACGTAATACAGGTATTGTAAGCCCTAGACATAAATGTCTGACAAATTGACTTGAAGAAAAAACATTCTAATCAAGGGTCACATGTGTGACTAAAAGATAGTCCTTTTCTAGAAATTTTGGCAAAACAAAATTTTTTTTGATACCTAAAGTTTCCTCGAGACCTAATATAGTATATAGAATACCCATGGTAAGAAAATCGTGGCGATTACATATATGTCACAAAGAAGTATAGTCTTAAAATTGACGATTGAAATATAAAATTTAACTAGTGGGATGTATGGCATCGTGTCTTAAGGCAAATTGCTGGAACTTCCCGTAACGTACCGAAATGTTCGAGGAATATTGAATGTTTTCAGATAGATTATTATAAATATTGTAACATTGTCTAATATTTATAAGAATTATATAAACTGAATTGCAAAGTTGAAATTATTTGTTTAAAGTATATTAGAACTATAGTCAGAATTAAAAATAAAATCTGAATTATTTTCGATATAAAAAAAAATTTTTTTTTGAAAAAAAAAATTGAAAAAAAATATTTAGAAACAATTTTTTTTCCAAAATTAATTATTTTGTTAAAACAAGCAGAAAGTTATTTGAATCATTTAAATCGAACGCTTAGTTCTCTCAAAAACTGCCATTTTTTGAATCTTCGAAACGGCTGGGCCTGCCTTTGCCAAAAACTAATAACCACTTCTCCCGATCATTACTAATTGAATACTCCGTTCTCTCAAAAACTAGATTTGTATTTTCTTCACTCTTTGCTCCGTATCTCCGTAACGGCTAGATCTGCCTTTGCCAAAAACTAATCAGCACATCTCCCTATGAATAGGAATCGAATGTTTTTTGAACCATTCAAATCGGTTGATCCGTGCGCCCGAAAACGTTGACAAAAAATTGTATCCATACATACATACACACACACATCCATATTTTCTGAGGTATGCCAAAATGTTCAGAAACCTTCAAAACGTCGAGAAATGCAGAAATTTTCAATTTCGATTTTTGGACGATTATAATAACTTGCCCTACGGGAAGTTAAAAAATAATGCATACTTGTACACGATAAAATATAGAATTCTCTTATAAGCCTATAAAAGTGATTTACCAAATGCTAAACTAGCACATATTGTATTCCAATAAGAAACCCAATGGAAAAATGATTGCAATGGAAAATGACCTATCAGATTTGTTGGAGGCTTTTGTGGAATCGAGCGATTTCTATTTTCAGTAATATCAGAATTAAATCTGATCTTCAAAATACAATAATCATAGTGTTGTTAGATAAAATTATAAAATTTTAGAAAAAAAATGACCAAAAGTACAAAAAATTCTCAATTAGTAATAAATGACAAACTATTAATCATATGGAATCTTCCACATTCTGCCCTAAATGTTATGATCATTAAGTTTTTATACTAAATCTTTGTATTAATTTTCAAAACTGGTCCATATTTACACTGGTTTAATTAACTTCCCGAAGGAGAAGTTTGTTTTCATCAAAAAATTCGATTCGCTAATTTTATGTTTTCTCGACGTTTCAAGCCATTCTGAATCGAATGAGACCAAATTTGGAAAAAGTATGTGTGCGTGTGTGTGTATGTGTGTGAACAGATTTTTTCATAATAATTTCGTATGTTTTTGTATTTTTTCCTGATCGATATAGTCAGTGGGCGCCATCGTATAGCAGTTTCTCACGTGATCATAATGTCTTTTGGCTCTCATTTCGAAAACGGCCATGAACCAGATTGTGTAATAAAATAGGTCATTTGAGCCATTGGATGGGCTCAACATTCTGTTAATTCTAATGTAGACAAATAATTATCTATTAAGAAGTCAGATTTGATTTAAAACATATGCGCTAAATTTACAAAAGTAAAAACAAATCGTTTTGTAGAGGAAAACAAAACGCACCAGAAGTAAACTATGAAGAAATTGACCAAACTAACCACATGTTTTCAATTATTAATGATAAATTTTAAGAAGGTATTAAAAAAAATTCGACATCTGTGAACTCGAATATTTTATAGTATTCGCTTGTAAATCCCATATTTGTATATTAAATACTTAACAAATATAGTAATTAGTTGTTCAAAAGAAATAATTAATACAGATAGTGATGGATAAAAAATGTTATTTTGAAAATAGGTCAACACCCAAGAACAACTTAAGAAGGTTACTTTGCAACTAATTCAATTTAACAATTTCATTGTTAATGTGCATTAGTATTCATATTTCACATCAAGAACATGATGCCCATTCAGAAACACTTATTTCATAATAGTACGTGAGTAAGCATCTTAACAATACATCAAATGAGTGCGAAACGAATTTTATTTATTAAGTTCTTTTCACAAACAAATCTATTAACAATTTAAAAAGATAAATAAACTAATATTCAATAAAAGTAATATGAATCAATTCATCAGTGACATTTTACAATTCCATAAACAAGTGCATAAAAAACTTTCTGAAAATTTTTATTTTTGAAGTGTTTAGGCGCGACTAGGGTGTTGAGAATGCAACGGAAATAGCGTTACGCCCGAACTGTACGTCATTCGCTCTCGATGAGATCATTTTTATACGGGTCGATTGTGATTAGCTGTCGTGTATGTGAATCACAGAGATCTGTCGTTGTATGCGTATCGATATCAACAAGCAAATCAGCATAGATAAATACACATTTTATGGTTACACGGTAGTACAAATCTTGATTTAATAAAAAAATGCCCGAATCAGAAGAATATTTTACCCTGTTCCCCGTAAATAATTATAATGAAAATAATAAAACAAATGAAACATTTGTGCCGTGTACTCAACGTAAGTTTATTGAAATAATTTCTATATTATTCGTAGTTTTCATAAATTTTTGAAGTTATTAAAATAGAATATTTTTCAGGCAAGACGGATATTTAAGTTGATCAAAAAATGAGATTATATCGCCAGCAAAAAAGTAAAAAAAATACAAGCAGTCAATGAATGTATGTTAATTTTAATTACATGAAGTTCTTCAAACACAATTATTACATGATAAGTGAAATTGTGAAAACAATATTTCTTTAGGCGTTGTTTAACAAAATCCACTGTGGGAACGATTATTATAGAATATATTAATCAGCAATTACTTCATTTCTCTTATTAAAATTTATTTCTAAATGCTAATTACAATGGCAAACCGATCATGTCATATTTGAAGTATGACTTTAATTACATTACTGTTTTTAAATATTATTTAAAAATTAATTTTAAATATATAATTTATAATTTATTATTATATAAATGTGTATATGGTTGACACTAATAAATGTGTGCATCACGAGTGTTACCATATAACTAATAAACATTATTCAAAATTGTTATATGATGTACTTATTTCAACTTAAATGCCATCTCGTACAGTAGCAAAAAAGTTTTACTTCCATCGCGTGTGAACCTTACGCGCACTCTTTTTTTATTACACAAAGCAAAAATATTGAAATAATGAAAAGTATAAAAAGTGAATAAATAAACGAATGAACAGAGAAGATTCAGACGATTTGTATAGGGAATGCAATATTAGTATACCGAAAACCGGTATACAATAAAAACCGAACCTTGAAAATACCGGTATTTCCGGTATTGAAACATAAGCGTTATTTAATACATGTTACACCTGAATTTAATTTTCTTGGAATCATTCAAACTTTCAACCATAATCGCTTAAAACAGATGTATCTTTAAGGTCGTTCTATTATATAAACAAGTATCAAAATATTATTTCGACTCGTCATGAAACTGAAATGAATATTTATAAATATATTATAAATAAATTACAAATAAATTTAAAGAAGGAATTTATAACGCGACACAAATGTAGTTGTGTTCGAGAAAATATTTGTTGAAATTATAGCAATAAATACTATAATTAAATTAAAGTTTAGTGTGAAGTCATAAAGATTGTGAGAGTTAAAATGGCTTCTTGCTAAATGCTAATACTTTATTTAAAAATTTCAACAGTCAAAAGAGCTTGCTCAAATGATTCTGAATGAATTTTGATTTTGAGTATGATGTCATTTTGAAAAAAAACCGTTACGTTTAAACCTTAGAGGATATAAGCATAATTATCTGTAAGAATTAATTTTATTTCTGAGAAATTATATGAAGCCCATTGAAAAGAAATATATCTCTTTCAAAAGGGATAATAATAATTATGTTTATTTCCTCTAAAATTTAAACGTAACGGTTTTTCAAGTGACATCATACACAGAATCATTGAGCAATCTCTGCTACTGTTGAAATTTTTAAAGCAGTCTTAGCAATTAGTAAGAAGCAATTTTAACTATC
>NW_020539727.1:9485928-9512913 GCF_003426905.1 Ctenocephalides felis | reverse complement strand
TTACCAAATCCTCAAAATTCAAGGTTCAGAAGTACTAGAATTGTTCTATAATTTTATACTATCCAGTCAAATACAAAGTGAGCAAGATTATCTGACCATAAGAATTTCTACCAAGTTGAGCATTTAAATTTTGGTCCAAAACAAGTTTTTTCAGATTCCTAAAAATCAAGGTTCAGAAGTTCCAGCATTGTTCTATAATTTGTACTATACAAGTCTAATACAAAGTGAGCCAAATTATATAACCAGAAGAATTTTTTTTACCAATTGAGCATTTAAATTTTGGTCTAAAACCAGTTTTTATACAAAATCCTAAAATTCAAAATTCAGAAGTTCCATAATTGTTTTATAATTTATACTATCCAGTCAAATACAAAGAGAGCTTGATTATGTAAACAGAATAATTTCTACCAAGTTGAGCATTTAAAAATCTTAGTCTAAAATCAGTTTTTATCGAAATCTTAAAATCAAGGACAAAAATTTCAAAATTGTTCTATGATTTGTACTATCCAGTCAATACAAAAAGAGCTAGATTATCTAACCAGATAATTTTTACCAAGTTGAGCATTTAAATCTTGGTCTAAAACCAGTTTTTTTACAAAATCCAAAAAATCAGGGTTCAGAGTACCATAATTGTTCCATAATTGTACTATCCAGTCAAATACAAAGAGAGCCAGATAATCTATACAGAAGAATTTCAACCAAGTTAAGCATTTAAATCTTGGCCTAAATTTCATATGAAATCCTAAAATCAAGGTTCTGAAGTTTCAGAATTGTTCTATAATTTTTACTATACAAGTCTAGTACAAAGAGAGCTAAATTATATAACCAAAAACATTTTTCCAAGTTGAGCATTTAAATCTTGGTCTTAAACCAGTTTTTATACAAAATCCAAAAAATCAGGGTTCAAAAGTACCAGAATTGTTCCATAATTTGTATTATCCAGTCAAATACAAATAGAGCCAGATTATGTAACCAGAAGAATTTCTACCAAGTTAAGCATTTAAATCTTGGCCTAAATTTCATATAAAATCCTGAAAATCAAGGTTCTGAAGTTTCAGAATTGTTCTATAATTTATATTATCCACATCTGGTACAAAAAGAGCTAGATTATCTAACCAAAAGAATTTCTACCAAGTTGAGCATTTGAATCTTGGACTAAAACCAGTTTTTTTTTATATAACATCCTAAAAATCAAGGTTCAGAAGTTTCAGAATAGTTCTATAATTTATACTATCTAGTCTAATACAAAGGGAGCTAGATTATTTAACCAGAAGAATTTCTACCAAGTTGAGCGTTTAATTCTTGGTATAAAACCAGTTTTATATACAAAATCCTAAAAATCAAGGTTCAGAAGTTGCAGAATTGTTCTATAATTTATGATTATTTCACCAAAGCAATTTTTTCCAGAGACGAGTTAAATAGCGAAATCTTCGTCTAAGACGAAGTCTTAGACGAAGATAGTCTTTTGATCAAAATCAGAAAAATTAGGAACCAGAAAATTTTTCAAACATTTTCCTATAACGATCCAAGTAAAGACGAAAGAGCAATCGTTAAGCAAAAGATTTCACTTATGAATACGATAAATATAATCTTGAAAAAGTGGTTTAATAAATTATTACTAAAAGGTATATACTTTTTATTAAGGTAAGAAGAATGTCCCAAGGCCAGCTGAAGATATCCAGTTGGTAGAAGTTGACTTCACCTGTCTTTATGACAACGAATGCAAACATAAATGCAAATCTTTGAACTATAATAGAAGAGGAGCAACTTGTGAAATTGGAATTACTGGACAAAATCCTAAGAAATGCAAATGTAAGTAGAAGACAAATTTGGATTTATCAACTACACACTAAAAATATGAAAAAATGTTAATTGAAGTACCTACACTGCTTATTTATTTGACAAATTTTGGTGGCTTTGTCATACAATTTACCAATTCACTAGAACATGATGGTGGTAAGTATATGAAGATTTTTAAATATGATGCGCGGTAAATATAAGATTTTTAAACTATTGCCATTATTTCTAATTTAAAAGTAAAACTCTAGGAAGTAGTATATTGATATTGGTAACCAAATCGATTTTTTTAAGGTCCTCAATTAAAAGGAGACAAAACTGTTCAAATTTTCAAGAAATGCAATGGCATCCACGACTGTTTGCACGAATGTGAAGCATTAGGATATTCTAGAGAAAAAGCAGTGTGTTCATATTTTGATGAAAATAATAACAGGTGCAAATGTGAAATGAACTAAGTTGGAAAATCGATATATGCGAGATGACATAAAAATATTATAAATGTAATTTAAACCCTGAATAATATCCAGAAATATATGTATTTAATAAAGAGCATTTGAACAAAAATATGTTGCAATTTTATTACTTGATTTAGAATTAAAATATGTAATTTGACTACATTAATTTCGTTGTAATAGTGCAGTGAATGGTGAGGAAAAAAGTATGTCTAATTATTTTTTTACTGTGCTCCAATTTGCATGAAATTTTAGAAATAGGCTAATCTTACCCTCAAGTTTAGAAGTGAAAATAATGGTGGTGTAATTTTATTTTTTCAAAATGACGTCATATATCGATAAAAAAACTTTCAGTAAAGTGAGATGATATCAAGATGGTATATATTTAATAAATCAGTTGACGTATCCATTATTGATACATTTTTATTATTTTATTTTTATATTTTATTTGACTGAAAAAACCTCTCACTTGAAATATACTTAAAGCTACTTTTTCAAGTTCAAGTTTTAGTTTTCTACTGATTTGATTAACCGATTTCAAGTTTGATATCAAATTTTAAACCAGGTGCATGCAAGACCAAAGCTCTTACCACCGAGCCACTGCAAGAACATCTTCAATACGATCAAGAAATATTATTATACCATTTCAAATGAATACTATTTATTTTATATAACTGATTTCTCAAATAATATCAAAGTTCTAATTGAATTTTTCTGACACAATTTTCAAACAAATAAAATTTCTGCAAGCATCAAGCTTAGAACTAAACTATATAGCACATTTATAAAATAATTTTGTTTAAAAACCTTAAAAATCTCAACATTATTACATTAATACAATGATTACAAAAATTAACACTCAATTTCTTACTATTTTAAATTTCTATTGAGAATTTTCAATTGACAAATTAATCAATTTTTAATAGATGATTAAATTTTAAATGGATTAAAATCGGTCAAAATATCTTCGAATACTGTTTAAAAAATAAATAATTATAAATGAAAAATTTAGTAATTTAATACTTTGAAATGTAAAAAATATGTTGCGTAAAGCCAAAATATAAAAAAAAATTACGAATATTTTGTAATAAAAATGTTATATAAAAAAATTCATGACATAATTATTTGCCCATCGCAAACAATATTAAAAAAATATTTTTTTGGATTTAACTGTATATAAACATAAAATTAAACGCAGTCACAAATAAAATTTAGCAAAAATCTACTAATAGTTTTTCAAAATGGCAAAATATTTGTGCGTTGGAGTTCTTCTATTGATGGCCATTATCCTGCAAGTTCAATCTATGGCTTTGGATCCAAATGAAGAAAATACTGATGGAAGTGAGTATAATATTTAACTAAAATATGATAATATTTTATTCGATAATTTGGGTTACCTAATCTTTGGACATATGTTCATTTCATCCTGAAGGAGGCAACTGATGGCAACAAGGCGTTTACCTAATTTTACAGATTGTTGTCAGATTGCCTGAATTATTTTAGAAGAATTGATTGTATAACACACCGTATTAGGTGAAGAAATATAAAATCTAGAAGGAACCGCAATTTTTTTTCATTCAAAATAGTTGCCCTCGAGGATGATATAACGATTATAACAAAGTTCCAACCTTTCGATACCATTTTTGCAGTCGATTCGTTGTTTGGCTTAAAATTCATTAATTACCTCTTAATTCGAGGAAAATTTCTTCAAGACAAACATCTTTTTGAAATCAGAGAACATGAAATAGTCGCCAGTTGCCAGATCTAGAAAATACGATGGGTGGGAAAGCAATTCCTAGCTCAATTCATGTATTTTTGCCATTGTTTTCACAGATTTGTGACATAGTTTGTATAAAGCAATTTTTCTCAATTTGGACTGTCAAATGCTGCAAAAACGTTATAGTCATTGTTGATGGCCTTTCTCAAGATAGTCTATGAAGATCATTTCTAGCTAATCCCAAAAATCTGACTCCAGCTGATTGTTTAGATTTTTCCTCGTTCATCGTGTCTATATACTTCGCCAGGTCTCATCTATATTCCATATCGATGCAAAAACTCAGTTTTATTTCGAACAGCTCCAAGAACTCCTAACCATCAATTCGCAAATCCTTCCATTGATATCTTTGAGGCATCAGCTATCTAAATTAACTTCACTTCGTTGTCATTAAATATTCTACAGATTTTTTTAAATACTTTCGTCGGCAACCTTCATTTTTGGGCATCCACACAGTTTTCAATGAATTTCAGAACATAATTTCCTATGGCTTTTTTTCCATAAAAAAGAGTGCGCGTAAGTTTCACACGCGATTGAAGTAAAACTTATTTGCTAATGTACAATTTTGAATAATGTTTATTAGCAATATGGTAACACTCGTTATTCACACATTTATTAGTGTCAACCCAACCATTTTATGCACATTTATATAACGGTAAATTATAAATTATATTTATAATAGCATTAAATATATGTATAATATTAAAAAATAATAATAAAATAAAATAAATAAAGTTAAAGTCATACTTCAAATATGACATGATCGGTTTGTTATTGTAATTAGCATTTAGAAATGAACCTTCATTAGAGAAATTAAGTAATTGCTGATTAATAAATTCCTTACTATTTGTTCTCACAGTGGATTATGTTAAACAACTCCTAAACAAATACTGTCACTCATCATGTAATTGTGTTTGAAAAACTTCATGTAATTAAAATTAACATACATTCATTGACTGCTTGTATTTTTTTTACTTTTTCGCTGACGATATAATCTCATTTTTATTGTTTTATTGTTTTATTATTTTCAAGGAACAGTGTAAAATATTCTTCTGATTCAGGCATTTTTCATTAAATCAAGATTGGTACTATAATGTAACTTTAAAATGTTTATCTATGCCGATTTCCTGGTTAATATCGGTACGCATACAACGTTGATGCCGGTACGCATACTACGACATATCTCTATTCACATACACGACAACTAATAACAATCGACCCGTATTGGAATGATTTCATCGAGAGCAAATGACTAACAGTTCGGGCGTAACGGATTTCCGTTGCATTTGTACGGATTTATTCCCTAGTCGCGCCTAAAGAAGTTTCACTTTAATAATATTTTTTTCTAACGTTTAATTATTTTTCTCAGATGCTGCTGGTAGGGCCAAGAGATACCTCAAATACCATGATTCAAAAAGAAGATGCGAAGATATCTGGGATTGTGAGGGCAAGTGCCCAGATAATTTCCCAAATCCAGTTTGCTTCCCAAGAGATAACAGAAGAACATGTTTATGTGAGTTTCTTGAATTTTTATATTTATTTGCACTAAAAGAATTTGATCAAAAATATATTGCCAAGTAAAAATAGCCCTTCCTGGTATTCATGATAAAAATTAAAATATCATCAGAATTAGAACAGAACAACTATTAAAAGTTGCTCTCTAATAATTCAAGAAGCAAGTGGTACTTTGCTTCAAGGCATGAATTTCCCAATGTGTACTCGTATAATAGTAGACTTAATCAATATAAGAATGGTGATTTAGCATCCCTAATTAGTAGTAGATATTTAATTTTTATTAATTTTTTTTATTAAATTAAATTTTTTAAATTGCAGGTTACGAGGCACATGTTAAAGGATGAGCTCCAAGGTCCAAAATGAAGACCCTTAATAATTATTATTACACTTTAACATTATATTGTTAAAACTAATTTTGAAAAATTTTCTACTTTTGTTATTGGCAGTTAGTGATTGTTCAATAATTTGTTGATGAATAAAAATTTGATGCATAATTAGTATTTTATGAACTTGTAGTGATTAATGAACATGGGTCAGCACAAACTAGTCTCGGAATTGTTCTCAACCTCGGATAGGTCGATGTCAAGCAGTATGATTACAAATTTCCTCTTTATATTATAGATCTCAAATAAAATCTAGTGAAAATTTGCCTTTCGTGGCCATTGCAATACATACACGTCAACACTATTAGATATAAGTGAAAATTTAATATATAGTCGACACTTAAAGTGAGTGGTTGACCACTGGGTTGCACTCTAAAAAAAAAGCTAGATTAGAATGTATGATAGCAACCATAGCTCTTAGAACGCGCAATTCCAATCAATGTTAAAAAAAAGATTAATAAAAAAATTTAAACTAGTAGTGCATGGCATTTTGAACTATATAAGAAAAACTTCGGACATTTTTGAAAATTTTATTGAAGCCCAATATTCACTTTCAATATAATTTTTTTTTAACTTCGCGTAGGGTAAGTTATTGTAATCGTCCAAAAATCGAAATTGAAATTTTTTACTTTTCTTTACGCTTTGAAGGTTTCTGAATATTTTGGCATACCTCAGAAAAAATGGATGTATGTGTGTGTGTGTGTATGTATATGTACGGATACAGTTTTTCGTCCACGTTTACGGGCGCACGGATCAACCGTTTTCAATAGTTGAAAAAACATTCGATTTCTATTGATAGGGAGATGTGCTGATTTTTGGCAAAGGCAGGTTCAGCCGTTTAGGAGATACAGAGCTAAATGTGCAAAAAATGGCAGTTTTTTGCGTCCGATTTGAATGATTCAAAGAACTTTCTGCTTGTTTTAACAAAATAATTGCTTTTGGAAAAAAAAATTGTTCCAATTTTTGATATTTTGGATTTGTCTATCGAAAATAATTCAGATTTTAATTGTAATTCTGACTTAAGTTTTAATATACTTTAAACAAATATTTTCAACTTTGCAATTCAGTTTATATAATTCTTATAAATATTAGATAATATTACGATATTTATAATAATCTATTTTAAATATTTAATATTTCTCAAACATTTCGTTACGGTACGGGAAGTTCCAGCAATTTGTCTTAAGGCACGATGCCATACACACAACAAAAACTAATCATTTCTTCAATACAAGAAAAATGTTTTTGAATCATTCATTCCGTTTTCACAAAGACTCTTACATTTTGTTCAGTATTTCCAAAACGGATAGACCCGCCTTTGCCAAAAACTAATCAGCATGTTGTCGCATCAATACGAATCGAATGTTTTTTTGAATAATTCAAATCAGTTGATCCGCGCTTTCTAAATTGTGGACGAAAATTTGTATCCAAACATACATATACACAAATACATATATTATTTAATATTTTCAGTAGATCATGAAACGTAAACATATGCAAAAAGTTTCATTTTCAATTTTTTTGAGATTACTATAAATTACTCTAGGGAAACTTGGAAAAAAGTAACTATATTTGCATGAGAACGAAACAATTTTTTTAAGGAGGAAAATCCTCAACTGAATATTAATTTTATGGTAAAACATATTACTTACAAGTTCCACTTTAATTTCTTACTCTTCTTTTAATCAAAATATATTGAATGTGAAAAATTCCATAAAAACTATCAAAAAATCTTCATACTGTTTCCAGTATTCCAGAAATAAAAATGAAAAAAAAAACTAAATTTACGCAATTGAGTTTCGAAAGACAATCTTCTGAAACAATTTTCTACAAATTTCGTAAAATGTTAAATAAAAAATCAATGAAATATATTTGTTTGTTTGCATACGACAAACAATATTAATCAATTTTTATTTAGATTTCGGAGTATATAAATAGAAATTTAATTACGAATCATAGTCACAAATAAAATTAAAAAACAAGAGGACTAATAATTTTAATATGGCAAAATTTTTGTGCGTTGGAATACTTCTTTTGGGCATTGCTCTGCAAGTTCAATCTATGGCTTTGGACCCAAATCAGGAAAATACAGATAATAGTGAGTATAATATTTAAAAAATATAATTAAATACGAATTTTTTGATTTACCTAATCCCGCAACTTCGTGAGACAACTGGCCCATCTTTTGATTCATACACTGTTGCCAGATTTATAGAATTCTTGAAGAGATGATGGAACGTATGACCCTAAACTTGTCACAAGTCGAATCAAAAATTTTAGTAGAATAATTTGATTGAATAAATATTTTTGAAATTATCAAAATTTTTATTGGCAAATTATGTTTATCAGATGCTGTTGGAAGGGCCAAGAGAGAAGAAATAAAGTACTGGAATACAAATAGAAGGTGCGATGATGTCTGGGATTGTGAAGGCAAATGTCCAAATGATTACCCAAGACCAGTTTGTTTCCCAAGAGACAACAGAAGGATATGTTTGTGTAAGTTAATTAAAATAATTATTACATTTTTTTCAGGTAAAGCATTTGCACTTGAAAATACATAAATCAGAAATATATTCCCAAGCATAAATATACACGTATTTATACTTGCCTTGAGGCAAAAATAATTTTAACAGAAGATAACTCTATGGTTTGCCCTTTATAATAATGGGGATAATAGTTTAATTTTCTGTTTTCTATTATTACATACATTCTATTCTATTATATATACATATATATATATATATATATATATATATATATATTAGGGTGGTCCTTAAAATGGTCATTTTCGAATTTCCTTGCTCCCAGGGGCTCAAATGGTTCCAAATAGATAAAAAACAATTTTCTGAAAGTTTTAGCTCTTAATATTAACGTTTAGATAGAGCGCAATTCAATCAAAGTTTGTATGGGAAGAGCATGGAAAAAAATTTGAAAATTAAAAAAAAATGCTTTAGGTATAACTTAGCGACAAATGAATGAGTTTTATTCATTTATTTGTTCGCTAAATTACATCTAAAAAACATTTTTTAAATTTTTGAAAATTTTTCCATGCTATTTCCATACAAAACTTTGACTGAATTGCGCTCTATCTAAACGTTAATATTAAGAGCTAAAACTTTCAGAGAATTGTTTTTTATCTATTTGGAACCATTTGAACCCCTGGGAGCAAGGAAATTCGAAAATGACCATTTTAAGGACCACCCTAATATATATATATATATATATATATATATATATATATATTATTAAATTGCAGGTTATGAAGCACACATATATGGAAAATAAATTCCAAAAAATGAAACCGTTGTTGACCTGATATTGTTATTACTTCTTGTTATTATTGTTTAAATTTATCATGAAAACTCTTGTTATTGGCAATTAATTGTTAAAATATTCGTTGTTAAATAAAACTGTTATGCATAATATGTATTTTATAATTTCATATTTTATCATGACCATCGTGGTGTAATGGTTAAAAACGTCAGCTCAATATCAAGCAGTATGATATTGATATATTAAAGGTATCAAATTCAATCTAAAGTGCATTTTCGAGAAAATTACTAGTTAGAAGGTACAATAGAAAATCAGCTCCTATTGTTAGAATTTGTATTGCTGATCGATGTTAAGAAAGTGATTATAAAACTAATTATTAGAAAGAATTCTACGAAAAATATTAAATTTTAATACTGCTCAGATAAAAATTTAATATCCTACTAACATGAAATAATAACAGTAGCGCGATCACCTGATACATATTTCTTTTTTTTTCAATAAAATTAATCCTAATCACGAAGGTTTGAAAATGTATTGATTTTATATATATAATTATTTCAACTTTGTTATAAAATTTCCATAGATTTATAAACATTCTTCAAATGTTTATAATTTCATTGATAGTACATAATAAATAAGAATTTTGTTTAAATAACATATATACCAATTAATATGATTCTAAATAAATCGTAAATAACGTTTATTATATATTTTAGACATAAAATTTTAATATGCAAACTAATAAATTAAATTTCTCTCTAATAAAAAGATCTCACTATTACTCCAAAAAATTTTGACATATTAAAATTATTAGTCCTCTATTGTTTTTTAATTTTATTTTGTGACTATAAATCGTAATTAAAAATCTATTCATATACTACAAAATTTAAATAGAAATTGATTAATATTGTTTGTCGTACGCAAACAAACAAAAATATTTCATCGATTTTTTATTTAACATTTTACGAAATTTGTAGAAAATTGTTTCAGAAGTTTGGATTTCGAAACTTATTTGCGTAAATTCAGATTATTTTTTATTTCATTTTCGTTTCTGAATTACTAGCTAAAATGAATATTAAACTTGTTTTAAAAGATTTCGTAGTTTTAACGTCATTTTTTCTTAATCTTACATTTTTACTTGTTGACCATTTATTTCAGAACACTTGTACGAATTACAATATAATATAATAGAAATAAAAATCTGTTAGTTATATATGTATATTTAATTTTTTTTCATTTAAATTATCTACTATCATTCATTATTCTTCCACATACCACTTTCATGTTTTTGATGCTGGGCAAAATTCTTTTGCCACTTTGGGCCTCCTTCTTGATAAACAACTCATTAAGGATTCCTCCGACGACATCCTTGGCAGCTCCCATAAGTTTATCACCGGCATAACCCATCAACTTTTGTCCGGCACCTCGAAGCAAACCTAAAATTGTCAAAAAAAAATCAGAAAAGGAAATATAAATTTGATAAATTATAAAAATTAGTCATATAAGAGTTTGGTCGTTGAAAAGTTTGGTCATTGAAGAGTTCAGTCGTTGAAGAGCTTGGTCGTTGAAGAGCTTGGTCGTTGAAGAGCTTGGTCGTTGAAGAGTTTGGTCGTTGAAAAGCTTGGGTCGTTGCAAAGCTTGGGTCGTTGCAAAGCTTGGGTCGTTGCAAAGTTTGGGTCGTTGCAAAGCTTGGGTCGTTGCAAAGCTTGGGTCGTTGCAAAGCTTGGGTCGTTGCAAAGCTTGGGTCGTTGAAAAGCTTGGGTCATGCAAAGCTTGGGTCATTGCAAAGTTTGGGTCATTGAAAAGTTTGGGTCATTGCAAAGTTTGGGTCATTGAAAAATTCGAGGAATTGGTCATTCGAGGAATTGGTCATTCGAGAAATTGGTCATTCGAAAAATTGGTCATTCGAGAAATTGGTCACTCGATGAATTGGTCACTCGATGAATTGGTCACTCGATGAATTGGTCACTCGATGAATTGGTCACTCGATGAATTGGTCACTCGATGAATTGGTCACTCGATGAATTGGTCACTCGATGAATTGGTCATTCGAGGAATGGTCATTCGAGGAAATGGTCATTCAAGGAAATGGTCGTTCAAGGAATTGGTCATTTGAGGAATTGGTCATTCGAGGAATTGGTCATTCGAGGAATTGGTCATCGAGGAGTTGGTCATCGAGGAGTTGGTCATCGAGGAGTTGGTCATTCAAAGAATTGATCATTCGAGGAATTGGTCATTCGAGAAATTGGTCATTCGAGAAATTGGTCATTCGAGAAATTTGTCATTCAAGGAATTGGTCATTCGAGAAAATGGTCATTCGAGGAATTAGTCATTCAAGGAATTGATGCTCGGTTGTCCAATGAGATAGTTGGTCGTCCAAGGAGATGGTTGGTTGGTTGGTCGTCGAAGAAATTGCTCGGTCGTCCAAGAAGTTAGTCGACCAAACAATTGGTTGTTCAAAGATCTGGCCGTTCAAAAATTCATTTACGGATTTGGTCATTTGAATATTTAAAAATGAGATCATTTGAAGATTTGTCCAGCTAAAGATTTGATCATATTTGTACAATTAACAAAAAATAATTTCAATATAGTACTGTTATAAAATCAGTAACTTTTTTTCAGAAAAAAATTTAAACTTATATTCCAACTTAATATTCCACTTTGAATTTTAATGAGCTTATGCCAAATGCAGATTTGAAAGCTGTTCTCATACTTTTGTAATTTTTTAAATAATAATATGCAAAATACTTCACCAAAATTAAAAATCTTTGTCAGAAAAAAGTATGACGAATAAATTCTCTTCCATTAATTACACTTCATCAAGTATGTCTTGATTTTTATTTAACAATATTAAATATAAATTACTCAAAGAAGTACGATGTGTAATTTTCAACACTTAAGTATGCCTTGACTATAATTTAGTGATATTAATTTTTATTGTTACTAAAATAATTGTAAATTATCTCACCTTCGAAGTTGCCGGCTCCTCCACCATTCTGGTCAAATCCAAAACCCGCCATTTCAGGGGTTTTTGCACAATTTTTTACACAATCACCAACATATGTCCATTATTATATAATAAAGTCACTATTCACTTACACATAACACTGGAAATTTAAAATTTACACTTTTAAAAAAATATTTAATAAAAAATTTTCAATGTATTAGGACATAGTTATAAAATATTATTTATTTGTAGAACCCATAAAAAACAATTATGTATGAAAAATATTTAATAAGAGATTGAGGGAGAATAATTAAGTTTATTTATAAAACTGATACTATTGTTGACGATAATATAAATCAATATTTACCAACAAAATTACTTAATGTTTTTTTTAGTAAAGACATATAAAATTTAGTCCTTCATAAAACATAGTATTTTATTTGATATGTAGGTATCTATTTCCCTGACTAATTTTCATAAGAGCTTCCAACTTAATTAGAAGGTGAATTTTCCTTCGCAGCTATTAATTACTTTTCTGGTTAATTATTACATTTAACTAATTATTTCCATATGTATTTCTATTAGGTTTTGTCATTTGAATGAGGTCAACAACAGACGGAGCTAAACTTTGTCATTTATTGTTGAGTTTGCCTTGAAAATCAGCATGAAACACATTTACTATATGAGATGGATAGCTGATGGTAATAATAAATCTAATATTAATAGAAAAATAAAAAATATAGATAAGTTTTACTCCATTTTAGAAACGTTTTAGTGAAAACAAGGTACTAAACACCGTCGTGGACGTGAATGATAGAGCATTCATTTTTATTGTGACGCAGGATGATATGAATGCTACAGCATTCAAAGTTTGAATTCAACTATTTGGAATTTATTTTTATATAACCTTACGTTTTTTTTAAATTATTTAAACTGTCAAGGTGACTGATTCTTTAGATTTACGTATTATCTAGAATTTTCCTGCAGACAGTAATTAGCTTGGTCAAGAACATTGCGTGATACAGAAGCATAACACTTGACGTGGATGCTATAGCATTCATCGTGTATATCGATTAAAACATGATAATCTGACCAGCCTAAAGGGTGTTTAATCAAAATTGAGATATCACAACCAATTTAAAAATAGAATGACTCAATTTTTGTACTTTCCGGAAACTTCTAAGATAATCTATAGCATTTTTAATATAATATTTTTATATTATATATATATATATATATATATATGATTCTTTGCGACTTGGTAGAATCAGAAGTGCCAATTACCTTACACTTTTTTTCAACATTCTTAAAACAAGACACTTTTATCGAATTTGTTTGAGAAATTGAAATAGGTGAATCTCGCTTACATTTTATGACTCATATAGTTCTACATTCTACAGATGTTAATATGTTTTTATTTCGTTTGTTTCAAATTCCAAATATTTTTCTAAATAGTTCTCCAAATATTTGAAAAAAATTCAAATAAATTAGAAGTTCTCAAGTCAATTCCACAATTCTCATATATTTAAATTTTTATTTAACTAATTATAAAAACGTAATAAATTCAACTGATGAATTTATACTATTTCATAAATATGTTGAGATTATAGCTTTAGTATATTTTTATATTTAGAATGTTAATTTTATTTAGCAAATTTTTTTTTCTACCAGGTCTCTTATTAATATAAACGATGACGCCATGAGGTAGGCGTGTGAAGCAATAATTCTACATTCTTGGAAAAACGATATAAAATTGAAAAAAAAAACATATCCTAAGACAATCACTTATGTAGAAACTTATAATTTGAAGATGGGAATAAATTATATCAATTTAATTCATAATAGATGATTGAAAATAAAGACCTTTGCTGATTTATTGATTGCCTGTGCATTCTTATTGACTTAGTCACTTTTCATTCATGTTGTACTCATTTCTAATTATAATATATGAGGTGGATTCATTCATAAAATTATAAAAAACTAGCAATTATAAAATATATAAGATATGTAGGCTATGAGAAAAGTATTTCCCACAACCTAGTGTTTCTAGATGGCAACCCAGTGGTTGACTGTTGGCTTGCTGATGAGATTTTTTTCTAATTGTGATGTGAATGTGATATCACTACTATTTGATATCAAACTAAAATAGGCATATTGTAATCCATAAAAATGGAAGAAACTAGGTGTAATTCGCCTTATGCCTAAAGCAAATTGCATGAACTTTTTATAAGAAAAGCACAAACAAATAGTAGAGTATGCTACTTTATAAGAAGTACTAATTTTAAAATCCTTAAGATGGGTTGCAAATAAGAAGTTATGACCATGTAGTGAAAAACGTTCGATTAAAATCTGCTATAAATACAATATTTATAGTTCTACAAAGTAACCGATTTTAACAGTTAACAATCTACTAAGAAATAAAAATAGTTTCGGATACTTTGTCTTCTGTGCCAGAATGTTAAATAGATCAAATGGTCAGATGATACCTACGATTTCATCTTTCCGGTTGGCTAATAAAAACCAGAAATAGAATTCTTTGATCGGACTCCTATCTCATCCTCGCGATACATACATATATACATACATACATATATATATACATACATACATATATATATATATATATATATATATATATATATATATATATAATCATATATGCATATCCAGTAGTGACAATTAACAATTGAAATTATTATTCGAAACTATACTCTCGAGTAGTAATTCGACATCATACTGCTTCATATCGAGCTGACCGAAGTGGGGATCATCCATAAGACTGGTTTGTGTTAGTCCACGTTCTTATTAACCATTACACTTTGATAGGCTTCTGCTAATCTATGCGAAACCTAATATTTGTATATTCAATATTTTGTTCAAATATTTGATCAGTTTTCCGTTGTTTACTCGCGCTCTCATTGTAATAAAATACTGTGTACACATTGTAGAAAAATACTTAGAATTATAATAATTTGAAAAATTTTACAAAGAATAACGAATAGGCTTTTTAAAAAAAATGAGATCAACTTTCTTATCATATTCCTTTAGATTTTTTTTCTAAATTTTTAGGCATTCATATTTATCGCATATTAGGACCTACATTAACGAAAATTAATGTATGTTGTTTGAAGTTGTAATGAGGAAGTTATATTATAAATCCAGTTAGTTCCATGCCTTCTATAAATTATTAATCATGAAATTAAATACAACAATTGAAAGTTCAAAAATTTGGTGTTGGATGATGTATTCACAATTTAAATCTCTTTTTCTGTAGATTGTTTTCAATCAAGTCGGCATTCTTAAAAAAAAATCTTAAATGTTTTTCCAATTTCATTTTCTAAGGGACACACAGATGATTTCACGAGAGTTTGCTAAAGTTTCGTTTACAAAATATCATAACAAATGCAAAATCTAGTTAAAATCATAGCAATTTATATATTTTAAGATTTTGGAGTCCGAGAAAACATAAAATAGATTTACACTAATTACTTTGTCCATGAGTGAACACGTGAGAAAAAAAAACAGAAATACATAAATACAATCGTTAACGACAATACTAGTTTTCAGTTAATAAAATACATAGTATGTATTTTTATTTGTGTTTTCATTGTAACTGTTGCAATTATATTTTAAACGAGTGTGTAACATCATATTTTAGTGTACGCAGCAAATTTGATTTGATGCCAAAAATTGCATCAAAAGATCTTATTAATCAAATCGTCTTCATGGCAAAATGTGTATCAAAGAATATTATTAATCAAATCATTTTCAAAACGATTATACCAAAATTACCAGAATTATTTTCATAATGAAATATCTGATATCTTTCTCTGTCAGGCAATAAATATATAGAATCTCTAAAAGTAATCATATAATAAGCAAAATGCTAATTATATAGTATGTTAACATAATAATGATCAGAAATTACAATCGAAAATGATATATTAAAAAAAAAGTTTAATTTCATTATAAAATTCAGGATAATTTAAATAATTGGTGTAATCAAATCCCAGTTTTTCCTAATTAATTTCAATAGACCATATTGATTATTAGAATTACTAGATATTTATTAGATGCAGAAAATTTCTAGCACGATTGATTGAATATAAATAAATTAAATGCATTAGGCGCCTAGATACACCTTGTTTCTATCTGATCATTTATATAAAAATCTGATAAAGACATATGAAGTTTTGTCCGACATCTTTCATATGAATAAAAATAAGTTTCTATGAAATATTCTCTATTTTTTAAGCAAAATATTTGTAGGTTTAAAATCATTATTACTAAGAATAATAAATTATGCTCAAACGTGTGTAGATAATTAATAAATTGGCCCAACGCCCATTGGAATTCGATGATGATTTGGCAAGGTCGCTAACAAGTGATTTGAAACAACTATGAGTAATTCGTAAATTTAGACGTCATGCATTTGTAATTGAATTGTTTTTGATAAAGCGTAAATAAACAATGAGATTTAGACGAGAGATACGCTTTTAATTAAAGCAGAGAGAATTGATTTAATTAATAGCCTTATAATGCTACTAAATTTACATTTGTTTCGTGTTTCAGGAATAATGCTTCGAGTTTCATGTTTCAAGTTTCACGCCTCAAGTTTCATGATGATCTATAATGCAAGTTTCATGATCCATGATACAAGTTCCATAATCCATAATGGAAGTTGCATGATCCAAGTTCTAAGTTCCATGATCCAAGTTCTGAGTTCCATGATCCAAGTTCTGAGTTTCATAATTCATGTTGCAAATTTCAAGACCCATGTTCTAAGTTTCATGGCTCATGTTCCAAGTATAATGATGAAAATTGATAATCCATTATAAATTTCATGATCCAGGTTCCAAGTTTCATGACCCATGTTTCAAGTTTTATGATCCATGATCCAAGTTCCAAGTTTCATGATTCATGTTGCAAGTTCCATGATCGATGTTGCAAGTTCCATCATCGATGTTGCATGTTACATGATCCATGTACCAAGATTCAAAATTTATGTTCCAAATTTCATGATCCATGTTCTACATTTCATGATCCATGTTCCTATTTTCATGATCCATGTTACAAATTTTATGATCTATTATAAATTTCATGATCCATGTTCCAAATTTCATTATTCAAGTTTTATTCAAGTTCTAAGTTTCATAATTCATGTTCCAAATTACATGATCCAAGTTCTAAATTACATGATTCAAGTTCTAAATTACATGATCCAAGTTCTAAATTACATGATCCAAGCTCTAAATTACATGATCCAAGCTCTAAATTACATGATCCAAGCTCTAAATTACATGATTCAAGTTGCAAATTTCATGATCCAAGTTGCAAATTTCATGATCCAAGTTGCAAATTTCATGATCCAAGTTGCAAATTTTATGATCCATTGTAAATTTCATGATCGAAGTTCCAAATTTTACGGTAGATGTGCCAAGATCTGTGATAGATGTTCCAAGTTTCATGATCAATTTTCCAAATTTTACAATAGATGTTCCAAATTTTGTTATTGATATTCCAAATTTCATGATTATTGTTCCAAAATTTATGAACCATTATAAATTTCATGATCGAGATATTACAAATTTTATGATAGATGTTCCAAGTTTCATAATCCATGTACCAAGATTCATGATTTATGTTCCAAATTTCATGATCCATGTTTTGAATGTTATTATCCCTGTTCCAAATTTTATGATCCATGTTTCAAGTTTCATTGTTGATGCTCCAGTTTCATTATACATGTTCGAAGTTTCATGATCCTTGTAGTGAGTATTTTATGATATACGTTCTAAATTTTATGTTTGTTTCAAGTTTCATGATTGATGTTCCATGTTTCAAATTTCCAAATTTCATTATCCATGTTCCAAATTTTATTTTTCTTGTTCCAAGTTTTATGATTCCTGTTCCAAGTTTTAAGATTCTTGTTCCAAGGGTCATAGTCTATGAACCAAGTTTCATGATTAATGTTCCAAATTTTATGACCCATATCTCATGTTTCATGATTAATGTTTCAAGTTTTATAATTATTGTTCCAAATTTCATTATTCATGGTTCCAGTTTCATTAGTTCCAAATTTTATGATCCATGTTCCAATGTAAGTTTCAAGTTTCAAGTTTCAAGTTTCATTTTTCATATTCATGTTCATAAACATAAGCAAAGATTAAAAAAAAGTATAAATTTTCAAAAATATTATTAAGGCCCATGTGCGAATATTTGTATTGGAGTACATTTTAATTTTCTTATGAAAAAAATAAGATGTAGTCAAAAGTCAGTCAAGTTTATTTATTTCTTTGGAAATGATAATATTTTAAATACGTATTAATTTACAAGATATTAAAAACATAATCCTTTATCGTTAATTTATTAGTCATTATGATAAATATGAGATAAATAATTACTACATTGCAATAAAAGATAGTAACGACGAGCAATTATTGTGAATTTCTAGAAATATTAATGACTAGTATACAAATTAATAAATTATTCTTATCTTGACGGATAAAAGTATTTAAAAAAATCTGTGATAAATAAATTAGCAAAAATATTTGATTTTAACGATGTTATCAAGATAAACAAAACAAATGAAAACGTGATAAGCTTATCTTTACAACAACATGAGTTAGTAAATTAAACAATTTTTTTAATCTGCCCATGAAAATAAGATATAAATTTTAAAAGTGAGTCAGTTTTGGATAAATAAATGGATAAAAAAGGTATCAATATAGATTTTTGAAGAAGACTTTGTATAACTATTATTGAAAAGAAAATTGTTTGAACGAAGTCTTTTACATGTTACAATTTACTAACAAATAACCTCTTGAAAGGCATTATTAAAAAATTGTACTTTTACTAATAGAATTCACTAACGTTCGAACTAATTTGATAACTAAAATACGAATTAAAAACTGTAATATATGAAATTAAACTAGCTGTAAGTGGAATTCTGTCTTAAGGCAATTAAGGCATCATGCCTTAAGGCAAATTGCTGGAACTTCCCGTACCAAAAATTATTTTTTTACAAACGATTAACATTTTTGAAAAAATTTTACTTCGAAAAAATTAGAGAGAAACTATAAATTTGACGAAAAATTACTTTTTTTGAAAAAAAAAAAAATTTTTGAAAACAAAATTTTTTTGAAAAAAGAAATGTTTTTTCATTTTGACATACTTTGGAAATTCTGAACTGTTTTTCAAAGCAATCGTACTGCTTTATCTGCATAGAGACAAAATGTCAAAGCGCGCAACTGCCGCGCCGCTGTCTAACGGATAAGCATTGGTACGGAACTCATAAAAATGTAAAAAAAAATTATACTTATTGTTAAAATCTTTATAAAATATCTTATAATTTGATGAGCATATGTCTAATGATCATTTTTGACCGCCAAATGGCATTTTTTTTTACTTTTATCATTAGATCTCTGCAACCGCTAGACCTGCCTTCATGAAAATTTGATCAATTCTTCATCTTGTCAATACAAGTAAAATGTTTTTTGAATTATTAAAATCGGACGCTCCGTTCTCTTAAAAACTGAGTTACCGTTTTCGGCACTTTTTGCCCCGTATCTTTGGAACGGCTGGACCTGCCTTCGCCAAAAACTAATCAGCACGTCTCCTTATCAATACGAATCGAATGCTTTTTGAATTATTCAAATCGGTTGATCCGTGTTCCCGAAATCGTCGACGAAAATTTGTATCCGCACATACATACACACACGCACATACATACATACATACATACACACACACACACACACACACACACACATACATCCATTTTTTCTAAGGTATGCCAAAATGTCCAGAAACCTCTGAAACGTAAAGATATATAAAAATTTTCATTTTCTTTTTTTTTGCGATTACTATAACTTGCCCTACGGGAAGTTAAAAAAAGATTAAAATACAATGTGAGCAAATTCTAGTAAAAAAATGGATATTGAAAATAAAAATTATGCTTAAAAAATCAAAGAAATAAGATTTTTTTTCTGAAATAAGTGTAATTTCCTTCTTACCGTTTAATTTGCTTGCTTCTTAATAAATAATAAATTATAAATTACTGCTAATTCTAATAGAGTTCATTCAATAGTATAATGTAAGAAATGCAATACCGAAAAACCGGTATACCGTTTATTATTCGGTTTATCGGTAATAGCCTTAATAGGTATTTTCGGTACTAAAACATAAGCACAAGTTGAATATGATTTTACTAAAACATATAAACTTCAAATCTCATGATACCAAAAAACCGGTATACCGTCTAATTTTTTGGCGTTGGTAATACCGGTATTCACTTTTAAAATATCGCTATTGAAACATAAGTCCAAATCGAATATGAGTTTATTGGAACCATATAAAATTTAAATCTCATAATAGCTCAAAGATGTCTGTTAAGGTCGTTCTATTGTATAAACAAGTGTCAAAATATTATATTGACTCAAACTGTAAATCGTTAAATATTAATCTCTTTTCTAAGAATGAATTAAATTTTGTAATTAATCCTTAAAAATTCTTAAAATCATAGAATGATATTATTTTTTAGATAATTTTAGGTTTGTAAGTAATGGGAACGTAAGTATTGTAAATTTTAATTTTCAGACATAGTTCCAAATTTTGAAACTGTATTATAAATACGTATAATTTTTATTCAATAGGTCAAGTAGGTAATATTTAATTATACATAGGGGAAAGTCCCATAACGCCGGACGGCACCTAGTGCCGGACACTCTATTAAACACGTATTATTTAAGCTAGTATAAATCTTTTTATTCACCTAAATATCAATGGAACTAATTCTAGTATATATATATATATATATATATATATATATATATATATATGCATTTACATTTGAGTGGTATGCAAAAATATAAGTAATACTTGATTGTTATCCGTAAAATGGTAAATTTCACTGTTCGAAAATAAAGTTTACACTTCACAAAAACTAGTCAAAACGATTTACGATTTATATCGTCCTATCAAATTTATGATCATTAATAGCAAATCGGATTTTCCAGTAAAAACATAAAATTCTACTTCGGGAAATCAATAACAAGAACTCATTTTCATTAATGGATCATAAACACATATTCATATATAACTCATGTGGTGCATGTAAACATCCAGATCCAAAAATAACTGAAGGCATAAATTTTCGCAATATACAAATTCCAGAGTATCGAAAATGAAATCAGGACGTCTGGCAACAATGCCAGCAATATATATATATATATATATATATATATATATATTACATATAAATTAAAATTTCCATATAACATGCTACATTTGCATCGAAGGTCGAATTATGTGCATAATACCACGTTTGTGGTATAACGGCATGTTTTTACAATGCACTATGTACCCAGATTATTATATACATATCTAATATGTATGATCATAAATTCCTTTGGAAAGAATTTACTTGGATATTAACGACTAGATAAAATTAATCGATTTTCTAGGAACGACATTAGACATTCCTTGCACAATGGTAAAACTAATTGCATATCAGTTGGAAAGGAATTTCCTGCTCTAAGTAATTTGTAGTAAAGATAAATATTATACTTTAACTAAAAGTGTATCTTAAAATTCTAGAATTTCTTCAGAAATAAGACAGCCACATAATTATTATCTAATCCAACAAAATACTCAGGAAATGATTCTAGTCAACGCAACATCAAGGCCGAATGAATAATTTCAAAGTCAATGCTATCTATCTAGGTGGTATGGGCATACCATTTTTTGATGGTATGAGTATGTGAATCTCGACTGGTGTTGATTAAAACCGGTCATATTTATTCTGGGACATTCTAAATACAGATAAGTTTCATATTTCGATATTAATGAATAGCGAAAACGAATCTTAGATCAACTAGAATAACCAACAACTGATCACTGTTTTACCAAAGCTCTAGGATGCAAAAAGGTCATAAATTTCAAACTACATGCAACAAATATTATTCAACTTTTTTCCGTGTTAGTTAAGAATAATACTAACACCAGATTTTGATTTGATGTCGAGTTTTAAGAGTCTACAGGTAAAAAAGAAGGTTGACCTGTGGGTTGAATTTTCGAGAAAAACAGCTTTGTGATACATTGTCTGAGCACTGTTAAAATATAACATTTAGTTAAATTTGATGATTATCTGATGACTGAAATATTATATATTTATTTTGAATCTAGGACGTTTGCCCAAGAACATTATAGGAAGGTTACTTTACAACTAATTCAATTTACCGATTTGAATTGTTAATGTGCATTAGTATTCATATTTCACATAAGGAACATGATGCCCATTCAGAAACACTTATTTCATAATAGTACGTGAGTACAATAAATACATTGAATGAGCCCAGAACAGTTTTAGAACTAGTGGTGCATGGCATCGTGTCTTGAAGCCAATTGCTGGAACTTCCCGTAACAAAAATTATTTTTTTTTAAAAAGATTAACATTTTTGAAAAAAACTTATTTTGAAAAAATTAGATTTTTGAGAAACTATAAATTTTTAAAAAAAAAATTATTTTTTTGGAAAAAAGACTTTTGGAAAAAACAATGTTTTCTTTATTAACTTCCCGTAGGGTAAGTTATAGTAATCGCAAAAAAATCGAAAATAAAAATTTTTATATATGTTTACGTTTCAAAGGTTACTGAATATTTTGGCATACCTTAGAAAAAATGGATGTATGCTTGTGTGTGTGTGTGTGTGTGTGTGTGTGTGTGTGTGTGAGTGTGTGTGTGTGCGTGTGTGTGCGTGCGGATACAAATTTTCGTTGACGATTTCGGGAACACGTTTCAACCGATTTTAATTATTCAAAAATCATTGGATTGCTGTTGATAAGAAGAAGTGTTGATTAGTTTTTAGCATAGGCAGGTCTAGCCTTTTTGAAGATACGGGGCAAAAAGTGCCACAAACGGTAACTCAGTTTTTAAGAGATCGGAGTATCCGATTTGAGTGGTTTAAAAAACATTTTACTTGTATTGACAAAGATGAACAACTGATTAAATTTTCATGAAGGTAGATCTCGCGATTTTGGAGATCTAGTAAAAAAAGTAAAAAAATGCCATTTGGCAGTCAAACATGATTATTAGACATATGCACATCAAATTATCAGATGTTTTATAGAGATTATAGCAATAAGTATAAATTTTGTTTACATTCCTATGGGTTCCGTACCAATGCTTATCCGTTAGACGGCGGCGCGGCGCTTACGCGCTTCGATATTTCGTCTCTATGCAGTTAAAGCAGTACGATTGCTTTGAAAAAAAGTTCAGAATATCCTAAAGTATTTTCGATATACCAAAATAATTTAAAAAAATTGTTTCCAATTTTCTTCTATTTTATTTTATTCAAGCAATTATTTTGTCATAACAAGCCTTACGGGAAGTTAAATGTAATATTGTCGGCAAAAAATATAAAAAAATGATGTTTCATTTATAATTAAACCTTGGTGATTCATTATATTTTGATTCACATGTTTCCACCAATTTCTTCCCAGTATACATATGGTGTGTATACGCTTCCACAAAACTATTAGTTTTCAATTTTATTAATTTCGTGCATATGTTTTAAATCAAATCTGACTTCTTAATACATAATTGTTTGTCTACATTAGAATTAACAGAATGTTGAGCCCATCCAATGTCTCAAATGACCTATTTTATTACACAATCTGGTTCATGGCCGAGTTCGAAATGAGAGCCAAAATCCATTATGATCACGTGAGAAACTGCTATATGATGGCGCCCACTGACTATATTGATCAGGAGAAAATAAGAAAACATACGAAATGGTGTTGAGTTGAATATTTATGAAAATTATACCATATTTTCGATTCATGTAATTGCTGAGTTCAAAACTTATGTTCAATGTACGAAAAAAAATCAACTAGGAGCAACATCAACTTGAGACTTTTTGGACAGAATTCCTATTTACCAGCCTGTTGATGTATAAGACCATTTGAAAATGCAAGTGGGGATTGCAACTATATCAACATACATACAAAAATGGCAAAAAAAAATATTTAAAATTTGTTCATCAGCACCTAAATATATCTCAAACTTGATCCTAAGAAGAAATTTTAACTATCAGAACAATCTTTAAGTTTGTTCTCAGTAAACTTTAATTATAATATTTATTGCTATAATTCCAACAAATATTTTCTCGAACACAATTGCATTTCTGTCCCGTTATAAATTCCTTCTTTCAATTTCTGATGCCTCTACCAATTACTTTTAACAATCAGATAAGAATCGCATCAGATAGATGTTTCTAATAATTTTTATTGCCACTTTAACGAGTCCATTTCAATCGACATTGTTATTAAAATCGCCATTAACAGTTAAAACTGTACAATTAGTAGTAATAAACAGTTGAGCCGTTTTCTATATTATGTAATTCAGAAATAGAGATTCAATGCCAATTCAATAATGAAACACAATAAGGCACACGCCCATTTTCAATGAGATTATCAAAGTCTTATTAATCAATATATATAAATATATATATATATATATATATATATAAATATATTAAAATAATATAAAAATATTATTTTCTTATGTATTATAATGCAGCTCAATATTATGTTAGATTCGCTAAAACTCGAAAACGGCTGAACCGATTTGGCCACTATTTCTACAAATTTTTTTTGTAGAAGCATAATTTAAAATAAAACAATGGCCGGCAGCTCATACGTCAAATGTCAAATGGTTTTGAGAAATTATGTTCAATCAATTTTGATATAGATTTGTTTTAGATAAATATTATTTAATTGTAAGTAAAAGTGAGTAATTTTATTTGTAAATTTATTTACACAAAAATATTATTAAACTGTTTTTGAAATTACACTGAAGATGAGGCATACTATGGTCTCGAAACGTTGTTATGTACAATGTTGTTTGTTTAAAATTATACAGCACTTTGACATAAAAACATTGTAAAAAGTTTATATTATGTATTTTTAAATTGTTAAAATATAGTTTTTAGATTTACACAATGTTTATAAGATAGTTTTGAATTTATCATGAGTATAGGTTCATAATTTGAAGAATGAATTTTTGGAAAAAAAAGCTTTTTTCCGAAAAACTAACCAAAAATTTCAAAAACATTATTTAGGAACTAATGAGCACATGGGTGAAATATATCTTGGGATCAAAATCCGTTTATATTTTTGAAAAATTATTGTTTCCGCGAGCTCATTTCTTACCAAATAATGCTTTTGAAATTCTTGGTTAGTTTTCCGGAAAATGCTATTTTGCAAAATAAAATGATTCAAACAAATTATAAATTTTCACATGATATATTCAAAACCATTTCATAAACAATGTACAAATCTAAAAACTATCTTTTTACAATTTACAAATACAAATTTATACTACTTTTAACTTCACGTAGAATAAGTTATTGTAAAGGCAGGTCCAGCCGATTCGGAGATAAAGAGCAAAGAGTGCAGAAAATAGAAATCGAGTTATTTAGGAGCATCCGATTTGAATGATTCAAAAAACATTCAATTCGTAATATTAGGGAGAAGTTGTGATTAGTATTTGGCAAAGGCAGGTCCAGCCGTTTCGGAGATACCAAGCTAAATGTACAAAAATAGCAGTTTTTCAGAGAACTAAGCATGCAATTTGAATGATCCAAAAAACATTCAATTCGTATTGACGGGGAGAAGTGGTGATTGGTTTTTTGGCAAAGGCACGTCCAGGCGTTTTGGAGATCCCGAGCTAAATGTACATAAAGTGGCAGTTTTTGAGAGAACTGAGCATCCAATTTGAACGATTCAAAAATTTTTTTATTTCTTTTTTTAATTTTCAAAAAATACTTTTTACTAAATAACTAGTACTAAATTTCATTCTTTCATTATGGAACAGGTAGTTCCGGCAATTTGCCTTAAGACGCGATGCCATACACTACCAGTTAGAGTTTTTTTTGTCATTTTATTGAAAAACTAACCAAAAATTTCAAAAAAATTCTTTAGTATATAATGAACACGTGGGTGAAATATATAGTGGAATAAAAATCTGTTTATTTTTGAAACTTATTTTTTACCTAGAGTTGTTTTACCTATCTATATCAGGACAGGTGTAAAAAAAATACTCTATAAGAATTTTCTGACCAGACCTCTATTTTTTAGCATTTAAAAGCAATTTTAGTTTAATTTGTAGGAAATATTAATAATAAATGATAATTCATCATGCATTGGATAAGGAATTTACTTGTACCTTTATATATGAAATTGACACAAAATCAATTCAAAGTAATTTTGAAGTAAAAAATTTTTATATAGCAGTTTCAAGCAGTGTATGAAATCAACAGTAAATATGTATCAATAAAAAAATGTACGAGTTTTATTTATATATAAATTAAAAACGTGTCATAAACAATTTTATTTTATAACACCCTGTGCAAATATTTTGCTTAAAGTCCACCTGATCATATGACATAAAATGTCAAACCTAACCTCAGTTTTAAATAAACAAAAAAGGAATGACATTCTTTATGGGCCAAATAAATAACACGCAAAATCTAAATATATAAAAACATATGTATGAAATATCTAAATCATCCATTAACATTTTCGGAGGACAAACCCATTTCAATGACATCATACCTATAAACCATGTGTATATCCGCAGCACCGTAAAAACCACTAACAAACTTTAAATAACCACACATCAAGTCTTAAAACAATATGCAACCACCTTACAATATATTTTTTTATAAACACTGCACAATTTAATCACAAATTCAATGTGAAAATGTTCTTAAAATTATAATTCCTGGCACGACTTTTGACAGCTCGACTCGCCGCCATTTGTTGCACAATGACGGAGACGCTCTC
>NW_020539727.1:9457915-9484928 GCF_003426905.1 Ctenocephalides felis | reverse complement strand
AACGTTTGCCGGGACAGCTAATAGTTAATATAAAATTCTGAGATAGTTTACTTCACAACTCAATCTAATTTTACTTGTTTCTTCAAGCTCCTAATATGATTTATTTATTTTTTCAGTTGGCATAGGTACAAGGCCAGAATAGGTCGCATATCTTACGATTCCAAGTGGTTCTCGAAGTGGTACCAGAACCATCTCATTATCCAAGAGATCCCAATGGTTTGGCACCCACATTTTAGTGTGGACAGACTTGCCCTGGTAGGTTGCTATGAGGATGGTGCCTGGTCATCAGCCTGCACGGCGAATGCAACCAGATGTACAGTTCAGGGGGTAAGATTAATAATTAATATAGTAGTTATTGCAAATAAATATATTTTTACATATAATCATGGTTTTATGTATCAAATCTAACTTTATAGTCGACGTTAAGGAGAAATATATACCAGAAAATTTTTGTCTGAATAATTTTGGTTTAGCATTTTGTATAGTTGTATAAGAAATCTTGTTAGATTCTTACTGAAATTTGTATTGCATGTCTGATTTAACTCTTGTGACAAGAGATAAGGAATTTGATTTTAATAAAGTAGAGCAAGTACTAACTTTCTGACTATTCATTTATATAAGTCTTTTTCTGGTGTTTCGAGAAGTTTGGTAAGAAATCTATTAAGACTATGATAAAATTTTGTCGCACTTTCTTAAATTATGGCCAAGCAAAATATGTTAATTATATTATATAGTAATTGTGGCAAATATATAGATTTTTTTAATATATTTATTATCAAATCCAACTCCGCGAATTTTTATAATGCATTTTGGAAAGTTGTATAAGAAATCTGGTTAGTTCTTACTGAATTTTGGTATTGCCAATCAGGATTTAATCCTGTGATACGAGATAAGGAAAAAATAAATATTTTTAATTTTAATAATGCAAGTACTAACATTCTGACTATTCATCCATATGAGTCTTCTTTCATTATTTTGAGAAATTTGTTGAAAAATCCATTAAGATTACAATAAAGTTACGTAGCAATTTATTAAATTTATGGCCAAAGACAAAATATGTTAATTATATTATATAGTAATTGTTGTAAATAAATATAAATTTTTCAATATATTTATTATCAAATCCAACTCTGCGAATTTTATAATGCATTTTGGAAGTTGTATAAGAAATCTAGTTAGATTCTTACAGAATTTGATATTGCACGTCCTCCAATTTAACCCTGTTATACGAATCTGGAGAAAATAAATATTTTGATTTTAATAAAGTAGAGCAAGTACTAACTTTCTGACTATTTATTTATATGAGTCTTTTTCTACTGTTTCGAGAAGTTTGGTAAGAAATCTATTAAGATTATAATAAAATTTTGTCACAATTTATTAATTTATGGCCAAGGATAAAATGTGTTAATTATATAATCGTCAGTTCTTAATCAGTGAATATATAAATAATAGTTATGTTAATGTTATTTTTCCCTTTCTGTATTTTTAATGATTTATATTTTTGATTCCAGAAATCCATATGCATCAGTGTTTCCAGAATTTGTGACATCACTATTGATTGTGATAATGGAGAGGATGAACTACAAGATTGCGGTAATTTTTGAGAATTCTTATTATTTAATTTCATAAAAATGCATTTATACATATTGTTAACATGGAGTACACATTACACTCAAGTGTTACACGAACTTTAATTTATAAAATTGCTGACATGTTGGACTATGATTCCTCTCATCGTCACCATACTTATTTTACAAAAATTTAACATATTTTATAAATGTATGTATAATTCCAAAATATATTTCATCGTGAACGGTAGCACTTTAGATTTAACAACTTTTGGTCACAAAGCTTAACAATGCACCAAATAAATGAAATAAAATAAATGAAAGAGTTTTGCAGCATGATATAAAAAAGTATGAGAGGTCCTAAAAAAATACTCTAGTAGTTTTTTAGTATAAACGAGGGGTGTTCAGAACGTACTAGAAATTTTTAAGTTTTTTCGGTCTGAACAGTCCGATTGTCAAAAACAAATTTTGATATAAGTGTCCCTGCAGTATGATGAAATTTTCAGCTATATTCTCTGTTTACTTCGTCTGTGGTAGCTTTTCGACTTTCGACTTTTGCTTTTGGAAAAAACGTCGTCTTTAAATGAGTTTTTTGGCAATGTCTGGTGAATATGGAATTGGATGCATGACTACGGTTTAACCATGTTTTGGCCAAAAAGTGCTAACAAGCACTGACTGATGAGAGCAGTTTTGGAATAAAATTTTTGCTCCATATTTCAAGCGCATTTAAAAAAATGTTTAACATAAGCCAGTTGATATGTCATCTCTATCAGCAACTTTTCTAATTATAATTTGGCTCCTACTGGGCTTTTCTGATATTTCAAAATCTCCACTACTTTGGCATTTATTTTGTAACTTCAATTTTATTACCCTATCTGCTTCTATTTTAAATGGATAATTTCCTTTATGTCCGATGTGACCACTCGAACCATCTATTCTGGTTAATTAATCTCTGACTTGTCTTCTGATCTTATCATATCTTTTTTTATTTTATTTTAATCTCTATAAGTTGTAGAACTCTTTAGAAGCACTCATAACTATTTTATTAACTTTTTTACATTTTCATCACTTATTGATGTGCTGGGTCTACATGAGCGTTTGTTGTCTTCAACGTGTTTGTGAAAACTCACCATAGGGATTTTGTAATATTTTATGCACTTTTTACCTTTATTTCATTTGTAGGCAAAATTTAATGCAAATTATTTAAATCTAAACTATCCGCTTCATGAAAACATCAAAATATTAAATTATTTTTTCGGGAAGTAATCGCAAAATAATCGAAAATAAAAAAATTTATATTTAAAAACCTTCCGAACATTTTGGCTTACCTTAGAAAAAATTGATGTGTTATGTATGCATGTACTAAATGATCTTGAAGATGAGCATTAGTTACCTCACAATAAGATTATTCTAGTAACGTAGATGGAGTCAATTGCCAAATAAAAATACGGAGACAGGTACCTTAATTGGTCTTTTCTGGTTTACCTGTCAAGGAAGCAGAAAATCCAATACGACAGTCAATCACACCATCAAATATATATATTAGGGGGCGTCTATTAATCATATGAGGTTTTTAAGGGGAGAGGGGTTTGACAAAAATTATGAAATATCACGTGAAGGAGGGAGGGATATAGTAAGATATCATGTGTATTTATTTTCACTTGATTTCTTAAAAAAATTCCGAACGTTTTAAAAAAAAAATCAAAAATTTTCCAATTTTTTCTTGTAACTAGGGGTAGGAGTAATTTTGAATATCACTACGTATCACCAAGGAGGAGGAGAGGTACAAAAATTCTTTAAAAATCGATCACGTGATTAATGGACGCTCCTTTATCATATATAACATTAAAAGAATTTAATATTATATACCAACATAATTAGTGATTTCAACGATGGAATAATCTAAATATCATTATTTTTAGACAAAATTCCTTTCGGCGGCCGTTGCGACTTCGAGTCAGGCTGGTGCGGTTGGCGCAATGCCGAACCTGGAAGGGCCGTACTCAGGTGGTCCAGGCACAAGGGCCGAACTCCCACAGATGGAACGGGGCCTGATGAAGATCATACTCATCAATTCTCAAACGTCTCTGGTAAGAGGTTAATTTAACTTACTGAATATTGTAATCATTGACAACAAGAGAAAAGAGTCATAACAGTCAACATACAATGTAATATATATGATTCATGAAAAGTACTACGTTGCTCAATTATTAAGTACTATGTTGTTCACAAATTAAATTATTTTGAACAAACACATGATTCAAATATTTTAGAATGATAATTTAATCAGAATCATGATAATTTAAGTCATTTAAATCATACCTTCAGAATTAATTACTTGCTACTACATTTCTTATTGTTATTGACTAAAAAAACAATTACAGAAGTATTTACTTGCTACTACATTCATTGTTATAAAACATTGCTAACTAAAATAAAAAAAAACAACTATTATTATTCATTATTTAATAAAAGTAAATTTACAACTTTTAATATTAGTACATAAATCTAATTTTTACTGTATTTTTTATATTTCAGGACAATATCTGTATGTCAACATGAACCAGACTGGTGGAAAATTCGCGAGTAACGCGGTTTTGAACAGCGTCGTCTTTAACGCTCCTCCTAGGGTTCATGGTGATCCTAGTTCTAAATATTACAATTCTTGTATGGTAAGTTAACGAAAAAATTACATAACAATATATAAAAATAGATATAGAAATAATTGTATTGAACATACAATTATTGCATGTCTTATTATTAGTGATAACCATTTTCTTGGATCATTTTGCTTACAAATTCAAAACAATAACATATTTCCAAATAAATCATAACTTTGCTTAAAAAATAACTTGTTGCTCAATGTTATTATAAATAATTCTTAGTTACATGAGAAATGATTCCCAAATCCCACACTTTATTATGAGATCATACAAAACTTTTGAATATGAATGTCCAATAAATAAATTGATAAAAAAGAGTGCGCGTAAGGTTCACACACGATTGAAGTAAAACTTATTTGTTACTGTACAACATGGCATTTAAGTTAAAAATAAATACATCATATAACAAATTTGAATAATGTTTATTAGTAATATGGTTACACTCGTGATGCGCACATTTATTAGTGCCAACCGTTATACACATTTATATAATAATAAATTATAAATTATATATATTTTAATAACATTAAAAATATGTATAATATTAAAAAACATTAATGTAATCAAAGTCATACTTCAAATATGACATGATCGGTTTGTCATTGTAATTAGCATATAGAAATGAACCTTCATTAGAAAGATGAAGTAATTGCTGATTAATAATTCTATTATTTGTTCACACAGTGGATTAGGTTAAACGACGCCTAAACAAATATTGTTTTTGCAACTTCACTCATCATGTAATTGTGTTTGAAGAACTTCGTGTAGTTAAAATTACATACATTCATTGACTGCTTGTATTTTTTTTACGTTTTTGCTGGCGATATAATCTCATTCTTTGAACAGCTGTAACATCTGTCTTGCCTAAAAAATATCTTCCATTCTAATAACTTCAAAGATTTATGGGAACTAGGAATTATATAGAAATAATTTCTAATTAATAAACTTACGTTTAGTACACGACACAAATGTTGAATTTGTTTTATTATTTTCAAGGAACAGGGTAAAATATTCTTCTAATTCAGACATTTTTCATTAAATCAAGATTTGTACTATGATGTAACTTTAAAATTTTTCCATCAGATTCGTTTCTTCCATCACCAATATTGGATAAGTTCGAGTAGCAACGTAGTTGGCAGCATCCAGTTATTTTTAGTAGAACTAAAACAGAAGGAAAACGTGACTACTTCTCTTTGGTGGAATTCCAAAAATAAAGGCAAGGAATGGAGCAGAGCTGACATCACTTTGCCGAATGTCACCACGAGGTAAGTAAAAAAAAAGATAAATCTTCATCAGGAAATAAGAAATTTTCATCAGAACTTGTGACTTAAAATACATTTTGTATGAATAGAAAATATTTACTGCGGTATAAAATTTAATTTTAATATTTTTAATACATTCTGAAAGGAAATTAAATATTGTCTGAAATATTTTCACACTTGACCAATAAATAGGTTTTATCCAACAATACTAAAAAATATAGAAATTTATATTTATTTATCCAGAACTTGGGTAACAGAATTAACGAAATGGTCTATTTTTTCAAGAATTTTTATATTTTTTTTTAATTGTGGACTTCAGTTTTTTTGTGAGTTTACTACTATCTGGCTTATTGACTTGTATATTAGCCCATGAAGTAATGCTGTTTAATATTTCTTATTACCATGATGATACTTGAAATTTATCTCTGATACTACCTTTACACTGATGTTTGATTTTTTTCTTCAGGTATTTTCTACAATTTGAAGGACGTATGGGTCTACGAATTTTCACAGACGTTGCCATAGATGATTTTTCAATGTCTCCAGAATGTTTTGGTCTAAACATTCCTGCATCAGAATTAGATGGATACAACTACTATGATCCAAGAATCACTTCTCCTACTGTACATCCAGATTTTGTTGACAAATCATGTAAGAATATAATGGTCACAGAACTGCAAATATAGAAATAGAAATTTTATCATAAAATATTCCATTATTAAAATTAAATCCATTATTTTGGACTAAATATTTGCTTGGTAGCAAACATTTATATAGAACAAAATTTGGAAAAAGATTGTCAAAGACAGTTGCTATTCCAATTTCATATTTTACTTTGTTTACTCAATGTTTATCATTTATTTTCCATAATTGTTTTTATTATTGATTTCTGATATTGGGTATTTTTCTTTCCCAGATTATGCTCTAACAACTTGTAACAGTGAAGGTCCATTTGGCCCTACGCCTCTGGATTGTGAAAATGCTTACAAGAACAAAACAAAAAGTTCTGTTTCTGTAATGGTCGGAGCACCTTATGAAGGGATGCAAGTTTGGACAGTGCCGAATCAGGGAATTTACACGTAAGTAGTAATAATAATAGATAGTTTTATAGTCAATGAATTATTATATAATGACTCAGGAAGAATGTATGCAATTTTATTGTGATTAAACAAAAGTGGATAAAGTCATGTTTTACCTAAGAGTTGCATGTTCCTAATCAGAGACATTGTCTAATTTTTTTTAGAATAATTGCGAAAGGTGCAGGAGGTGGTCGTGGTTCTGATGGTTTTGGATCGTCCAGAGGTGCATCAGCTCGAATTGTTTTGGAACTTTTCAAAGGCGAAAAAATATACGTTCTGGTGGGCCAGGAAGGTGCCAGCGCCTGCTATAAGGTAAAATAATAATCGTCCTTGAAAGGTAATTAGTAATTTCTAAGTGGTCAGTATTTATTAATAAAATGTTGAATTGTCACCTAATAGTGGACATTTTAGATTTGATTTTCAGGATGTGTTAAAAAACTTGTTAGTTAAAATAATGTATTAGTATTTGAATTTAGAAGATCCTTGACTACTGATCTCTTCTTTTTCTGTAGACATATTAATGTCTTGGTAAATTAGCCGATTTATATTTGTATTACCAATTAGACACTAATTTTGATTTATTATTTTCTAGTCTGTTAGTGGTAGAGGCAATTCATCCTGTCCAGCAGATAAACCAGCAAATGCCAGTACACAATACAGGAGCAAAACCCATGAAATCAGGAATACAATTATCCAGGACGGAGGTGGAGGTGGCGGTGGTGCATCCTATGTTTTTCTGGTAAATTTGAATATTATAACAAAATATATATAAATTATCAGCAATATTTAGACTAAAATCATATATATTGCAGCAATTCTTAAACTTTTATTGGTCCTCACCAGTTTTTAATTTGGTCAGGTTCATTGTCTAATATATCCTTAGTTCAGCCTTATTGCTGATTCACCTACAAATGCTATATTTATATTATTATCAACTGATTGATAAATTTGAATCTTTTATCAAGCAAAATCTTTAGATATGTGTCTTATAGTTGGTTTACGATAAATTCTAAATTTAAGTGATTGGGATGATAAATTTGAATTTTACTGAATCAGATTTAAAGGCTGATTCTGCCTTCAACAGACAAATGTTATGGCAAGGCCATGTTACTCTCCAACTTCCATACATTATGCTACTGATTCATACTGTCAAAATGTCATGTGCATTCAGGCGTTTTACACATGAACTGTAACGTCACTCGTATGTTATGAAGCTGAGCCAGAAAGACTCTGTTATCTAACATAATTTTTAGACATTTGTACGGTTTCTAGGTTAGGGTTTCTATCTGGCAAATTGAGAAAAACGCCTGACTGCATAGCAACCACGTGGTTTCTGTCAATATTTAGTATGGAAAGTTCTTCATAACATAGCCTTGCCATAACCTTGGTATCTGTAGTGCGGCAGTATTGGTCCTTTAATTTTGCACTTCTTAAACTTTATTTTGATTGATCTAACACATTCGTGAATTTGATCATATTTTATGCCTAAATTATATCAACTTGAGTCTTATTGTTGGTTCAAGATAAATACTGACCTTAAGTAATCATAATCTAAATTTTGTAAATTTAATTTGTTTTTTTTTTTCTAGTTGAATGCTGAAAACCAGGCGATTCCTCTAGTAATCGGTGCAGGTGGTGGCGGTTTAGGTTTTGGTAGATTCGAAAATGATGAAACTCAACATGGACATGGACCTGATTCTGCAAGAGCTCCAACTGATGGAGAATACTATGATTTGCCTACCATCAGCGCCGGTAAGAAAAAAATGCACTTTCATATTAGCAAAAACTTGATCTAGGATAATTTTTTTGGGGTTTTATGTCTTTAGATTATTGAACATTATGATTTAGGTTGTTATGAAAATTCATTAAAATAGGCATTTGACTATTAGTAATAAGACATTCAACTATTTCATATACTTAACTTTCATAACTAAAACATTATCTTCTGCATTATAGCAGTTTACATAAACATTATAGACAATAATGAATGAAAATGTCCATCATTTTGAGAATATTATGATTTTCCGACCTTTACAAGCTTTCCAAAAAAATGATCTCATAAATATTTATCTACAAAAATCTTTTATCCCTTCAGGGCCAGGTGGAGGTTGGGCGCCTCGGGGTACCGCCATTTCTGGAGGTCTGGCGGACCATGGTTTTCGGCGGTATCAGGCCGATCTCTGACTGGTGGTGGAGGAGTTGGCGGCAGACCTTGTGGTGGTGCCGAAAAAGGCGGTCGATTTGGCGAAGGTGGTTTTGGAGGCGGCGGAGGTGGCTGCACTAAGGGCGGCGGTGGCGGCGGCTACAGTGGTAAGGGATAAAGAAACAAAAATTGTCAAAATATTTGTATTTTTGGATATTTAGTTTATTTTATTATTATTATTATAATTAGAGAATTAGTCCTTAAAACTGATTTTAATCCTATAAGGAAATATCCTTCTATATGAAGCTGTTTTTGGCAGATTTTCACTTCCAGTTTTAATTTGGAAATTAGTATTTTCCTCATTTTTTTTATTCAACAATATATTTACAAGTGTCCTACATAGACATTAAGTAAATCTTTTGGCAAGTAATATAATGTGACACGAGTTATTACAAGCTAATTAAATCACTAAATATTTTTCTTTTGAGTCTTCGTGTTGTGTTTGTGGATAGCAGTGCGTTCTTCATTTTTTTAATATGTTTAATTTGGAAATTAATATTTTATTCATTTTTTTAATAACTTTCAATAAATAGATATGGTTCTCTAAAAATGTTTTGAACCTATACAAATTTGTATGCACAACGTTATTTATGATAAAAAATAAGTAATTTATTATATTCAAGGATCCATAAATTGGACTCTATTTAGGATTATTACATCTACTAAATATTTATTCATTAAGTTTATATTAAGTAGTTATTTACTTTTTCAGGGGGTAATACGTCCTCTGATTCCAAAAATGGTGAAGGCGGTTATTCCTATGTAACCTCAGAAAGAGGTTTACCAGAATTGGCTATGTGACATCAGCAGCTAATAGTGGTCCTGGTGAAGTCATAATCATACCAGCAATTCAGGTAATATAAAATATTAATACATACAGTAAATAGTACTATTTAGTTTCTTTCTATGGTAATATTACTATATTTGACTATCTTAAGATATGTTAATTTTTATCTATTTTACGATGATAAATTATCTCGTCTCAAAAGTACAAAACCGTCTTTTTTATCACTGACTTTGCAAATTAAAAGTACATTGGTTTTAAATTTAGGCTCTATTTTTAGGCTACATCAATTTTTTTTTTGCTTTTCAGAATCATGTATGATGTATTTTATTCTTATTATTTTATATGAGTAGAAAGACCAAATATATCCTATAAATTCAATAGCTCACATTCAATATTTCTATTATTTTATATAATATTTAATTTTTATTTTTAATATTTAATTTTTTTAGGGTTGTGGTTGCGACTACCGATGCGTTTCCTTAGACGAATTTAGGCCGATGTCAGGTGCATTTGTCCTCAAGGATGGGCTGTTAAAACTGAAGATGGAGCTTGTGAAGGTAATTTAAATAATTCAATTTACTATTATTTCACACACATTGAGTAATAGTCAGACATACATAATAAAAATGAAGAAATTCTTTGGATTCATTGGAAATGCCAACTTTGGTATAAAAAGCTTTATTGATTTGATTCATCAAAAAGCTTGAAATAATTCAATAATTTTAATTTTAAATGAATTAAATTACTATAAAATTCATTCAAAATAAAATTCAATTAATTATGAACCTACCTGTACAAATTTTACTAGTACATAGTATACTTAGTTGTTTTTTCTCACCTAATGTATTATCTTATGAAAGATTTTTTCTTACAAATATTTAAGAATATATAAATATGACTATTAAATATATTTATTAAATAATATTTTTTATTTTACAGTGTATTCTGAGATAGATGGAGTCTCAATTTACACTTTGATAGTTTTTGCTGTTGTGGTCGTAATGCTTGTGATTGCCCTGACACTTCTTTTCCTGATGTTATGTAAGTAAAATTATTTTAATTTTATATTAAAAATGAATCTCTCTTAATTCAGATATTTAGATAAAAACCACGAAAGATAAATTCAACAATTCCAATTAAATAAAAATTAACTATTTTGCTAACACTTGTTAAAAACACCTCTCAAAATCAGTGCACTTAAAATGACTAATAATGGTAATAGTGAAGTATTAATAAATACAGTACTAGTATAATTTTATTAAATAATTTTTAAGACACTAAAGATTGAAAAAAATATATGTAGTTATGTTATAAATAATTTTGCAGACCATCATCGTACCAGAATATCCGATAAGTGTCCAGGTTTGAGCAAATGTTACAATTGGCTTTAAGTGTTTCATTATAATATTTTATAATATTATTAAAAAATGTATCCGTAGTGCAATGTAATCTTTAAATGTCTGTATGATTAATTTTAACGTGGCAAATTTATTAAGAAAATTATTAATCCAAGATCGATCCACCTAATACAAATATAATTCAGTATTTTTCTAGAAATAAAATTTACTTCAGTTGATAATTAAATTATAATAATTTATATTAAATATCAGTGTTAACTGTAAATTAAAAACTACTAAATAAACGTATTTATATATAATATATTTAACCAAAGAACGTAATTATTACTCATGTTATTTGTTATACATATTTTTTAAATATTTAATCAGTATTAGAAAATGTTTAATTTAATTTTATCGTTATATTATTATAATTATATATATAGTTTATATATAATGTTATTTTGTTATTGTTTATTATCACATATTTTATATTGTTATTCATTTTAAAAGTTTAATAAAGAATATTTAATTTATTGTTACGTTGTTTTATTTTTCGAAATTTAACACTAACATAAATTAAGTATTCTTTATTAATTCTAATTTCTTATTTTTTAAATAAGTAATTTAATTCTAAAAAAGCAGAATAAATAATTTAATTATAATTTTTTAAAAATAAAAAAGCTAATATTTCCTTTTTCTTTAAAGAATTATTATAAATTGATCCATATAATAAACCAGTTTAAATATGAAATTAATATAAATTAAAACTTGGGTTTTATTTAATATATAATATTATGGGATCCGAGATACGTCTGTTTTTGTGCCAAAAATTTTGCTTGAAATTATATATTTATTTCACGACGAATTCTTTAATAAAAAAAAAATAACAGAAGTGGGATCAAATGTAGAATTTTAAAAAATTAAATAAATTTTTATTAAACATTATTTATATTTGAATCTGGTGAACAAATATTGGTTGACTATCAATATATTGGGAGTCAAAACTGTCCAAAACCTATGGTATTTATAGTTTTCTTTTTGAATCCATCTGAAACTAACCTCCAAATGGGACAAATGACACAATGACATTTTGAGGGCTTAGGGGACATGCATTAATCACGTTATCGATTTTTTTTAATTTACCCTCTCCCTCCCCAGAGATTATATTCAAAATTATCCTCCTCCCCCACCAAACATTTACTAGTATTTTTAGTTACGGGAAAAAAATGTAAAATTTTTGATTTTTTTTTAATGTTTGGATTTAAAAAAAATCTGGTAACAAATAAGTGCACGTGATATTCTACCCTTTCCCTTTTCTGTTGGAATATTCATATTCACCCCCCTCCTCTGCCAAACATCACGAGTATTTTTAGTTACGTTATTGTAAAATTTTTGATTATTTTTAAAAATGTTCAGATGGTAATGAAAAAATTTGGTAAAAAATAAGTACACGTGAAATTATACCCTTCTCATTCCCTGTTGAAATATTCAAAATTAGTGAAATATAGTATTTTGTACCAACCAAATATTAATACATATTAATACAAGTTTTTACCATATTTATTGACAAATTTAACGTATATTTTTAATATTTTTTTTATTTTTTCATAGATAATCGTTACCAGCACCAGAAGCAAGTGGCACTTCGTCACAAGGCAATTTTGGAGAACGACATGTCCCTAAATCGTCTTCAGGCCACCACTGATGAATCAGCTTTGACTAATTTTAACCCAAACTACGGTTGTGATGGACTTCTGAATGGAACCGTAGACGTTAAAAGTTTGCCCCAAGTCCAGAGGGAAAGTTTGAGACTGGTCAAGTAAGGAAAAATAATAATTATAGTAATTATATAATTAATTTAAATTAAGATGATGCTAAGTGTAAATATGAAGTAAATATGAAAACTGTTTTCATAATCTCTCATACCAGGCACTTCTGTCTGTGTGAGATATGAAAATAATCTTCTATATAAAAATAAGTCGGGTTTTCCTTCCTGCCGAAATAACTCCAGAACGCATGAATCGATTTCGACAATTTTGCATTCGTTGGAAAGGTCTCGGGCTCAGCAAGGTTTATAGCTAGGAAAATTAATGGTGCATGGCATCGTGCCCTAATGCAAATTGCTGGAACTTCACGCACCGTAATTAAAAATTCGAGTAATTAGTGAGAGTTATCAGAATTATGCTTGGTTAAGTCAACGAGCAATTCTTGCAGCAAAGAATAATGATGTACACGCACTGAATTTCACCATTCAATCAAAAATTGTTGGCGATTTGGTGACATACCAATGATTCCGACTGGTATTCCGTTTGACTTCAAACGATTGCAATTTCCAGTTCGCCTTGCGTTCGCAATAACAAGTCGCAAGGCCAATCGCTTAGTGTTTGCGGGATAAATTTCAAATAGATTATTTAGAAAATCATTGTTTTTCACATGGGCAGTTATACGTTGTCTGTTCACGAGTTGGAAAACCATCCGCTTTGTTTGTGTTAACGTCAGACCAAAAAAAAAAAATGTGGTTTACCAAAGAGCCCTTCAATGAAACAGATAAATTGCGGATTCACTTTCATTTACTTAGAGAAGTTCAACTAAAAAACACTTCATTTTTGTAATCGAAATAAATTCATTACTGTTGTATAATAGAATCAAATTTTTCCTTTTCAAATATAAAACAACCAAAAAATTTCTTCATCTTTCTCACGAAACCATCTGGTGGCGAAACGGAGTTCGTCGGGTTTGCTAGTGTAAATATATAAATAAAAAAAGTGTAAATTGTTTTTGGTTCAGCATAAATTGGAATACTTTGTGATTTATATCTTTTCTTTTTCCCAGGGCTTTGGGTCAAGGTGCCTTCGGTGAGGTCTACCAGGGACTCTACAGGCATAGAGACCAGGATGCAGTCGAGATGCCAGTGGCAGTCAAAACCCTGCCTGATATGTCTACTGGACAGGCCGAAAGCGATTTCTTGATGGAAGCTGCCATCATGGCCAAATTTAATCATCCCAATATTGTGCATCTGATAGGAGTTTGTTTTGATAAACATCCCAGGTAAATAGGAAGCAAAATATAATAGATTATTGAAATTAGTATAGCATTATATGAACAATCAGAGTAACTGATCGATTTCTTCGTGGTGTAAACGTAAATAAAATTAAAATATAACGAGAAACAAAAATAGTAGGAATTGGTCAAATGAAGAATTGACTATGGAATGCAATAATTCTATAGTTTATAGGCGAATTAAGTTTATAGGCAATTTTTTGTAATGTTTTTATTAAAAAGCGGAATTGTTGCGTTACTGCATCAGTATATTTTAGCATGATGTTAAAGTCAACGTATATACTAGTGGGGCGCATGGCATCGCGCCTTAAGATAAATTGCTGAAACTTTCCGTACCAAAAATTTTTTCTTAAAAAAGATTAACATTTTTGAAAAAAATTTGCTTTAAAAAAATTAGATTTTTGAGAAACTATAAATTTTTGACAAAAATACCCATAGGGATGTAAACAAAATTCATACTTATTGTTAAAATCTCTATAAAATATCTGATAATTTTATGTGCATATGTCTAATGGTCATGTTTGACCGCCAAATGGCATTTCTTTTTACGTTTTTTACTAGATCTCCGAAAGCGCTAGACCTGCCTTCATGAAAATTTAATCAGTTTTTCATCTTGTCAATATAAGTAAAATGTTTTCTGAATTATTAAAATCGGACGCTCCGTTCTCTTAAAAACTGAGTTACCATTTATGGCACTTTTTGCACCGTATCTTCGAAACGGCTAGACCTGCCTATGCCAAAACCTAATAAACACGTTTTTTTTTTCAAGAGTAATCGATTGTTTTTTGAATAATTGAAATCGGTTGAACCATGTTCCCGAAATCGTCGACGAAAATTTGTATCCGCCCACACATATACATCCATTTTTCTAAGGTATGCCAAAATGTTCAGAAACCTCTGAAACGTAAAGATATATAAAAATTTTCTATTTCGATTTTTTTGCGATTATTATAACTTACCTTACAGGAAATAAATTAGTTGCCCACAAATTTGGAAACACATTGATTCAAGTTTCATCGCAAATACATTTTGTATATTTATACATGTTTTTCTTTTAATTACATTAATGAGAAAAAAGTTGTCTGCATTCTGATCTGTAACATAAGTCCACAAAAAACGTTGTCTCTGATCACGAATTTAGCCAATATTATGAGTCAAAATGCAAAAAAAGTGGAAAATAAAAGAACAATATCATAATTTTTGCGTAATAATTAGAATTTTATTTCTGTCATTTCCTGGCCCATTTCACCTTAAATTACGGATTTCTTCAATCATCATTTCTTCTCAGAAATTAATAATTATCCAAATATATTCTTTTTATCTCTCTTACAAAACTTCTCTTTTTCATCCCTGTTGTGTATCTTTTTATAGTTCCAGAAGTAACTTGTATTTCAAAATATGATTGCAAATTACTGCTGAAATGTGCAAGAAGATACTCATTAAAGATAAAAAACCTCGTTGTGAATTTTTTCAGTTTTTTTGCATTTTGCCTCCCAATTTTTGTTATAGATTCGTGTTTAGGGGATAAAAATACATTGAAAAACATAAATCGCACACCCGATACAGACAACTTTTTCTGTGTACCTGAGTAATTTTTTAATATATATTCCATTTATTTTATATTATTATATTAATTTTATAACATCAAATTTATAAATGTTAATATAAAAAATAGTTTTATTATTTGTACTGGCTATTAAAAATAAATGCATGAACACAGTTAAAATTTTATATATTATTGAATGCCAAGCATTCATTTTATAATTTATGATAAAAAATAACTTGAATTTACTGATTTTGATGGTGCTTTTAAATTTTTTAATAAAAAAATTGTGAGAATATATGTAAAATATCAGTTATTGTTTCTCAAAACTATCATGAAGAATTTACTTTAATTTTTAATGAATATTTACAGATTTATCGTCTTGGAATTACTTGCTGGCGGAGATTTGAAGAATTTTCTAAGGGAAAGTAGACCAAAACCAGTAAGTTTATCTTCATAATGGACTAGATTTAATAGGCACTTGATTTCTTGTTTAGATATAAAATTTCTGATATAGAATATTTTACATATGAGTATTTTACATACAATAACATTTAAAATTTTGGAGTATCAAAATAGAATTCATTCTGTATGCTATATTGAGATTGCTGTTACTAATGTGTTCTAAAGCCATTTATATCATTAATACTATTATTACAATTATACAATTTATTGATTTTTTTTTTCAGGATAAACCCTCAACTTTAACCACCAAAGATTTAATGTTTTGCGTCCTGGACATAGCAAAAGGTTGCAGATTTCTAGAGAGCAGAAGATTTATTCATCGTGATATCGCAGCCAGAAATTGCTTGTTGACTGCCAAAGGACCAGGACGAGTTGTCAAAATTGCTGATTTTGGCATGGCCAGAGATATCTACAGGTAAATGATGAAGAATTAATAACTAATCGTAAATTGGAAAAAGTCAGATTCAAAAGAAATTGTAATTTACCTATAAACACCATCATCGTTGTAGAAAAAACTAAGTAATAGTATCTGACAATTTTGCTAAAATTTATTAATGGTTGTATGAGACGAAATTTTTCATTCATTTTTCAGTCGCTCAAATCATAGATTTTTTCGGATTTAGAAAATATTAACATTTTTCATTCAATTCGATCTCGTGGAAAAGTCATGGACTATAGTCCATGATTTTCGCCAATTTCAAACATATCAAAAATATTTACAGTTTTTGCTCGTTCAAATCCCAAATTTTTTTGGACTTAGAAAATATTTCACGTTGAGAAGTCGAATTATTATTACTGTTATTTTTTATTTTTAGGTCGGACTATTACAGGAAAGGAGGCAAAGCCTTGCTTCCTATAAAATGGATGCCTCCTGAAGCTTTTATAGATGCCTTGTTTACAACAAAATCTGATGTTTGGTCTTTTGGAGTCGTTCTGTGGGAGGTAAACTTGGAATTCTATTGATTTAGATAAGGAACTTTGAAAATATTTAGTTGCATATATAAATTATAGATAATCAGGCACATACTTACAATAATCTAACTTTTACCATTTGGCAGTTTGGCAGATGTCCATAGAATATGATATCAGTTAGTTACAAAAACATATTTTATTTTTAGATTTTTAGTCTAGGCATAATGCCTTATACAGGATGCACGAATACTGATGTCATGCAATTAGTTGCAAATGGTGGTCGTCTGGATACACCACCAGGATGCCCACCAGCCATTTACAGGTAGGAACAGTTAACATAAACATATATCATTAAGTAACAATTACCATGAACAAATATTTTCTGTTAAATTATTTTGCTTTCTAACTTTTCTAGTATTCTAAATTTATCATTTATATTTCAGTATTATGTGCGATTGCTGGGATCCAACTCCTGAAAACAGGCCAACATTTGGTCAACTATTTGAAAGACTGACAATATGCACTCAAGTAAGTGCAAGAAAGTTTAGCAATAAGATCTATTTGAATTGTTAAAGATGTAGCTATTTTTTTAACAATTTTATCATTTTGGTACTATCATGGTCAAGATCTTTGCTGTTAGAATTGGTCAATAGACCTCAAGCATATTTTTCCTTATGTATGACCTCAAGTTTATGTAGTTGCAGTCGGATACATTGTAATTTATAAATCTTTTTATTTTAGGATCCCGAAATCATGAATGCGCCCCTGCCGAGTTTCATGCGACTGCCATCGAATAGTGAACGGGATTCTTCTAATTCAAATCAACGAATCCAAAACAGTGATGATTCGAATTTGGCACAATCAGGAGTCCAGCAAAATACTACAAGTGCATCAGACTATCTAATTCCTTTACCAGGACCCCATGGCAACATGGGCAATCAAATTTCTGATAGCCATAAAAATCCTGGTGATGCTACAAGTAAGCTAGATTCTTCAGATAATTCAGTTCAAATTTTGAAATAAGATTTATCTAATTTATTTTGTTAATTTTTAGCACCTGTTGGTTATATACCACAGTCTAATTCTATCCAACCGCTGCTGCAAGATGAGAATCAAGATTACTCTAAAATAACACCACTTGTAAGTTAAAAATATTAACCAGAAATTTAACACTGAAAAAAAACTAAAACTAAAATTCTTTCTGAAGGAGTAGTTTGTCGCATAAAGTCCCATTTGCTAATTTCATGTTTTCGAGTCTTTTCAGGTCATTCTGAATAAAAAAAATTTTTTTTTATCAGTTATGCATCCCAGACTAGGTCTTTTGTCTGGGTAAGTCGGGATCAATACCGCCTGGATATAATACAGACTAAAACCTCCGTTTTGCCTCTAGTTCTCATGGAAACCACCGTTAAGTTTTTTTTGGGGGTGGGGGGTTTCTAGAATGTTATCATTCTTGCACTCATAGAGAATGTATGTGTGTGTGAGAGAGTGTTATATATTATTCCATTTTATGTTTTCGAGATTTTCAAGTCATAGCGAAGGTAATGCATTTATGCATCCTATACTAGGTCTTTTGTGTGAGTATGTCGGACTCAATACCGCCTGTGTATAATACCGATCAAAACCTACGCTTTGCCCTTGCCTCGTGGGGGGAGGATCTAGAATTGTAATCATTCTTGCACTGAAATAATAATGTATCTAAATACGTCGCTACTACATATGACCAAGAACTTTAGATTTTTTTAAAAATTTGATTTAAATTTTTGTAACAATTTTTTTTTGTAAGTGTTCAAAAAATACATTCGAGTTACTAGTATATTTTAAAAAAAAAGTCTCGAGTGCAAAGGGTTATATAACTCAATATATAGAGAATGTATGTGTGTATGTGAGTGTTGAAGTCGATTTTTTAAGTTTTTTCAAAAAACGGCTGGACCGAACTTAAAAATTGAAATCATTCGAAAAATCTTACCATTTCAAATTTATGGTTTGTGCATTGTTCACAGAAATTAATATTTATCTAAATATATTTTTTATATCTGTGTCACCTTACAAGCAGTCTACAAAATTTCTCTGGTTGTGTAAAAAAAATTTACTATTAATTTATAATTAAACTACTTATCGTAGGCCTCTAATATTTTGGTATGTTGAATCAATAGAATAAATAAATAATAGATAGAATAAATAATTCTAAAATTTTGAAATATGTTAGGTCATTTTAAAGAAAAACTCTATGAAAAGTTTAATTTTGTCCTACGTCAAAAAAGTGCTGGCATTTTTTCAAACTTGAATGAATTTTTTTAAGTTAAAGGACTTGTCGTAGAACTGTAATATTTCAGCATGTGCTTTAATACTATGACTACTCTGTCGTTGTAAAAAGTTTCCTAAAAATCCTCAAAAAAAATTAACAATAAAATTTTAAGAAACGGTCGTTACCAAAAACTAATTACCGCCTATTTAGCCAATATTTTTTTAACTTTTTGAATTTTTAAAATGGGTTCAGAATTACTTATTTTTATAAAAATTTAAAAAAAATCGGCTTGACCAATCGGTGAGCAAAGTTGATAAACGCAAGACCGTATCAATTTACACTGAGCTTTTAAATTTTAAACGCATGAATGCATAGCAAATACATGACATTTTGACAGTATGAATCAGTAGATGTATGGAAATTGGAGCTCAACATGGCCTTGCCATAACTTGTTCTATCCTTTATCTAGATAATTTGAACTTTTCTCCCTCCCAGGCTGAGAATCTGATGAGCATGGACACGCCGCGCGCAACAAACCCCGACTTCAACGCAGCCTCCAGTCAGCATCAGCTGCAACAACGCCAACAGCGGCAGTCGTTCCTACTACTGTCGAGACAGCATAGACGACAACCAGGTCCTGAACAGGCCCGACAATCTGCTAAGATATCCTCAACACTACACTCCCAACAACCGAACCATCATTCCAACCATCAGACAGATGGCGAACCAGGCCGTCCCCTTGAAGTCGCCGTCGTCGACGGCCGACATCACAGGAGTAACGCTGAATCCGAGCGATCTGGTTGATCAAGTCGGTAATAGAAATAGTAATAGTAATAGTAAAAATTATATTAATCTAGGAGTCGGTAAGACGGATCAGGCTAACCATAAGCCGCAGGTTACCATAAGTGGATCTGGTGCAGGAGGTGGATATTTGAATAACGATTCGGAGATTAGCTGTTGAATGTACGTGTCTGGTGAGTGATGTTTAATTGTTTTGGACTAAAATATAGTAGTAATAACTGATGGTGTTGGTGATTTACTAAAGACTAATAGTGCAGTAAACGGAGAGGAAAAAAGGGTTAACCTCTGAATTTTTACTGTGCTCTGAATTTTGGATGAAATTTTGGAATTAGGTTCATCTTACCCTCAAGTTCAAAAGTGAAAATAATTCGGATGACACCCCTTCTCAATTGTGTAATTACATTTTTTCAAAATAACGGAAATCGGTAGAAGAACTAATTATAAGAAAAAAATGTCTTAAAACTAATACTTTTCAAGTTACTGGCCACTAAAGATTCATATATTTTTGGCGTTTTTCTTCGTTTTTGTGCAAATATCTCCTAAAATATACATTTTAACAAAAATCATGTAATGAACAAAATAATGTCAATAAAAAACTTAATAGATCGGTATTACATAAAGTGTTCTAGAAAAAATATTAAGCAAGATTTGAAAGAGCAAAGTCGTTTTTATTTCGTTCAAGATTTAATTGTTGTATTTAAAGCCATCTAGTGTCGAAGTTTTACATTTTATGCATTTCGGTGAAATTGGGTTTTATAGTGCTCAACACAGGCTTTAAAATGATTGCTGTTACAAGTTTTTGCGTGTAAAATGAGTGAGCTATCATGCAAATAAGAAGCATATACGAAGTTTTTTCCTTTTAAATGATATGATTTATTGAGCGCCATTTCCACCAGAATTAAAGTAATTCACATTCCATCTAGAATTCACTTCATTATAGACATCTTGATGGATTCTAGCAGATTCACTACTTGAGTACAAACTATTTTCAGAAAACTCACGATTTTATAAAAACTCTTTTTTCCAATTTTTTAAAAAATCGAAATTATTTTCATTATATCTCAAAAAGAATAAAAGATACGTATAAAAGCATATAGATAAAAAGCAAAGGGATCTTTCTGGCTTATTATTGTTTTTTATTATTTTTCTTTCACACAAAAATTGACAGAGTTATGAATGTTTAAAGACTGCGCGGCCGCGCAAATAAGAAAAAAAAGTTTTTATAAAATCGTGAGTTTTCTGAAAATAGTTTGAACTAAAGTAGTGAATCTGCTAGAATCCATCAAGATGTCTATAATGAAGTTATTTCGAAAAAATGTAATTACACAATTGAGAAGGGGTGTTATCCCTCCGGGGGGTGATGGCGCAATCCGAATTGTTTTCACTTTTGAATTTGAGAGTAAGATGAACCTAATTCCAAAATTTCATTCAATTCGGAGCACAGTAAAAAAATTCACAACTAAAACGCTCCGTTTACTGCACTATAAAGGCTGTGGTCAGGTTTGTTGAGTTGCTGAAGATTTCCTATATATATTATATAAGAAGGGAACAACTAAAGTGCATTGTTGTGTACTGTCAATTGTTTTAGATTTTGACACACGTTGGAGGAGAAGTTTTTTACATTTGTAACTAATTAAATCTAGCAACAACTCAGCAATTTTAACAACAGGCGAATTGATAAAAGTTTTGTCTTAAGGATTTTAAATAGTTAACTTCAGCTTTCACCTCGAATTGAACCCATGACGAGTATATTCGTCATAATAATAAGATATCGGATGAAACTCTGCAGAATCTACTTTATTAACTTCCCGTAGGGTAGTTATAGTAATGGACCCAAAATCGAAAATTATATTTTTGCATTTCTCGACGTTTTGAAGGTTTCTGAACATTTTGGCATAAACCTTACCTTAGAAAAAATGGATATGTGTGTGTGTGTTTCCACGTTTTCGAGCGCACGGATCAGCCGATTTGAATTGATTCAAAAAACATTCGATTTGTATTGATAAGGAGACGTGCTGATTCGTTTTTGGCGAAGGTAGGTCTAGCCGTTCCGAAGATACGGGGCAAAAAGTGCTCGGTTTTTAAGAGAACGGAGAGTCCGATTTTAATAATTCAAAAAACATTTTACTTGTATTGACAAGATGAAGAACTGATTAAATTTTTGGGAAGGTAGATCCAGCGATTATAGACTCTCAATAAAAATATGTTAAAAAATGTCATTTGGCGGTCAAAAATGTTTATTGGACATATGTACATCAAATTATCAGATATTTTATAGAGATTTCAATAATGTGTACACTTTTTGTGTAATTTTTTTGGGTTTCATACCAAGATTTTTAATTACGGAACGAGAAGTTAAAGCAATTTTTCTTAAGGAAAAAACTAATCAGCACGTCTCCTTATCAATACGAATCGAATGTTTTTTAAATTATTCAAATCGGTTGATCGGTGTTCGTGAAATCGTCGACGGAAATTTGTATCCGCACACACACACACACATACATCCATTTTTTGTAAGGTATGCCAAAATCTTCAGAAACGTTTGAAACGTGAAGATATGCAAAAATTTTCATTTTCGATTTTTTGCGATTACTAGAACTTACCCTACTGGAAGTAAAAATAGTTTCTTGTAGATTGGAGAAACTCGAGTTGGGTCATTCACAACTTTGATTTGATCTATAATTTTACTAAAAGTAACTATCTACATTATAACTTGGAGCATATTTGGTTCCAAGAATTCTATTTATGATTTTTTTATATTAATTAAGACAACTATTTAAAGAATACAACGATAACAAAAAAATTTACAAACTAATAAAGATTGATAAATTTGAAACAAAACATAAACGAAAATGGGAATTTTGATAGTATAATTTCATAATGATGCACCTGCGCACTTCTGTATACTGAGAAACGGTGCAGTAGCTATGGTGTCATTATGTTCAGGGGAGGGGGTAGGATGTTAAAAATATTTTAATATCAATTAAGCTCCTAGTTTTCCAGTTTTTGGAATACTTTCAGATCGTCACTTAAGGGCAATATAATTTTGGACTTGCTTCCTTTTTTTTAGAATTCTAAGTCCTTACAAAAATTTAGTTCGTTACAAATAGAAATTCTTCATTGTATGATCCATTATAATCGTACAATTTTTGTCCAAGAATTTCTAATTTTGCACAAAATTTTGTATATTTGTCAATCCCAAAGTAAGTTGGGCTGGTGGGATCAGAAGAAAAATATAAGTCTGTTTCTCAAAATTGATAAAAAGTCACTGTTTTTCATCCATGACGATTATAATCGTCAATTAGCAGTCAACTTGTTTAAAATCTATTACTACCAGGGTCAGAAATATTAGTCTTTAGTAAATTTCTACAATCAACAATCAAATTCTTCACCATGTTGGATGATTCCTAGATTTTGGCTGAAGAATGATAAATTATGTAAAAACTTAGTGATAAGTGATAGTTTATTACTTGTTGCGTTGGCATATGAAATTTATTTAATTTATAAATCATATCTACATTTTTGGTATTAAAATTACATGTGATCATAGCTAAAATGAAATCGTTAGGACTATTTTGAAAATTAGCTTTATTACTGCGAATTTAGTTAGGGAATGAATTTGTTCTGACTTTGCATTTTTGGTTGCTGAATTTTAATCTCCAACTAAATTTCTTTTTTTGTAAAAAAGGCCTAAAATGCAATAAACGGTTTTTAATACAGGTTGTCACAATACACCAAAGAAATTGTTATGATATTAAATTAAAAAAAATGCTCATATAGATATTATTTATTTATATTTTAAGCGCAGCTTTAAGACTTGAATTGCAATATTGATTTTTATAAATATAATAATATATTAATGTTTATCGTTGAAGTATTTATAAGTGAAGTTATTATGGATATTATTATTGTGTTTGTGCCAAAAATGTGTTACACAGTATTAAAAATACTCGATATGTTGCCAAAATTATTATTATTAGGAAGGTAGTAGGTTTTTATTCGTCCGATGTAAAAAGTGGGGTGCAAATATGGATTTGAGGATTCACGTGTAAAAATATTTTGTTCTGGTACAAAACTAACAGAAATTTTTGGTACATTTGATGAATTTCCATGAAGTTATTTGTTTTGGATTTCTGAAATTTTTATGCCCAATTTATGGGAATTTATGCCCAATTTATGGAATCTTATGCCACATTTTGGAGCTTCAGTATTTTCTTTGCAAAATTTTACTAAATCTAATTTTTTAAATCATTTTTCACTTTTCTCTAATTTTGCTCTTATATTACTAAATTTTAGTTTTTTTTAGTATCTTTACGTTGAAATTCAATTGGATATTTATTCTTATCCCATTTTTTGGATGGGTGCAAATATTGATTAGAGGGTAAATGGTAAAAAATTTTTTTTTGGTTCAAAAGTACCAAAAATATTTGGGCACATCTGATGATTTTGTATTAAGTCCACTTGTTTTGGATTTCTGCAACTTTTGTCCTTATATGTATATCCACCTTAAAATTTTATTGGACTATTTATATTCAATTTTTCGGGGTTTCCGTAATAACACTCCTATATTACTTATTTTTAGTATTTTAATATTAAATTTTTATTGCATTAGTTTTGTTTAAAACCATTTTTTGAGGTTTTAAGTAATTATACTCCTATATTACTAAATTTTAGTATTTTTACGTTGGAATTTGTTTGAATTATCATCATTTTTATACAGTTTTCGAAGGTTTAAGAAATTTTACTCTTGTATTACTAAATTTTATTTTTTTTAAACATTTCCACGTTGAAATTTATTGGAGTATCTTTTTTTTCATTTTTGAGATAGTTATAATTTTACTTCTGTAATACTAAATTTTTATTTTTAATATTTTCACTTTGAAATTTATGGATTATTAATTTCTATCTCATTTTTTAAATTTTTAGTAATTTAACTCTTGTATGAAAAAAGTTTAGTATTTTTAGTATTTTTAATTTTGAATTTTATTCTTGTTATGTGTTTTATTCCATTTTTGAGGATTTCAGTAATTTTACTCATATATTACTAATTTTAGTTTTTTTTTTTGACAATTCCAAGTAGAATTTGATTGTATTATCATTTCTTATCCCATTTTTGAAGTTGTTTACTCTTGTAATACTAAATTTTATTTTAGTATTTTTAGTAATTCCAAGTCAAAATTTTATTGGATTGTTTTAATCCATTTTATTTTTATCTCATTTTTGAGGTTGTTAGTAATTTTGCTCTTGCAATACTAAATTTTAGTATTTTTGGTATTTCTAAGTTGAAATTCTAGGTCATTATTGAAACGTTGAAAGTAATATAGCAAATCAAATATTTTCAAAATCGAAAAAGAATTTTTTCTGCTCATGAAAACTTAGGAGTAAAATTACATTTATTATTTAAAAATATCGTGCATATTTCATTTATCTTAAAAAAGAAATTAACTAAACTTTTTCATAAAACACAAAGAAAGATTTTTTTTTCAAAATTAATTTTATTGAAGATTAAAATGAGCAAATATTAATGTCTAAGAAGTCAAGTATTTGCTTTTGCATTCATTTTAGTTCATTCATTCCTAGAATTATTTTTCATCTGAAAGAGATAAAATTTGTAGTATATGAATATTTAACTTATTCAAACTGCGATTTGAATAAAAATAATTTTTTTTCCCCAAATCAATATTTGCACCTCCCAAATTTCTAAAATTGGTGGTCAAAGCCTGGAAATTGTACATAAGTTGCAAAAAAGCAAGTAAAACCAAAGTTATATTAAACAAAAAATATGTTTAAACATATAAACACAAAGTAACAATATTTTAATAGTATTACTATATATGTATATTAACTGTTATGTGGTTATATAGACATGTAAAATGATTGTGAAACTTTGGTTATCATAATTATAAAATAATTAGGCAAATTAACGAATTATTGTATAAGAAAGACATTTTTGGGTATAGGAAAAGGATACAGAAAATTGATAGAGAAAAGGATTAAATCCTGAAAGTTTTGGTTAATTTAAATTTTATATTGGTAGCTTTACAATGCTCACAATAATTTATATTTTCAATCGAAATTGAAAATATTGATATTTGCCATCAATGACAGTATTACACGACGACAAATATCTATCAGAAGGTTTCTAAGTCTAAGAAATGGACAAAAGTTTAAACAAATTTGATTATTTCATTACTAATTAGATTATTTTAATGCATAATCATAAAAATTTATTTTTTAATAGGACTAATCCATAGTTCTGGTTATTTTGTGCAGAATTTTTTGTAGTTGCCCATTTCTTTCATGATATTATTTGCACTTACAAAAATCATTACTAAGATATTAAAATTTATTAAAAAAATAGTTTATAGTATTTTTCATATAATTATTTGGTATTACAGCCGATTTTTCATATTTTGACAGTAAAATTTGAGATACTATTCAAAATTAAATTATTTTAATTTATATTATAAAAATATTGACTTAAATCTAACATAAAATCTTAGAAGGTGCAAATTGTTTCTATTTAAATTAAATTAAAATTAAATTATTTTAACCGATATGAAAATCAATAAATCAAAAATTTAAGTTACTTATCAAGTAATTTAATGTATAAAATATTCTACAAATTTTATTCAAATTGAACATCATTTTGTCTAAATTTCTTGTACTAAACTAAATATTTGAATTTTTTCCTTTTAGGCTAGAACATTACAAAAAAATTTAATGACTAACAAAAGTGCTGAAATAAAAAATATAATAATTAAATTAAATTTATTGCTATATTTTTAACTTGTAAATCTATTTTAATTCAAAAAATTATAAATAATATATTTACTAAAGTAATTTTTTAGAATAGTTCAAGCAATATTGTCAAAATATGAAAAATAATTTCATAATTCATTTAAAAAAAATTATTTAACAAAAATTCACCATATATAATTCATGTACAACAGTATGTGGATGTAAATATATGTAAATATATAATATTACACACACAAATCGCCAAACTCCATAAGAAATATTATTACAAAGGGTTCAGCGATTTTTTAGTATAAACAAAAGTTATACTAGTATATAGTATA
>NW_020539727.1:9437144-9456915 GCF_003426905.1 Ctenocephalides felis | reverse complement strand
AAAATCTGGCAATGTATTTATAATTTTCATAGCCATATCAAACTATTAATTAGGATCGAGCATATGACTTTTTAAAAGCTTTAATCATGTTTTTGGTACTAATTAATTATTTAAAGTTACTTTTTTTGTGACCCTTATAAAAACCATGTATTTCGAAACGAATCTTGGTCGCCCACAAAAAGTTCTCATCACACCCGCATTTTAAATTTATATTGAATACTTCTAGCGGACAAAACATTTTGGGACAACAACATGAATTTAATTACAAAAATTCTAACAGATAATTCCTATCCCTTAAAATTTATAAACTCCGTAACCAGTACCAGACGAACATACATTTTGAATAAAAAGGACAATTCCACAGTACATAAAAATTACTTGACTCAGGAACTCATTTTTGTGTAATATGTTCGCCATCCATTAAAGGAAAAACTTTTTTATAAATCTGGACTCCGACTTGTAACCAATTTTAGTACAACGACTAGTAGTATTTTTACCAAAACAAAAACCCCTTTTAATATCGAACGACTTAGAAATCTCGTCTATCAAATAAATTGTTTAGACTGCAATTTAATTTACATAGGAGAAACAAGCCAGAACTTAATGAAACGTTTACAACAACATAAAAACAAATAAAAAAATCCAAGACAATTTAAAACTATGATTGCGGAGCATATTTATACTTTGAAACACAATATGGTCTTTTCTAACCCGACTGTGCTACAATTCGAACAAAATAATATTTATATTATAAAAAATGTATCAAACTATTAATGACGATCGAGCATATGACTATTTAAAAGCCTTATCATGTTTTTGGTGCTAATTAATTATTTAAAGTTATTTTTTTTGTGACCCTTATAAATACCATGTATTTCCTAAGTTCTTGGTCGACCCCAAAATGCTTCCATAACGGCCTCATTTTAAAATTATGTGTAATTCGTGTAAATATAAAATTAGAGGGGCAAATCAGATGGGAAACATGTTTTTTATATGTACTAAACCATATAAAACACTTCTCCCATGATTTTTCCAAATTTTCTATAATTTTGTCCGGTCCATCTAAAGACAAGATTTGAATTATGCGCCACAATATTTTACCCCTCTGGCCACGATACATTTTTACTGGGGTAGTTTTATAAGAGTTTTATATAGAACTAGCAAACCCGACGAACTCCGTTTCGCCACCAGATGGTTTCGTGAGGAAGATGAAGAAATTTTTTGTTTGTTTTATATTTGAAAAGGAAAAATTTGATTTTATTATACAACAGTAATGAATTTTTTTTGATTACAAAAATGAAGTGTTTTTTAGTTGAACTTCTCTAAGTAAATGAAAGTGATTCCGCAAATTATCCGTTTTAATGAAGTGCTCTTCAGTAAACCACATTTTTTGTTTCTTGGTCTGACGTTAACACAAACAAAGCGGATGGTTTTCCAAACTCGTGAACAGGCAACGTATAATTGCCCATGTAAAAAACAATGATATTCTAAATAATCTATTTGAAATTTATCCCGCAAACACTAAGCGATTGGCCTTGCGACTTGTTATTGCGAACGCAAGGCGAACTGGAATTGCAATCGTTTGAAGTCAAACGGAAGACCAGTCGGAATCATTGGCATGTCACCAAATCGCCAGCAATTTTTGATTGAATGGTGAAATTCAGTGCGTGTACATCATTATTCTTTGCGACAAGAATTGCTCGTTGACTTAACCAAGCATAATTCTGATAATTGTCACTAATGTCATTACTCGAATTTTTAATTACGGTGCATGAAGTTACAGAAATTTGCATTAGGGCACGATGCCATGCACCACTAATTTTTAGCTATAAACCTCGCGGAACCCGAGACCTTCCCCACGAATGCAAAATTGTCGAAATCGGTTCGTGCGTTCTGGAGTTATTTCCTCAGGAAGGAAAACCCGACTTATTTTTATATATATAGAAGATATACTATTTCTTTCAATCATCAAAATCAAAAAGATTTTTAGTAAATATAAAAAATCTACTCACATGAAATTCATCCTTCGGAATAATAACAGCAGTCAAAACACCTTCATCCACCTCTTGTCTTGCATCAGGTTCCACAGAACCTCCTTGAGGCTTCGGAGTTGCTCCTCCAAAACCGCCCGGATGAGGAGCAGAACCACCTCCTGGTAAACTAGGATAACTACTTCCCCCGTAAGGAGTACCGATTGCTCCGAACGGAGAAGGAGCTGCTCCATACGGAGAAGGCATCGGAACACCAGCATTTCCATAAGGAACATTATTACTCAAACCCCATCCAGGAGCAGCAGGCATTCCGGGGGGATGAGATGTGGGGTAGCCAGGATGTCCAGAGTTCGAGTTTAGATTCCAACCTAGACCGGGTTGTTGATTGGGTGCTGGTGGGTAGGGCAAGGAGGAGGTTCCGAAGCCAGGATTGAAACCCATGGCTGCGCCATTGGCGGAGCCATTTGAAGGTTTGTAGGAGATGGCGTTGGCGTCGGTTTCTCGGTGCCAACCATAGCTGTGGGCATGGTAGTTTTTGGGATAGACGTTCCACGACATTTTGAAGAAGCTGAAAATAAATTAGAATGTTATATATTTATATGATAGTTATATTATACAATTGTTTCTATCATAAAAAACATATGTGTAGCTAATCTTATATATAAAAATGGATCGCAAAATGTGTTGGTAAGCGCATAACTCAACAACGCCTGGACCAATTTGGCCAATTCTTTTTTTAAAATGTTCGTTGATGTCCAAGGATGGTTCTTACGGCGAGAAAAAATCGAATAATCGTCGGGAAAAAAACCTAAAAACAGCCCTTTTCTTCTTTAATCGAGTAGGCAATGCAATTTGTAAACAATGATCTATGTGATGACATTTTGTGTAGTTTTTGATAATCTAATTTTGAATATATTTATATAAACATAGAAATATCTTTCTATTAATCAAGCTATATTGGCAGCCAAAAACATTGATGTAAATTAATTAATTTTCAAAATTCAAGGACAAATTACACGAGAATCAGTTGATTCGGCAACTAACCAAGACGATCTACCGGAGTTTATAAACTCGCTGGATTTGTTAGGATTGTCACCTCACAATCTTCAATTAAAGGTTGGATCGGCAATTATAACGTTGCGAAATATCGACCAACCGCGCCTTTAACTGAAAACTTAAAAAAACTACCAAACAACGTGATGGAAGCATCTATATTGAAAGGATATAGTATAAAGCAGAAGATGTTCTCGCACCGTGCATCCCAATGTTTCCGACTGATGTGCCATTTGAGATTAAACGACTATAGTTTCCAGTGCGTTTATGGTTAATTAAGTGTTTGTGGTATCAATTTGGAAAACCCATGTTTCTCACATGGAAAATTGTATGTTGTCTGTTCCCGTATTGGAAAACCATCACATTTGTTTGTCTATGCGACAGGTAATCAAACAAAAAACATCGTTTATCACAAAGCACTACAATAAAAATTGAACTGATTTTTGAATTATGATTTACATTATTAAAATTACTTACTTTTAAATGTTTATAGTGTATTATTTAATTATTTTTAATTCCCACCGAATTATTACCAGGGTGACGGTTCTGTTCAGGATAATTTTTTGCAAAGAATAGAAAAAAGTTTTATTATATAAAACACCGCCACATTACAAATTTTTTTGACAGGACGAAGTCTGTCGGGTCGGCTAGTCTATAATATAAAAACGAACCGCAAAATGTGTTGGTAAGCGCATAACTCAACAACGCCTGGACCAATTTGGCCAGTTCTTTTTTTAAAATGTTCGATGAAGTCCAAGGATGGTTCTTACGGCGAGAAAAATTCGAATAATCGTCGGGAAAACTCTAAAAACAGCCCTTTTCTTTTTCTCATACAAACGTTAGTATTTTCATATTTTTGCCATCGGATAGGGAATATTGACTCAAGTCAATGGAGCGTTTTGGGTCTGCATTTTTACTGTGCTCCAATTCGTATGAAATTTTGAAATTAGACTTATCTTACTCTCAAGTTCAAAAGTGAAAATAATTTATACTAATTTGCCGTTTCGCGGGGCAATTTTCCATATTTTTTCAAATTAACGTCGGATATCGATTAAAGAACTAATTAGAAGATAAAAATGTTTTATAATTTTTAAAAAAAAAATCAAATACTCATCATTTTATTTAAAGCAGTTGTACATTTAAGATCCATATGGGTGGATATAATATATACATTTCGGTATAGACTGTAGTGTAAAAAAACATAATAATTTTTAACTCATTGGTAAATATCAGTATAGGTTATTAAAAAAATTGGAACTTTTGAATTGTAAACATATGTACAGGACCATGTCTCTCGGATCATCTAGTATAACATATTTTCATTTATCTCATGCATATTTATTATTTTGTAATAAAGATATTTTTGTGTAATTAACTTCTCAAATGACATGAATAACATCATGTTTTAAGGTCGTCTCAAGAATTCTGAATCGTTTGACAACAAAATTGTAAAAGTATTCAGTGTATGAATGTAGCCAAATAATTTTCTTTCCATAAAGATCAGAACATTAGTTTTATTTTATGAGTTATTTTGATTGACATCAATAAAATATAATTATAGATATTAGTTACCCTAGTGGGTATGTACTATTAGATGCAATTTTACTGGATCAAGTTAATTGACCGTAATTTTTTTAGTCAATGGTTAAAATTTGAAAACGACGATCTACCTAGCCTTTTCTTTATATTTAACACAAAAGTGAACAGTTTTTCGTCCGCTGTTTTCATATCACTTTTTGGCAAAAATCTCAAACCGCTTTTTAAAACTTTAAAACCATCTAACTATCAAATATCAGTTGAAAATTGCGCTGATTAGTGTTTGGTAAAGTTCTGTCTTTATCTGCTTAAACTATTATAGGCCTACGAAAAGTGGTTTTATTAAAAAAAAATCATTGAACTAACGAACAGCATTATATAAGACGTGTATTTTTTAGTTGTAATTAAATTTAAGCAAATAGGTTCAATTTGTTACTATTTATCTAAGCATCAATTTGTATAATATTCTATGGTCAATTTTTTTGGATTATTTTGAATGATTGGATAATTATAGTATTAAAAATGTGATTAAAAGAAGATTTGTGTTCAGAAAACATGGTTTTAAATTGATTAGGATTGTTAGGATGATAAATATGTTTATTCATTCTCTTATAGATATATCGGAAACTTTTCGCAATCATTGCAAGTTTTCTTGTAAATATGCTTCTTTTTATAAAAAAAAATTTCTCTTATATATAATACATATAAAATGGAATCTCTAGGTCTATTGTTATGGAATTATCTTTAACTAAATATGAATAGAATGTTTTTTGAAAAATTGTACACACACATACATCCATTTTTTCTGAGGTATGACAAATTGTTCAGAAATCGTTGAAACGTAAAGATACTATAACTCACCATAAACAAACTTAATTATTAAATAAAAAATAGGTTCAACGTGTTACCATTTATTCTAGTTATTTAAATCTTTCAAGACGGTTTTTTTGTGTTCCCGACCTCGTCGACCAAAAATTGTATCCGCTCATTCATACACATACACACACATACATCAATTTTTTCTAAAATAGGTTTAATGTGTTACCATTTATTTAAGCAACAATTTGTATCAATTTCCATAAAATTTATAAGTAAAATTTAAATCAGTTCATTTTTTGCCCATCCTTGGTCAAGTCATAAATCTGGTCATTATTTCTTATATTCAAAACAAACAAGCAGAATAAAAATATAATTTGAAAACAATGACTCAATTAGTTGCAAAATACCCAGAATTGTTCTTAGAATAATGTTATTATTCAAATAAAATATATTCTACACAGTTTTAAAATATTTATTAAAATAAACAGTTTTAGTTGGCTTATTAAAATAAACTTTTGCGATAGGAAAATTTTGTAAAACCGCCTATATTTTTAAATTTATTGGCATTTCTGATTATCTATAATTTGATGAACAAATAACGCCTTAATATATATTTCTGAAACACAGTTGTTACAGATAATATAAAGTAACTAAAATATCAGCAAAAAGTTTCTTAATAATGCAAATGAACCAGTATAGAACAAAACAAATATTTAAACAGAGACGTATTTTAAAATAAAAAAAATAATAAAAAAAAAAAACTAAATTTAATAAAATTTAAATTACTTTTGTAATTGCACTTTTAAAAATCACATTTATATTTGGTAGTTTTATGAGATAAAAGTAACAAAATGAAAACAATAAATATGAAATAAGTAATTATAAATTTAAATAGGTAAGTATAAGAATAAATCAGTCTCAATGATATAAATAGTTACTAATAGTTATAAATCCTTATTGCAATTGATTTTTGGAATCTATTTTAATTTGGAAAATAAGCTAGGCTTAAGTGGCATTTTACCTTAAGCCTTAACATATAATGAACTTTCCAAAATGAGTAGACTTAATCCAATAGTTATTAAGTTAAAAATTTCAACAGTTTATTTAATAAATTAGTTTTTTTTTAATTCGTTGTCACTAAAAACTGATTAATGCAATTCCCAATTAATATGTTTGAAACAAACTTTATATGTGATTTTTTAATTATGGTTCATGCAAGTCTTAAGAGCGAATTTTAATAACTTAACTTCATTTTTCGCAAGCATCTAATATTTTACATTCCTGATTTTATAACTTTAACAAAAAGTATGGTTGCTGGAAAACGCCTTAAAATCCTGGAGAAAATCCTTGTATTTTTTTATACACTAAAAGTAAAGATGTTCATTTAAACTTATAGATTTTTTTTTAATATAATTTATGATTACTAAATTGAAATAAAAATACAGGATTTTTGGCCAAAACGTAGAAGAAAATTATTTAGCAGTTATCTTCCACATATAAAGAAACTATTGGTAATATCACATACTATTACCAATTTTGGTCTCAAACGAATCAAAATGACATAAAATGTCGTGAAAACACAACATTGAAACAAATTTCTGATAAAATAAATAAATATTGATTAAAAAATATTGCAAAAATTACTATTGATAATATATTACTTCATACGTTTCGACTCTAGTTATGTGCCATCATTCAGCTTTAGACTTCAAATTTCATTATATAAAAATGATATAACACAAAATTGTAGCACATTTTATGTACTCAAAAAAAATCACCAATATTTGTTTTTTTTAATTTGATGTGAGTACTTATTATATTATTTTATATATACAAATTATAACGTATATATATATATATATATATATATATATATATACATATAAAATTCCATGTTTTTATACAAAAACAATTTATAAACGCAAAACTACCAAATACGGTCTCATTCAACAGATGTTAAAATCACCTCAAGGTGAAATATTCCAATACAACCTTGTGCAAAGATAACAAATCGACTTATTATCTTCAATGAAACATCAATCAGACATAACAACACAATGTATAACTAATTTAAACAGTAAAATTATTTTACAAAAAAATTGTAAAATAGGTAAGATAAAAATAGAAACATAACCTCTCTCACCTGCTTAAAAATATATGATTGCGCAGTCCTTCTGGCACCAGATTTGTGAAAAACTAATAACACACAAACCTAGTTTTTTTAATACAACTTTTCAAGTCTTATTTAAATAAAATAAATATTATTACAATTAAAAATCCATACATAAACTATTCGCCAATGTTTACAAACACTACATAACCTCACTTGCACCAAGGACAAGTCTCACTTGCGCCTGGTATTTTCCACAATTTTAATATTTAATATTATATTTAAAAGGCTAAATTATCACAGATCAGGAGATATATTAAAATCGCATCAGTTCAGTGCGAAATAAAAACCAGAATTGTGAAATTCGTACGAGAATTTCAGCAAAATGAGTCAGCCGGTCTACAATAAGCGCTCGCTCTGATGGACGGAGAAAACGTTCAACTTTGGGACCACGTGGTCAGACCAGGGCTGGTTAAAGGAATATTCAAATAATAATAATAATAATAATAATTCAGATGAAAATATAATTGTTCTAAAATCTCTGAATATCATTGCATACATTAAATAAATATTTACCTGTACCCATACCTTGATATTCACTTTTAAATATAATCATTAAATAATTAGCAAGTTGATGTTTTATTGAGAAGTTGCAAGATGTTGCATTGGAGTTTCTGGAATTGAAATAGAAATAACTAGTTGGTACTGGTATTTTGCCTTGAGGCAAGTTACATGAATTTCCCGATATGCGTAAATAATCGAATTAATCAATAAAAAATAAATTAATGAGTGATTAAAAGTCCTCCGAGTGAATTTATTACACATAATTGAAAACGGAGGAAGACGTTTACTCGCAGTATTTTTTAAAAGCAAATTTACAAAAATCTACAATTTTTATAATTGAACCAGTTGTCGTAGGACTTTAATGGTATGTTCATTAAGACCAAGTACCCTATCGTTATACCAACTAAATCGTCTAATTTGAATTTTAACAGACGTCAAAAAAACTACCTATTTTCTCAAACTTTGATAAATTTTTAAAATTAAACGACTTGTCGTAAGGCCGTAATATTTCAGTAAGATCTATAAGACCATGATATATATCGCCAAAAAAAGTTCCATAAAAATCGGCTTAAATTTTGTTTTCAACAGTTAATCACTAGAAAACAGCTGATTGAACAATTTTGATATTTTAAAATCGATTTGGTAGTATGACCTTAAATGTGGACGAAAAGTTTAACACTTTTTTCTCAATTACAAAGAGACGGCTCGGCAGATCGTCGCACAAAACTGACAAACGATAGTCTTCATTAGGACACATCAAATGGCTTCTAAATTTCTGAAATCGGTTCAGGCGTTTTTGAGAAAAAGTCGATTTACTGCAAAAAATCTGTTCACACACACACACACACACACACATAGTTTTTCCAAATTTGGTCTCATTCAATTCAGAATGGCTTGAAACGTCGAGAAAACATTTAATTAGCGAATCAGATTTTTTGATGAAAATAAATTTCTCCTTCGAGAAGTTAAAATTGATTGTCAATACTTATCTGTAAAATCTTGTTGAGTTCCCAGCAAACTATAGGTTCCCAAACTATTTTGTATCGTCGACTCTTTGGGCTTTACCTAGGCCTCATATATACTTGATACCGAGTTTTTTCATAAATCTATAAAAATAGCCAATAGTATTTTACTTTCTAGTTCCATTTATCAATATTATATTTCATTTCATTATATATATGGTCTAACTGGGCAATTTTTTTTTGTCAAATAACTCACAAATTTTATATGTAAGCGCACCTTTTCAATTAGATAGGGTGAACCTAGATAAAATTTACTACATTTCCATGTAAACACTTATACATAGTCCGATATAAAAGTTTTGAACAAAACGACTTGTCGGGACATTTTTTGGTTTTTATCAAATAACTCACAAATTTTATAACGGAGCACTCTTTTTGAATTAGGTAGGGTGAAACTAGATAAAATTTGCCACATTTCTATGTAAACACTTATATACACTCCGATATAAAAGTTTTGAATAAAACGACTTTGAATTCCATATAAAGGAATCCAATGAGAATCCACTACGATTCCTATGTTTTCAAGACGATTGCATGTAGCGCCTCTATGTAAAATTGTTCCCAGTTCTTCGGGAACTACGAAGTGATATATATATAATTATGTATAAATCAATATATACATTTATATATCCAATTCACATACAAACTGGATATATAAATGTATATATCGATTTATACATGATTATATATATATACATGATTATATATAGTCTCAGTTTGTATGGAAATTGAATATATAAATTTATATATTGCTTTTCCTATCATTATATAGACCAAATTCGGTGCATGGCATCTTGTTTTAAGGGAGATTGCTAGAACTTCCCACCGTAATGAAATATATTTAATAGAATTTTAAATGATTTCAAATAAATTATTATAAATTTGGGAGGTATTAAGAAAAAAATTCTAAAAATTACAGTACACAAAAAACATCAGGCTTTTTACTATTACTATAACTTACCACCTTCCTTTTACTTCCGATAGTCCACAATCACAAGAATCAAGACGTGGCGACCAATGAGGTGACTACATTACACTACACCAAGAAGTGATACTACCAATGAGGTTCTGATAAACCTGACAGAAGTATTACAAAAGCAGTATTTCACAGCGTGCTATATGCACATACTACTCATGATATATAAATAATAGTTGTGAATTATGCTAAATTATCTGAAATGGATTTTCAAATTATCAATTACACCCATTTTACCATAAATGACATAGTTTTTAATTTATTTATTTTAATAACTCAAACTGGAAGAAGTTTAAATGTTCATTTAATATTTACTGATAAAATATAATGAAATACTTAATAAATTTGCTTGAAGATTCTAACTCGAAACCTAAAACAAGAACGATTGCCCTTGCAACCTAAGCCATTTAACGATCTCGTCCACCCTGTCGATGGTAAATAATTGATTGCATTTGGTACATATTTTAGCAATTTCTTCACATACCTCCCTCGCAATTTAACTTGCCGAATAAAAAACTCCATCTGCGCCCTTCGGATTCGAACCAGTATCCTTCTGATCAGAGTCTAGTTTAACGCTCTAACCGATTCGGCCACGGCGACCAAGGTTTTCCGCCTGCTAACTGGAAGGACATTCTTCGACGACCGACCATCATGATTCAAGTCAAGGTCACCGGGGGATGATATGAAAAAATTAAATGTTCACCCAGGGGGTTGAAAGTGGGCTCATTCGATTCTGTAGGTTCTTGCGAATTTCAAGCGGGGGGTTACAGGGGGGCAAATTTTGTCCGTTTTTCGCTCAGGAGAGCAGAAAATCGACTTTTTGTAAATTTTACGGTTTTTCTATGGGAATTTTTTTAAATGTTTTACTGACCTCAATGATTTCGCCAAGATCATTTATATGGATCTCAATGACGTGGCAAGGTCAAGGTCAAGGTCATTTATATAGATGTCAATCACGTGGTCAAGGAGATTCATATAAATGACCTTGACATTGATGTCAGCAAAAACTTTTCAAAAAATTCCCATACAAAAACCGTGAAATTTACAAAAAGTCGATTTTCTGCTCTCCTGAGCGAAAAACGGACGAAATTTTCCCCTCTGTAACCCCCGCTTGAAATTCGCAAGAACCTACAGAATCGAATGAGCCCACTTTCAACCCCCTGGGTGAACAAATTATTTTTTTCATATCATCCCTCTGTGACCTTGACTTGAATCATGATGGTCGGATGCATTCGCAGAATGTCCTTCTAGTTTTAGCCCTCGAAAACTCTTCGTCGCTGTGGCCGAATCGGTAAGAGCCCTGAATTGGACTCTAATCAAAAGGATGCTGGTTCGAATCCGAAGGATGCAGAGTGGGTTTTTTATTCGACAAGTTGAAGGGCGAGGGAGGAATGTTAAGTTATTGTTAACACATGCACCAAATTCAATCAATTGTTTACCCGCGACAGGGTGGACGAGCTCGTTCTCGTTTTGGGGTTTTGAGTTTAAATCCCCCAAGTAAATTTATTAAGTATTTTATTTTATTTTTGTATGGGAAATGGATATATAAATGTATATATTGCTAGCTGCCTTATTATATAAAGTAAATATATTTATATATTGATTTATACATGATTATATATAGCCTAACTGCCTTAGTTTGTATGAAAATTGGGTATATAAACGTATATATTGATATTCCTTCAAAACCGAGACCACAATTATATTTATAATAGCGTATCCCTCAAGGCGAGATGCCATGCACCGAATTTGATATACATTTATATATCAAATTTCCATAAAAACTGAGACAACTAGTATATATATAATCATGTATAAATCAATATATACATATATATATATATATATATCCAATTTCCATACAATTTGGGACAGCTAGTATATATATATATATATAATCATGTATAAATCAATATATACATATATATATATATATATATATCCAATTTCCATACAATTTGGGACAGCTAGTATATATATATATAATCATGTATAAATCAATATATACATTTATATATCCAATTCCCATACAAACTGAGACAGCTAGTATATATATATAATCATGTATAAATCAATATATACATTTATACATCCAATTCCCATACAAACTGAGACAGCTAGTATATATATAATCATGTATAAATCAATATATACATTTATATGAGTGAGTTCTTGAGGGCGATACATCAAACAAAGAAAAGCCAAAGATTTATAAAATAATCTTTATTTCCAAACGTTTCGACATTCAATTTAATGTCATCATCAGTGGATCTAAAAACAGTATGAAAATTAGCATATCTAGGTAATTATAATATATGTGGATTGGTAAAGTAACTATACAATAAGAGAAAAATTAACAAATAGCAACACTTAACAACAAATCAAATATAAATACCTTTAATAATACCTATCTAATACCTTTCCTATCTTTTATATTTGATTTGTTGTTAAGTGTTGCTATTTGTTAATTTTTCTCTTATTGTATAGTTACTTTACCAATCCACATATATTATAATTACCTAGATATGCTAATTTTCATACTGTTTTTAGATCCACTGATGATGACATTAAATTGAATGTCGAAACGTTTGGAAATAAAGATTATTTTATAAATCTTTGGCTTTTCTTTGTTTGATGTATCGCCCTCAAGAACTCACTCATATATTTCAACATCAAAATTAACTACTAAATCATACATTTATATATCCAATTCCCATACAAACTGAGACAGCTAGTATATATATAATCATGTATAAATCAATATATACATTTATATATCCAATTTCCATACAAACTGAGACCATAATTATATATCTAATAGCGTATGAAGGAATCCAATGTGAATCCACTAAGATTCCTATGTTCCTAAGAGGATTGCATGCAGCGCCTCTATGCAAAAATGTTCCCAGTTTTCTGAGAACTACGTAATGACTACCGGGTTCATATGGTTCTGTGTTAGATGGCGCCACAGACCGAAATGTCAAACTATCCAGTGACAGGTGGATATAAATAATAATAAACAATAATACTGGGATAAATAAGCTTCTTTATTTTACTACTAATGATAATATGAATATGAAATCTAGTTAAATACATGGATAACAATCCACGGATGTTTTCGAACATATTTTACTTGAATATGAAATCGAGTTAAAACCATGGATTACTCAATCAGAAAATGATCTTTGTAAATAAAATAAGAACCTGAAATGAATTAACCTGTAAAAAATAACACAATATTAATTATCAAGTATTTGAAATGAAAAATAAGTTACTATGCAATAATTATTTATTAATCGTAAGTAGCTGCAAAGATCTATTACATATAATAATTTATTGAATATTATAATTACTTAGTTTTAATTAAATTAAATATTTTATAATTTAGTAGTATAAAATACAATAAATAATTCACCAAATATTTTACAGAGACACCAAACTACAATAAATAATTACAATACAAACAAATTACTATAAATAATTTACCAAATATTTTACAGAGACACCAAACTACTTACCTACAAAAATATATTAAAGCAAAAGGACTTACAAAAATAAAGTTTAAAATGATATAATAATATAATCTTATATAATTATAGGTATAAATTATGCTAAAATATTTATAAAAATATTTATAAAACTTATAATTACATGATTCAAATATTAATAATAATATATAACTAAGTAATTTACAATTTTAACTTCATCACATATTTAGTAAATTTTTCTATTTGTTATTAAATTTTTGCTCGTTATATTCAATATTTTATATCAATTAATATAATAATTTTAACATACTAGTTGCATTATCAGCATTATACTAACATTTAATTTTTGTAAACTTTTTCAGTTCATTTTGCAAGTGCTTTGCGTACATATGATACATTTTACTTTTTTATGTAATAATGAATTCATATATCTTATATATAAAATTCTTCTGTAATGATGTAAGTAAATATACTCCTCTTAAACGATTATTCTGATTTTGATAAACCTTTCTGAAGTTTTTAGGACAAAGGAAATTTTTAGGATGTATGTGATTATAAAAATATAGTGATATTTTAGAAATAAATAGAAAAAATTGCAAGAAACTACGTGTCAATATCTGAGACACTGTTTGGCCTTGAAAACAAATAAAAACTGTTTACCAAAAATTTCAATTTACTTATGAGCCTAGACAATATTGGAATGTGTATAATAAATTCATGATTATGAATAAAAAAATGAAATGACTACATAACTATTGCCAAAAAGCGGCTTAGGCAATTATTTTGGGTAGAAAATCCAAGGTGATATTGTACTTTTTAGTGCTAAGTGATTTGATTTTTTTATATTATTTTTATAATAACAAATCTAAATTAATTCCAATTACTAATATATTTATATTTATTTACTTAATTATCCATTATAACTACGAAATGAAGTAAGAAATGGCAAAAACACAAGTTTAGTGATAGGATGATTAAAAGATTGTTTAAGATTAATCATAAGCTCAGAGAACATTGTTTTACGTTGTTTTGTAGATTTTTAATTCATTCTCCTACTAATAAATTGGGAGCTTTCTCCTATATAACAACTGTCCACATCATTTATTTCATTTTATAGTCTTAAGGCAAAGTGCCACTTACAACTACTTATTACTAACTACAACTGTTACATCTAAACATTTGATTTCATTGTCTTAAAGTTAAATGCCACTTTCAACTAATTATTTTAAACAGTTATATCCCCAAAATATTCCAAACATGACATTTCATTTTTTTTAAAAGAAATTTAATTTTAATGCCAAATAGTCTGCTTTATAAGCATGATGAATATACTCGTCTATACAAAAAATCTGTCACTTCTCCATGACGAGTATATTCGTCAATTTTAGTTAACTGATTACTGTGTATGCAAATTATAATTGTTATATCTTTTACTTGAAAATCTCTTGCATTAAAAACACATTACAATAAAAAATATTTAAATTTTGGTATTTAATATTCTTTGTTTACTTTTTTCGTGTTTATATTGAATCATGAATATTTTGATAGTTTGAACAATTTTTTTTCATTGAAAGCACACTGCAAGTTTTAATTTTTATAAGACTATTCCTTATATTTTTAAAATTAAAAAAATAATTAACTTAGTAAGATTAAGCAACCGATTCTGCTGCATAATAGAAAAATGTTATGACAAGGCCATGTTATGAAGAACTTTCCATACTAAATATTGACAAAAGCCATGTGGTTGCTGTGCACTCACTCATTTTTCTCATGTTGTCAAATAGAAAACATAACCTAGAAACCTCACAAATATCAAAAAAACGATGTCAAATAACAGGGTCTTTCTGACTCATCTTCATAACATGCGTGTGACGTTGCAGTTTATGTGTAAAACGCTTGAATGCACGGCAAATACATGACATTTTGACAGTACTCAGTATGGCGTATTTCTCAAATGTCAAAAGAACTATCTTGGATAAAACAGGGCCTTTCTGACTCAGCTTCATAACATACGAGTGACATTGCGGTTTATGTGTAAAACGCCTAAATACACAGCAAATACATGGCATTTTGACAGTATGAATCAGTAGCAAAATGCATGGAAGTTGGAGCTTAACATGGCCTTGCCATAACATAACCCTAAATTAATGTTTAGGTAAAACCAAAATTAGATACTATTGTTATATAAATGAAATGAAAGAAAGTAATAAAAATATATACGGAAAATATTTATATCATTCATACAATTGCAGACAGAAATACTATAAAACATTGTAGTAACAAAAAATACTCCAAAAATATAAATCTTGCAATATACAATACAAAAATAGACTATAAACTCTTGTGCAGTTCCTGAGTAAAAACAAACTTAGAACAAAAATTTTCTAAAAAAATAACATTTTCTTCGGGCATCTGATACTTTTTTAGTATTTCCCAATCAAGAAGTTTGTGAGTGGTAATATGATTTACTAGAATCTTGATTATTTTTGTTAAAACAGTCCTCTCCAGTTTTTTGTTTAACCCAAAGTCGTTCCAATAGTTAAAATAGATTGGAATGACGCATTGTTAGTACTTCTGATGGGTTCATATATTTTGTTAAAATGCATCCAAAAATTCTTTGTCATGACTCGGATTTTGGTAAGATTTTCAATTATTAATGATTAATGATTTATTGCAATTGAGTTGTATGAAAGACGTCAGAATAATAATGTATCCCACATCATTATATATAACAACCCTAAATTCACATTTTCTTCGGACATTTGATACTTTTCTTAGTATTTCCCAATCAAGAAGTTTGTGAGTGGTAATATGATTTACTAGAATCTTGATTATTTTTGTTAAAACAGTCCTCTCCAGTTTTTTGTTTAACCCAAAGTCGTTCCAATAGTTAAAATAGATTGGAATGACGCATTGTTAGTACTTCTGATGGGTTCACATATTTTGTTAAAATGCATCCAAAAATTCTTTGTCATGACTCGGATTTTGGTAAGATTTTCAATTATTAATGATTAATGATTTATTGCAATTGAGTTGTATAAAAGACGTCAGAATAATAATGTATCCCACATCATTATATATAACCCTAAATTCACATTTTCTTCGGACATTTGATACTTTTCTTAGTATTTCCAAATCAAGAAGTTTGTCAGTGCAACATGATTTACTAGAATCTTGATTATTTTTGTTAAAACAGTGCTCTCCAGTTTTTTTTAACCCAAAGTCATTCTAATAGTTAAAATTGAAGTGGACTGATGCATTGTTAGTACTTCTGATTGATTCATATATTTTGTTAAAATGCATCCAAAAATTCTTTGTTAATACTCGGATTTTGGTAAGATTTTCAAATAATAATAATTAATGATTTATTGCAATTAGGTTGTATGAAAGACGTCTGAATATTAATAAATCCAGGGAAATAAAACGCTGATTAAACTTCTACTATTAGCCCTAAAAGACAATCTTTTAGTTCATCGGCGCCTTCTTTTTCTGCCAGAGCAGCCGCTCCTGGCCCTCGATTTCGATTTACCGGATCTGGATCTTTTCCTGGATCTGGATCGTTTCCTTCCTCTGGATCTGGGTTTGGATTTCGATCTTGATTTGCTCCTCGATCTGGATCGTCCAGATCTCGCACTTCCACATCGCTTTTTACGGGCCAAACGGCGTTTTAGCCTAAGGGCCTGATCTACGTAAGGTTTCTTCTCGCACTTTGACATCTTATTCCAAAGGCGGGCTCCACGGACAGTTGCCTGATTAAAAAAAAATCAATATAAACATTATAAAACAAGAAATTTGACCATAAAGAGACCAACTTTTAAACTTAAAACATTTTTCATTACCGCAGACAAAAAAGTACAGCTTTTTAATCTACTCCCACTACATGTTAGGAAATTGAGTGATCGTCAATTTCACAATACCATCGTTAAACTTTTAAAAGCCCAAAGTTTCTATGATACTTGTGAATTTGCCAATTTCGATATCAAACAATATTTTAATAATGAAATAACTACTGATAATATTTGATACTTTTTTTCCAACAGTTACCATTATTTTTTTCTTACTTTTTACTAAGTTTTTCTAATTTTTATTCCAAATTATTTTAACATTTTTCTACCCTAAGTATTTTATCATTACAATTATTTTCATATTATATTCTTTTTTTGATACTGCTCTTAATTATTATTTTCCAAATATGGGACTCAAATAAAAATTGCGTAACGGATATTTAAAACATCAGAAGTTTTTACCATCAGAAGAATCTTAAGATCTACAAGCCTTAAATAAACTATCTCAATATTATAATATTTTTTCTTCAAGTTATTGCATTACATAATACTAATTTTAGGCTTAATATTGTTTTAGAGTTGTATTTTACTGTAATTAATTCAATTAAGATAATTTATATTCTGTAATTATTAAAAATTCTGTATCCGTAATATAAATATTATACCCTCATGAACAAAATAAAATAAAATTAGATTTTGGTGTCGGTTTTATTGTTTGGACTAGGCTCCAAAAACGGTTGGACCAATTTTGGCGTCATTTTTATTAGTAGATAGCTGATGTAGTTGGGTGTAAATTAGATTACTTTCATTTTAGAACAAAAATGTATCCAATCTTTTATTATCTTATCTCGTATAGCTAATTAATTAGTTTATTAGTTTTGTTTTTAAATTTTTCATTTTAGTTCATCTTATCTACACTAAAAATGTCTTCAAAAACCTATATGGTACAAATTTTACCTCATTGTAAGTCTAACTATTTCGTTACGGTTTTAATATTTTTATGCCTTTAAGTACTAATTATAAATTAGGGACAATTGTGTTCAATGTACGTTGAAATTAGTTGAATATTAATAAATTATTTTATTTAGTTAGTAACGTTGTAAATAATTACAAAGTTGATTTTTTTAATTTTTAAATATACACGCACTAGTTGTAATTAAAAGAAGTTGTATCTCTAAAAAAAAACACGAGTCAAGTTAAAAGTGTTAGCCCAAGAAAATCGTACACCAAGTATGTATATAAACGAAATTGTTCAAACAAATATTTTGCTAATACAAAATATCTGAGAATAAATGATAATTATAATAAAAATGAAAACCTTATTTAACAAATAATGAATTATAGCAAAATAAAATTTTACGTTAACCAAGTCGGTGTTAGGCTAAATATAGGCAAGACTAGCTGGTATTGGTATTTTGCCTTGAGGCAAATTACATGAATTTACCGAAATGCATAGATAATCGACTTAATGAAAAATAAATTAATTTATGAGTGATTAAAAGTATTCCGTGTTGATTTATTACACCTCATTGAAAACGAAACGAACACTTTAACTCGGAGTATTTTCTACAAGCAAAATTTCACAAATCGATATTTTTTATAATCGAAACAGTTTCCATAGGACTTTAATGATTTAGTATATTCATTAAAACCAAGAACTCTATCGTTATACCAAGTAAATCGTTTAATTTTAATTTTAACAAACGTTAAAAAACTACTCATTTTCTCAAACTTTGATGAATTTTTTAAATTAAACTTACTTGTCGTAAGACCGTAATATTACTCATTCGATTCGGAATGGCTTGAAACGTCGAGAAAACTTAACATTAGCGACAAATTGGATCTTTTGATAAACTTCTTCTTCGGGAAGTTAATAATACAGTAGCCTAATTCAAAAATTGGCTAGTATTAATGAAGACTGTAACTTTACAAAGGCAGCCAAAATATATATAATTAAAAAATATTGAAAAAAATCAGAATGCTGTCAGATGTTGATCGACAGTTTTGTTAAAGAAATTGTCAAAGTTCAAACGTGCATCGCACCATCAAAAGTTTATTCTGAGGGTAATTAGGTCAGACCTATTTATTCACTTGAAAAATTCGGAATTCAGAAAATTAGATAGATAAATAATTAGAATGATAAATAAATATCCTTTTAATTTTATGTATTTTTTATATTAGTTATTTTTTTCTTCTTAAGGGGGCCCCCAAACAAATTTTAATACGGGGTTAGTACTAGTAATTCCGATCAACATTATTACAACTCTCAGGTTTTTTTGAGAAATTTTGGTTATTTAATCATTTTTGTATACTTTAGAATAAAATGACATGCTTATACAATGGGCAAAATGACATAGCACTATTTCACAAGAACTACAGGATACTTGAATCGAGGTCAAGAAAAAAAATTAAACCTGTGAAAGTTCA
>NW_020539727.1:8800672-8819875 GCF_003426905.1 Ctenocephalides felis | reverse complement strand
GGCACTTTTTGCCTCGTATCTTCTAAACGGCTGGACCTGTCTTTGCCAAAACTAATCAGCACATCTCCCTATCAATAGGAATCGAATGTTTTTTGAATCAATCAAATCGGTTGATCCGTGCGCCCGTAAACGTTGACGAGGAATTGTATCCATGTAAAAACCTTTGAAACGTAAAGATATATAAAAAATTTCATTTTCAAGTTTTTGCGATTACTATAACTTACCCTACGGGAAGTTAATTATTATTAACTATAATTACAACAATTATAAAAATTAATATTTAAATCTTATTTGCTAAATCTTACTACTTATTTATGAAATCGAAAATCTCAATGCAAACTGTCACTTATACCTAGTTTAGTTGTACAAACAAACAATGATTAATGAATTGGTTTTACTGATATAATTTACTAGAGTAAATATTCAAGTAATAATTTTTATATAGTATGAAAAGGCAGAACATTTGACAAATCTTCTAATAAAATACAACATGCATAAGTTTAAAAAAATAATTTATATGCAATGTTGGATTTATTGCGTTATTTATTAAACAGATTTATATAATTCATCCGCCAAACATATAATGTTGACTGTATCTAATATTATTTTAATTTCTGGCACATCTCAGCTGCTTTTCGGTATTGAAAATGAAGACATTAAATTTTTCTTGTATATTTCATTCTAATATTATCTAGGCTCATAAATGCACCTAAATTCAAATTTCAAGTGAATTGACATTTCTAGCAGATGGCACTTTAAATGTCAAACAATGATAAGTGTTTTTTTGTAATTTTTTCCATTTATTTCTACAATCTAACTATAATTCTATAATCACAAAATCCTAAAAAGATCCCTTAACAAACTTCAGGAAGATTTATCAAAATCTGAATAACCGTTTAGGAGAAGTATCAAATCATGCACTTGTACAGAAAAATTTTATATATAAAATATATATAATATTTGGTTATATTAAACTGAATATTCCTTTATACAATGCAATTGATCAAAACCTTTACCACCATCACTTACTTTGGGAGAATTCACCTTGCATGCTTTCCTACAAAATTAATATTAATATCAACATTGTCTCATATTTATTGATTAATTGGTGCAATGAAAATGAACATTTGATATCAAAATTTTTGGAGATTGATTGATTGATTTGATTAACAAATGGACGACGATGGAATATCAGCTGGTAATTCTGGGCGATTTGAGAATCCAGGATTCTGACTGATATAGCATTGTCGTGCCAACAGAAATGACATGACTTTTTGGCCACTGTTTTTTTATTAGAAATTCACGCACTTGTTGTATATAATAATAATATAATATAGAATAATATAAAATATGATATGGTGGTGGTGGATATTTAATCGTACACACATAATTCATTCAGGAGTTTTTTTGACTGTATTAGCTTTGGCTGATTTTAGTGTTTCTGCTAGAACTTTGTGACTTGTTTATGTTTTTAATAGATTTTTGTGTGGTTGTTTAAATATTAGAAGCTACATATTTCACATACATTTAGACAATTTCATTTAAAAACTGAATGTGAGGTAAGGAATTTTTTACTTCATAAACGGTAAGTTTTTTGAAAAGCAATTGTGAATGTGTAGAAATATATGTTGTTTTTGGAGTGCACACATATACACACATCTATATATATGTATATATATATATATATATATATATGCGTGTGTGTGTGTTTGTGTGTGTGACATCATTTTTTGGCCAATACGCCGAATAAAAATATAAGTAATAAAATAATTTCTTTATTGACTTTGAACTAATTTCGATGTTTGTGTCATCTTCAGCAAGTTTTTTGAATCTTCAAATAAAATATTAGAGAGAATACAATAAATGTAACACAAAAACATTTTTTTAAATATATATAAAAAAATAAATACCTTTAGTTAGAACTTTCCAAATTCTTTTTTGTCGATTATAAAAATATTTTAATTTTATATCAGATAAATCAAATAAATTTCAGCATTTTTTGTTTCTTTAGAAGATATTTTTTTAAATCTAGTAGTAACAAGTTTTAAAATAAAAATAAAAATAAAATTTCTTAAATTGTCAAATTTTAAAATGAAAAATGAGTTAAGTGTTTCAGATTTACAAATGTTTATTAAATTTTGATAGCTATCGCATAATAATACTGAATAGATTTGTTTATTTACGCAAGAAGAATTTAGAAAAATAAAAATTGATTCTGCAAACTTCCTACGATCAGTATTTTGTTTAATAAATAATATGATTACATTTTTCTATGTGTTCCGAAAACATTGTTTTGTATTGATTGGGATTTTTTGAGTTATAGACAAGCTGCTTCATTCTTTTACACAAATATATTGTGAGCTTATTCCAATGTAACAGACGTTACAATCATTGCAGCTAATTTTATATACAGAGTCTGTAATTTTTTCTTTTGATGTTATAGATTATAATTTATTATTTGTTGTAAAAAATCTAACTTCTCTTCTTTTCTAAAACATCTAACGAATAAAATCTAAAAATTGAATACCACTTTTCTTACATCATTTTTTGCTTGTTTCTATATTGTACTTTAAAATTTTGTTATTGATATTGATATAAATTCACATCTTTAAGTAAGTTTAATATGCATTCTTAATTTAAAAAAAAAAAACAAGGTACAAAATCTCTACAAAAACTTTGAGCTTATTTTAACAAAAAAGTGCCTGCTAATTGTGATCAAACAAAGCATAAATAAAAATTGACTTTTTGCTTTAGTAAAAATCTAAAAACACACTTCTTCCTATATTATTTTTAATACTATTTTGTGTACAATAAGCTATTCAAACTTTAATATTCTGTATCCCAGCTTTCATTATAAATTAAAACATGCTACTTTTATTCATATCCATTTTGTCCATATTGTTTTCATATTACAATACAAATATAAACAACTCTATTTTGTTTATTTATAAGTTTGTTTTTTTAACCCTTTCCACTCGATGCCGTCACTCCGGCGGCAAAATTCACATATTTTTAGTGGAAAGGGTTAAAATTTAAGTAAGACTTGTGCAAATATCCTCAATTTGTCTAAATGTGTGCCCTTAGAATGTGCTTGAAAATTTAACAACTATATATTTTGATGCAGTCATTCAGAATTGTATTTTTTGTAAGTGTTGTTTGATAGAGTGTAATCGTTGTATTTTGATTTGATATCATTTTTTTGAAATTGTCTGCATTTATTTATTTATTGATATGTATCTATATGGAGGCTGCCAGAATGCTGCTAGCGATTGCTTTGTAATGCAAATGTAAAAAAGTTTGCTTTTCGCGTAATCTCATAATGTAACGGTGAGGCAAATTTTTAGCAAACACTCATTGTGCAATGTGAGATGATGCGAACGCAAACGCAACCAAAAAATTATAGAATTATAATAGTTTTATTTAATTTAATCTGAACAATCCTTATATTATTTTATATCGGCCCAAGAGTTGTAAAACTTAGCGGCCGAGCCGCCGAACACTTTGACCTGAAACTACGCAAGTTTCAGGTTGCATGAACGTAACTCTTACGCGGACTTGCCCTGATGAATACTATTAAAATTTATGATTACTTAGCACTGCTGCATAATATATTAATTTTAAAATAAACGTAATTTTTTGTTATTTTATCTATAAAAATCCATATATTATTTTATGTCAGTTAAAACTGACTGAACTACTTGATTATTGTACGTTAACATGAAAATACGAAAAATTCTGGTTGCTAACATGAAACCTTATCGCGTGTTCGGTCTGATATTTTTTTTGTCAAAATACCTGATTTTTTTTCATTATAATTTTTATAAATAGTAAACCAAAATATAAATCGATTCTTTTATACTGTAAGTTAGTTTTTTAATGGCTTTGAGAAGGTTTCTACAATGAGATACCTTAAAAATCGCGCATTTAATATTAAATTGAGGAAAGACTGATAGATATGGACTTGGAAATGTCCATGAATTTTTTTAAACTCTATTTAAAGCCGTTTAGATCGTAAATGAAATTTTGGAAATTGGTTTTGTTTTTTATACACACTTATTATTTTGTATTTTTTGTAATGCAAACTCATTTTGTTACGTTTGAAAATATTGCTTCTTATAATATTAAACCGTATAATAAAGCCTAATGTTATTAATTCTTTGATGAAAGATAAACTCAATTGAACTGCAGTTATATACTATAATATAAGATAAGGGTGCTTAAGTCTTACCCCATAAGAAAAAAAAGCTATAATATTTAGTGCAATTAAACTACAAGAAAAAAATATTAAGGGTGTTTAAGTCGTGCCCCCAAAGGAAAAAAGCTATAATATTTAGTGCAATTAAACTACAAGAAAAAAAATTAAGGGTGCTTAAGTCGTACCCCCTAAGAAAAAAGCTATAATATTTAGTGCAATTAAACTACAAGAAAATCTTCTTCATTTATTGAAATTGAAATTTTATGTATTTTTATTAAAATGATATTTTTACGTTTTTTAAGATGCGTGTTTTTAGTATGATTACGACGCCTATTTGCCTAAGTCGTACCACCTAGAGCCTTAGTCGTACCTGCTACTAAAAACTATATGAAATTCATCCTGAGATTAACTTTTCTTTAGTTTTTATATACAAATTCGAGTAAAATTTAAAATTACACCCCAATAAAATTATAATATGACAAAGTGATACATGTACTTATAAAAATTTTAAAAATGATTTTTAGATATAACTTAGCGACAAATGAATTAAAAGAAATTTGTGACATTTTTTATTGAAAATTCGACGCTCTGCAAAACAGTTTTGAATAAAACTCATATCTAAAAAACATTTTAAAAATGTTTGAAAATTTTTCCATGCTATTTCCATACAAAACTTTGATTGAATTGCGCACTATCTAAAAGACAATATGCTGAGCTAAAATGTAATAAAAACCATTATTCATTACAACCACTTGAAGTTTCCCAAATTGAGCAAAACCTTGAAATATGGTATTTAACCATTATTTTTTCGTATTTATCAAAAGAAAAAAATCCGCAAAACTTTTTCGAAACAGTACGAGTAAGGAATTTTACACAGGTATGACTTACGTTACAAAGTGTTGTTTTAGAAATTAAAATGAATGGCATTATCTAAACAAATTGTACCATTCAATTATGCCTAAATAGAAAACTTACAATCGAGCCAAAAATATTAGTAGAAACTTTACAAAAACTTAAATTTCATTATTTATGTTTCACAAAGTCGTTCAACCTTCAAATTGCAATCTTTTATTTAACCTACTAAATAGTTCTAATTGAAGGTACCAGTTGATGTAATTTATAATTATCAGACAAAATATAGCCAGGATACGACTTAAGCTGTGGTACGTCTTGAGCAACCTGATCCTGTATTACATTTTTATATCAAAAAAATATTCCAAACATCTCGTACCTTACAATACCAAATAAGATGTACATTACTTTAATTAGTATTAAGTCATGTATAAAAATTTTAAGCTTGCATGCCACGCTAAATTAAAGTGAATTTTCCAACCCAATTCCATTTCCAAAATCACTTGATGTTTTTGTGCAAACTTTTGAACTTTGTTGCCCGAACATAATTGTTATCATTTATTTTTTCATAAAGACCTCTTGAACAAGAGGGCATGCTTGAATTATATATAAGTTTTTATCTATTTTATTATTTTTTGTATTATTTTGATGCCATTTGGTGATGAGTATTACATCAGGTACTGGCTGATTTTTGCACCTTGTCAGTGGCTGTGTGATATTCGTCACCCGATGGTCGGCACCCGACGCATGGTTTGAGAAACATTAGGAAGATAATTGATCGATTTTAGTATTTGTTATAAATTTTATTGATTTGTTATTGAATTTAGTGTGAATGTGTGCATCAAAACATTTAGATTTAGCTGGCATGAAAAAATCACATTGTGGTAGGTATGTATCATTAAACTCATATATCATCATGATAATGGGTATGATGACTAGGCCAATTTTACCAAAACAGATGACAATGAATTAAATCCGAAAATCCATTTAAAATTGGAAGCATTTATTTCTGAAAATTACATTATAAAAGGTTATTTATTAAAAATAGCTATAACATATCTCCTTGGACCAAAATGACAATTAATATTTTTTTAGAAACATTTGTTTCCACTTTAAATGGGCCGCTTTGTATAATTATTTACTCTATCAATTGATAAATGTAATAATATATTTTTGCATCTATCGAAGTGTTATCAGAAATTAATTTTTTCAATCGTCGTTTATATACCTATTGTTTTTTATTTAAGTTTTTAACTATTTACACACTTTAATACTTGTTCTGACTTTAAATTGTTATAAAACGGCCAAAACTTTGTTCAAAAATTCGTGAATAGCTTTGAATATTTTATAAAAACTAGTAGTGTATGGCATCATGCCTTAAGACAAATTGCTGGAACTTTCCGTACCGTAATGAAATATTCGAGAAATTTTAAACGTTTTCAAATATATTATTACAAATACTGCAAATTTCATTATTTTTGCTATCTTGTTATATCTGAGCAAATCAAATGTAAATCATAAATCAGTTTATCTCCAAAACATTAACAATCGTCATTTCATTTCGAATTCAATTTCAAAAAAATAGTTGCCTAATTTACACAAAATCAAAAAAGTGCTCCCGTATATTCACAGTCAAAACGCATTTGCAAATAATTCTGTGCGACATTTTCACTTATACTGTGCTTAGCTTGGCGGCATTTTCACATTTTTCAATAGTTTTCACAGAATTGGAAAAGTGCTCCAGTACATAAACAGTCTAAACGAACTTGGGTAAACATTTGTACCAGAGTGGCGCTTAGGCTGTGCTTAGCCTGGGTAATTTTTTGAATTTTTAATCCGAAATTACATAAATATTTTATGGAAAATGAAAAAAGATGTAATAATTTTTTATCTTCAAAAGCCATTGTTTTGTCAATACAAGCAGAAAGTTTTTTAGATCATTCAAATTGGACGCGTAATTCACTCAAAAACTGTCATTTTTTGCACATTTAGCTCTGTGTCTTCGAAATGGCGGGACCTGTCTTTGCCAAAAACTAATCACCTCTTCTTCCAATCATTACAAACTGAACGTTTTTTAGATCATTCAAATCCGATACTTCGTCCTCTTAAAAACTCGACTTCTATTTTCTGCACTTTTTGCTCTGTATCTTCGTAACGTCTGGACCTGCCTTTGCCAAAAACTAATCAGCACATCTCCCTACCAATAGGAATCGAATGTTTTTTGAACCATTCAAATCGGTTGATCCGCGCGCCCGAAAACGTGGACGAAAAAATGCGGATATACAAAACACACACACACATCCATTTTTTCTGAGGTATGCCAAAATATTCAGAAACCTTCAAAACGTCGATAAATGCAAAAAAAAATTCATTTTCAATTTTTGGCCCTACGAGACTTAATAACAGAGCATAATAACTACCCTACGAGAAGTTAATAAAAGGGCCAAAACTTTGTTTAAAAATCTGTGGATAGATATCTTTGAATATTTGATAAAAATAAAACTCTTAAAATTATTTCAAAAGTTTAAAGGAACACATTACTCTTTAAGGCCAAAAAAGTTGGCCAGGAGAGATGATTCTGTTGTTTCATCTCGTTAGAAAAATCAATGCTTATGATAATTATGTGTGAAAATAAAAATTCTGCACTAATATGTTCTACATTGAATTAATACTTCGCAACGTGATGCATATGAAAAACTATTTCCCTTACAATAATAATTTATTTCCAGTGAAAGAGAGCCAAGACAAATACGCTGCTCTGACCGCCAAAGTGGAGTCATCAAAAAACAACCAGGCCGACAAAATCGAGAAGAGCCTTGTAAAAAACCTAATGCTCGGTTATATCACAGCTGGTCAACAGAACGACAAGGCACAAATCCTAAAAATAATATCAGCAGTCCTCGACTTCAACCAGTCGGAATGCGACCGCATAGGACTTTTGAGCAACCAAAAATCATCCTGGTTTGGAGGATCTGTTCTGCGATTGGGAGAAGAAGGCCTCGCTAAAGCCTTTGTCGAGTTCTTGGAGAAAGAGTCTTTACCCAGGCCGACTTCGGGAGGACCAAGTCTGCTGCAGATGCAGCAGGAGCGGAAGCAGAGTGTGACGAAACAGGAAGGTAGTTCTAGAGATAGTGTTACCAATGTAAGTCCTGTGCCTAGCAGCAGTGGACAAACAACTGCAGCAGGAAATGCTTTACTGAGTCAGGCAACACATGAGAACATGTTGCCGACTTTTGCACCGCCCAGAAGTGCAAGTTCGATATTGAAAGATGTTTTGAAAGATACTAATACGTAATTTTAAGTTTGTTATATAAATTTTATTAAGAGATATTTTTATATATTTATACTTGTTTCGATTGATTAAAGTATTATTTACTTTATCATAAATAATTAATAAAACTAAAAATATTAAAAATATTATACACTCTATATCATGATTTGCCAGCTTGGAAGCGTCCATTAATCACGTGATCAATTTTTCAAGGATTTTTGGATCCCCTTCTCCCTTGGTGATATTCAAAATTAACACCACCTCCCCTACCAAACATAACGCTTGTTTTTTAATTTTTTTATAAAAATGTTGGATTTTTTTTTACTATTTCCCTCCCCCTTCTTTCCCTAAAACCATAAAGTGACAATATGATGATTTGCCAGTTTAAGGGGGAGGGTCCATTGATCACGTGATCAATTTTTTCAAAGATTTTTGGATACCCTGTGCTCCTTGGTGATTCGTGGTAATATTCAAAATTAACCCCCCTTCCCCTCCAAACATCACGTATATGTTTTGTGAATTCTTTATTTCTTTTTTGAAAATGCTCGTTTTTTTGGGTAAAAAATTAATACTCGTGATATCTTACTATAACCCTCCCTACCCCACCACGTGATATTTTGTGATTTTTTGTCAATTCCCCACCTCTTACCCTAAAAACCTCACGTGATTAATAGACGCCCACTAATATAATCTAATTTTTAAAACTTAGTTAATTTTTCTATATGATTTACCAGCTTAAAGGGGCATCCATTAATCACGTAATCAATTTTTTAAGGATTGTTGGAATGCCCCTTTCCTTGGTGATTTGTGGTGATATTCAAAATAAACACTCCCCCTCCCAAAATAAACACCCCCCCCCCCCTAACAAAAATTGTAGAGTTTTTTTTATGTTTGATTTTTTTTTTAAATTCAGGTAAAAAAATTAATACGCGTGATATCTTACTATACCCCTCCCTGCCCCATGTAATATTTCGTGATTTTTTGTCAACCTCACGTGATTGATGGACGCCCCTTAATATAATCTAATTTTTAAAACTAAGTTGATTTTTCAAAAAAATATATCAATAAATTTTAAGGTTGTACTAGCAATGCATTTATATATAAGTTTTTTTTAATATAATTTTATTATTGCAATTTGACCAGTTAACTGTGTCGTCCAAATCGAGTTCATGATCCGTATATTTGTCGATCACAAAATTGAACTAGTGGTGTATGGTATCGTGCCTTAAGGCTAATTGCTGGCACTTCCCGTTCTATAATGAAATATTCGAGGCATATTAAATGTTTTCAAATTATTGCAAAATTAAAATTATTTATGTTAATTATATAAGTGAGATATATAACTTTAGCAAAAAAAATCCAAATATCTTCCATAATCAAACAATTTTTTTCGGAGATTAAAAAAAAATCTAAAGCAATTGTTTCGTCAACGCAAGCAGAAAGTTCTTTGAATCATTCAAATCGGACGCTTAGTTCTCTCAAAAACTGTCATTTTTTGTACATTTAGTTCGGTATCTCCGAAACCGCTGAACCTGCCCTTGCCAAAAATTAATCACCACTTCTCCCCGTCATTAGGAATCGAATGTTTTTTTGGATCATTCAAATACGATGCTCCGATCTCTCAACAACTCGATTTCTAATTTCTGCACTCTTTGCTTCGTATCTCCTTAACGGCTGGATCGTTATGGGTTGATGTTAATGGGTTGTTTCTTGCGCCCGAAATCGTGGACGATTAATTGTATCCAAACATATACACACACACACACACACACACATATTCACGAAACGTGAAGATACGCAAACATTTTCATTTTTGATTTTCGGTTCATTACTGTAACTACTCTAATAAATTTAATGAAATTCTTTAAGACGAGTATGTTAGTCAATCACAGTTAACTGGTTATTAAAAAAATAATGAAATTTATATTATAAAATTTAGGATTTTTGAGTACTGACTCAAAACTTGCACATACTAAGTATTTTTATTTTTTTCTAATTTAAGAATAAATTATTTCTGGGGCAATTCTGCCGTAACAGAGCTCATAAATAGCATTGTCATGGCAATGCACTGTTATGCTTGTTCTTGGTATTGAAAATTATGAAAAAGTCTTTCTATTTGCTGTGCGATCAGGCGTATTTTACATATAAACAAGTAAGGGAGAATGTTATGATAACAGAATTTTCGATGATGCAGTTATCATAAGATTATGAATTTTCACTACCATTGCCATGACAACGCTATTTCATGAGCTCTGTTACAGCAGAATTGCCTCTTTCGTCTAATAATAGGTTTCCTGAAATTAGCTTTAAAAAGCACAAAGATATTATGCATTGTTTAAATATTTTTCGATTGTATAAAATTGAATTATAATGCCATGTGTAAAAATATAAAAGTTATGTATTTTTAACATTATATTTATAGATATATAATTGTAAATAAAAATAAATTCTGACACTAATTAAAGTTTTTCAAACATAAAATATTAATGAGGTATAAAACTATGTTTTATGTTTCAGATAGTTCCTCAAAATTGGATCATCAATAAATCAATCAAATTGATTATTTGTGTTGTATATCAGGTAGTTCAATTTTTCAGCCATTGGGGCATATGAAAGTGAACTTCAAGCAGCAATATCATGTGTAAGTTGCTTCAATACTAAGGAACCGATTGTGCCGCATAAAAGAAAAATGTTATGGCAAGGCCATGTTATGAAGAGCTTTCCGTACTAAATATTGACAAAAGCCACGTGGTTGCTATGCAGTCAGGCGTTTTACTAAGGTTGTCAGATGAAAAACTTAACCTAGAAACTGCACAAATATAAAAAAAACGATCTAAGATTACAAAGTCTTTCTTACCCAGCTTCATAACATACGAGTGATGTTGCAGTTTATGTGTAAAATACCTGAATGCACAGCAAATACATGACATTTTGAAAGTATTCAGTATGATTCAGTAGCATAATACATGTAACATGGCCTTGTCATAACATTGGTCAGTTGAAGGCAGAATCGGTCCCTAAATCTTTATTTCACTCAAGCTTAGGAAGTTTCTCACAACTTTCTAATTGTCCATTATCATCTAATACTTTTTTTGATCCACAAGCCAGGAATTCAACATGTCTTTCTGTTTCTAGTATGTGCAGTGGAATCATTGGATTAACTAATGGTGGTTCAGGTTTTTCCAGGTACTGTTCCAGGTGTTCATAAGGTATGTTTACAGTAAACGGTGGTTCGAATAAGTTTGAACTATCATTCAAGTCAATCATATCCGTATAGTCCGTGCAGTTGAAGTTTATACTTGGTATTTTATAAGCTCTCAATTCCAAAGGTTCTTCCACATATTTACGGTAGTATAAAATCTTTTGTATAGCTAAATCGCGGGTCTCTTTCCTATCGTCAAACAGCATTGTTAATAAAATGTTTTCAGGGTGAGCGTAGTACGCATTTTGTGTGATAACATTATGTACAATTTGCTTCAAATTTAAATCCAAATATTGAGTCCAGCATATGAATTTGTACAATAGTACACTACCATACACCACCGAATTATAACACTTGACATTGAAGTACATTGGAACAAACACCTTCATGATATATTGTACCAATGTTTTTAAAGTATTTGATGGTTCATCAGTTGTCACATATAACCGTAACAATCGGCTGACTGTTGTGATCATGCGAGGATGTGCGATAGGCCCAGGTTTAACTTCAGCCAAATCCTTAGAAACCTCACCAGAAGACACTGCCTTGGCAATTTTTAGCAAATAATTTGAGTCGGTTGAGGATTCATCAACGCTCAAATCAGCTACATTTTCGAGAGGGATCGGTACAAAATTTGTTACAGGCTAAAATATAAAAAAAGTAGGTGACTAATTGTATTATTTAGTATTTCAGTGGTACTCCGACTTACGAGTTCAAAATTTGATTTACAAGCCAGTAAGAGTTTTCTCAAAAAATGTTAATGGCAAATTGAAAACTAGTGGTGTATGGAATCGTGCCTTAAGGCAAATTGCTGGAACTTCCCGCAGCGTAACGAAATATTCGAGGAATATTAAATGTTTTCAAATAGATTATTATAAATATTGTAACATTGTCTAATATTTATGAGAATTATTACCTGAATTATTACCTAATTAACTGAATTGCAAAGTTAAAATTATTTATTTAAAGTTTATAAGTGAGCTTTAGAACTTTAGCCAGAATTAAAATTAAAATCTGAATTATTTTAGATATATAAAAAAAATTTTTTTGCAAAAAAAAAAATAAGTTTTTTTCCAAATCCAGAGGCGAGGGCAAAGCGAAGGTTTTAGTCAGTATTATACCCAGGTGGTATTGAGTACGACACACCCAGACAACAGACCTAGTCTGGGATGTATAAATGTGTTTCCTTCGCTGTACAAAAAAAAAAAACCCTTCAAGCTGTACGATCTCTCAGCTCAGTGTATGATTTGATATTTCTCCTAAACGTTTATTCTGATTTTGATAATTCTTTTCAGAGTTAGTCAAAAAAAATGTGTAAGATTAAATGAACAATAAAACCATAGTAATATTGTAGAAATAAATGGCAAAAATTACAAAAAAACACTTATCATTGTTGGACATTGAAAACATTTGCTAGAAATGCCAATTCACATGAAATTTGAATTTAGCTGAAATTACAAGTCTAGATAATATTAGAATATAATATACAAGAAAAATGTAATGTCTACATCATTATTGCCGAAAAGCAGCTGAGGTGTACCAGGAATTAAAATAATATAAGATACAGTCAACAGTATGTGTTTGGCAGATGAAATTATATAATTCAGATTAATAAATAACTGCAATAAGTCCAAAATTGCATATACATTATTTTTTTTTGAACTTATGCATAAAATTGCGAAGGAAAAAATTAAACTTGTATGCCAGGGTACCACCTTGTAACAGTGACAACAATTACATACCGCTATATTTTCACAAGTTTCAATTTGTTTGCTCAGCTGTCCAGGTCTTTTTCTGGTTGATGTTTTTAAATAGTCAAACAGATGCCAAAAAGAAAGGTCGTTAAGATGGAGAAGGCACACGAACCAATGTAGTGGTCTCTTTAATTGAATTTCGAACCGACGCAAAATTCCATTGCTTGCATCGGTGTTTGTAGGTTCTCCATCACAACAGATGCCAATCAAAGAATCCAGTAAAAATTTTTTTTGGGTCAAAAAACCGTTTATTTTGTTGACTTTATTTTCTGCATCTTCATTCGCTAATTTTATGTAACCTAATAATTGCGAATTTGGTTCCTTTACTACAGCTAAGTGGGTTATGGAATCAGTTTTTTTGATATGGAATGAAAATGCTAGTAAAGTGGAAGCATCAAATCTTTTACTTATAACAGCTTGTCTACATTTTAATTTCCATTGGTGAACCTTTGATTTAGTCACAATGGCAGGACGGCCTCCCCTAGCTTTGACGCCAAAGTCTTTCATAATTGCTGTTGCCATTGCTGCAGCCACATCATCTTTGATACCAAATTTGTCACAGGTCATGGCAAATCTTGTAAACATGGAATTAGGAGTGTATGGTGTGTATGATATACCCAACGAGGATCTAAGATTAGATGCTCCTGCTGAGGGATTGCCATCAGGAATAAAATCAGTAGTTGTTTCTATTTTGATGGACATGGGTACTGTGTCTTCAGTTTTTGTTGGGAAATCTGGTATCACAGATTTTCTTTCGTCATGTTGATCCATAATGAAAACATTCAAATTTTCAAAAATGGATCAAAAAGAAATAATAGTTTCTTCTTGAATTGTAAGTGAAAGATACTAGCAAAATGTTCAATTCAATCAAGTTTCTATAATTCAGTATTAAGTTTAACCCAAGTTTCAATCAACTTGTTTAGAAAATGTTATATGCATAATAGTGCATAAAAGTAAGTATAAAACAGTACCTTTAAAATATCCTATTCTGTTGGTAAATTAATTCCACTAAGCTCTTTCTACTTGCACTTTCAGCTTGTCTATTATAAACTAACTTTTATTGCTTTTTGTATATCAACATTGCGATTAATTTAAAAAATGTTTTGACAGTTTTGACAGTTCGCTGTGTGAACCCCATGAAGTTTGATCATAACAGTAGAGTATTCAAAAAGATAAAATGTAATTTTTGATATAAATGTAAATATAAATATAACTTGAATTTTTTACACTCTAAACTCGTAATGTATACATTTCGCCAGTAACAAGCACTATTTCTTGTTTTTATGCCATAAATCAATTATTTCAAAATGACAATTTGGATTCCGCGCTCAATTCAAACTTGTCCTTCTCCTAACTTCACGTTGTCTAACACTTTTCTCTTAGCAACTGTCAACCTGTCAAACTGATTTCTTAATTATGCAAATTGGCTCTAATTCGAAAGCACCGTTTGATTTATTTTAAATGCGTTGTGATATTTAATTAAACAGTTGTTGGCAAAATATCAGTTCTCTAATAATTCACAGTTAACAATTTTTAGTGACTGTTTCATATCAATATAGAAATTCTTTGAAGGGGCGTCAACGGTTCAGGTTAGAGGAGTGTACGCCTAAGAATTCTTTAGTGGAATTAATTAAAAGTAAGTTTTGTTGACATCATTTGTATTGATTTAGTTTTGAGAAATACTTGGGGTTATTGATTAGCCCAAAAACCGAACGAAGTTTGGTAATAAGAAATACAAATGGTAATTAACACTTTTTTATATGATTGATGTATGAGATCATAATTATTTTAAACATAAGTTTAACATTACATGTAGTCATCATTTAGATATTTCAAAAATCTTTTAAAAAGTAATATTGACAATTATACATACACACTATGCATAATAAATATTTATATGTAAACTGAGCAAAGTAATATTTATTAAAAATTCATGAAATTTGTTTATTTCTAACTAAAATTTGCTAAATGAAGTGTATTCTATAATAGGTTCAAAATGTCGGTGGAAGCTGCGAATGATCCAACAAACCACAACACAATATTGTTCGATTTGATAAATTTTTACATAAGGACTATTCCCGATGGTGTACTGAAAGTTGCACAAATGTAAGTTTAAAATGATGTTTATTAAGTTGGACTAACTTTATTTCATAAAGTACTAAATTATGATGTGTCTCATCAATTTAAAACTTAACCTCAAAAAATATATTTCAACACTTTATAAAAATACTTATTGTGAAATATATTAATTGTAAATAGTAACATTGGATCTAAACAATTGAAAGCTTTATGTGAAGTATTAAAAAAAAAAAGTGTGCATAAGGTTACAAGCGATTGAAGTAAAAATTTTTGCTATTTTACGAGATGACATTTAAGTAAAAATAAATACATCATATAACAATTTTGAACAATGTTTATTAGTAATATGGTAACACTCGTGATGACACCATTATTAGTGTCAACCATTATACACATTTATATAATGATAAATTATAAATTATATTTTATAATAGCATAAAAATATTATAATATTTGAAAATATTAATGTAAATTAAGTCACACTTATTAGAGATATGAAGTAATTGCTGATTAATAAATTCTATAATATTTGTTCAAACAGTGAATTTTAAAACAATCTTGATAATTTAATTTACATAAAATGCATAGATGTCCATTACGAACTATATCTGTATATAATTGATACACAGCTACATAAACTATTGTTGTGCTTGATCTCTTCTTTAGAGTAATAAATCTGAATATCAATTTATTTTCATGTTTATAAAAAATATGCAACTTTGTAATACTTAATAGCCATCATAAACGAAAAACATTGTAGACTTCCACTAAACTTCCAAAGTGCCTGAGATATAATTCTGCGTAAGATATATCTTCATGATCAGATCATGATAGAATAAAGAGGTAGCTTTATATTTTAATATCTATAAAAATGCAGAGAATTATTATGTAATCATTGCCTAAATAAATATTGTTTACACAATTTCACTCATCATGTAATTAAAATTAACACACATTCATTGACTGCTTGTTTTTTTTTTTTACTTTTCGCAGGCGATACAGTCTCATTCTTTGAGCAGCTGTAGTATGTGTTTTGCCTATAAAAATAACTTTCCGTTTCTTACACGGCATAGATTTCTCATTTGTTTTTGTTATTTTCATTATACAATCAAAGCAATCATACTCACGCGACACGACGTCCAATCGCAATCGACCCGTATAGAAATGATATCATTGAGAGCGAATGACGAATTGTGGCACACAACTAACGTAATGCTTTTTCGTTGCATTAGCATGATTTACTTTGTCCATTAATACATCTTATTTATCTATTTCAGGCTTTAATTTGCTTGGATTTATTTGTATCGAAGTTTCCAATGCATCATATACATCAAGAGGTGCATGGTTCAACACTGTGTCTATGACAGCATTTTGGTTTACGGGAATTATGCTGAATTTTATACACTTTTCACATAGTTGAGAAATTCTACCAAATTCCTTGGCTCAAAATAGAGTTTGTGTTTAACGGTTTATGGACATTTTTCTACTTGTTAGCAGCATCCTAGCTGCTGCACATGGATCATATTATGAAGGCATTGCAGCTGCAGCGGTAAGTGGATAACAATATTTTTTCTAATAACATATAGAACAAAATTGGGTTCTGTCTATCATAAGCAAAAATATCAAAAATATTCTTGTAAACTTTATTAAAACAAAAATTTTTCATTCCATTGGTCAATGCATGAGATATGAATTTTCAATTATGACTAAATATTAAATAGTAAGTTGATAAAATATTATAAGAGTAAATGGGAAAATATAATCTACTGATTGAGATTTTTCCTGCCCAATGTGTATGAATTATATTTATTCTAGTTCTTTGGTTTCTGTGCGATGGTTCTATATGGATACGATGCATTCTTGAAATCAAAGCTATCAGAATGGGTCAAAGTGCGCAAGGTGTTAGACCAGAATCCAAAGTTACAACACCCACACGACAGGGTTATTAAATGTAACTTAGTTATTAAACGCATCACTTCTGTAATTTTATGTACTTGATAACTTAAACATTATTTTTAACTATGCTGTTTACCAAAATTGTTAGTAATTCATATTTAACACTTTTGGGGTTCCTTTTGAAATTATGAACAGATTTTAATTAATATTCTGTGGTAGTGGAATGAATGTTATAAATCATTGTGGGTTCCTATAATAATTTTAAAACGGTGCTAGTCTTTTGATAATTTTGTATCGTACAAAGACAAATTACTGATGGAAAATTATTTATTTTTGTGATTGCTTGTTGACCACTTTCTTCAACAGTATTCATTTTGATATTATTCTGGATTTACTTTTTGTAGAAAAAAATAGATTCTTTTGTGTAGCCCATTTTAATCGTTGACTATATTTATATCCTTTAAAAATAGTATTATTAATTTAATTGTTGAAATTATCTAATTAAGTCTTTTTTTCATTTACTTTCCATTTGAAGTCTTCATTATTATATTTGTTTGTTGTACAATACTACGTGTGTCTAAGATGAAAATTGTTAATTAAATTTGTTAAAACTAATTAAAATTATGATACAATTTAAAGCTAAATTTAAAACTTGTTATACATGCATTAAATGTATTTCTTCAATGCTAAATGTTGGTGTGTACTTACACTAAAAAAATATTTAAGTTTCTGAACTTTTATAGGTATTTATGGGGCAATTCTGCCGTAACAGAGCTTATAAATAGCGTTGTCATGGCAACGCTCTCTATGCTTGTTCTTGGTATTGAATATTATGAAAATGTCTATTTATTTGCTGTGCGATCAGGCGTATTTTACATTAAAACAAAAGAGGGAGAATGTATGATAACTGTTTCATCGAAGATTATGCTATCATAAGATTTTTTCTTGCTTGTTTTTATGTAAAATATGCCTGATCGCACAGCAAGTAGATAGACATTTTTATAATTCCCAATACCAAAAACAAGCATAAGAGAGCGTCGCCATGACAATGCTATTTTATAAGTTTTGTTACGGCAGAATTGCCCATTTATTTCTAAAAATTAAATTGTTTTCAATATTGGTAATTAATATTTTTATTAGGATGTCTTAATACTCTTGATTCTTTTGACCTAATCCTAATGTGTCCATAATTTATTTGGTTAAAATTTGGCTATTAAACTCATCCTGCAACCACAGATTAAAACTGATACAACTAATAAATTTTATTATTTAAGAATTAAAACAAATGCTGCATGATCTACAATATGAAATTTTAGTCCAATACAATTTGCAAATTATGAACTATTTATTTTGATATCTACTTAGTATATTTAAACTCTCATCACATTTTAATTCATTTTTTTTACCTCGATAGGTAGACAAAACGATTGTAAATGGTTAGATCACCCTTTTTAACAGTATCAAAATCATTGTATATGGTTTTCTTCCATATTAATATATTAACAAATTTTCATTTATACTGTGCCTCCAAAATAACAATCGAAAACAAGTGCCTGAAAAACTATTCTTCTTATACATAAAATGAAAATTTCTATCTATATATTTTGTAACAGTAACTTAACTCTAAATATTTTATCGAGTTAATTAAATAATTTATTATTACAACAAATATAACTAACAGCAATTTTATTACTGATTATATTAAAATTACGACTAAAGAACAATTTCTGAAGTTAAATATGGTAAAATTATGTTTATTAAAAACAAGTCGTATTTTAGATTTGACAAAAATTAGATTATTTTTAAAACTTGACATGAAAAATAGAAAATTAGTGCTTTTTTAATTTCTCTGCATCAGCTTATTGTCAATGTGATTTGATATATTCCAAATGCTCACCAGTTTAGTTAGTAATAAACGTGCAAATATTTTTACAATGAATTCATGACAGGTTTT
>NW_020539727.1:8778739-8799672 GCF_003426905.1 Ctenocephalides felis | reverse complement strand
AAAAGGTCTTAATTGGTAGTAAATGATCCACATGTACTTACAAAATTGAAACCAGAAAAAATCCTGAAGTGGTTATTTTTTGGTCCACTTTTTTATAATCGTCAGAAATTATTCCAGACCTGACTCTATTATTATTATTATCGATTTCGCGAAGAAAGTCCGATTTTGCTAAACTTGTTTTCTCGACGTTTCAAGTCATTCTGAATCATTTGAGACCAAATTTGAAACAATGTGTATGTGTTCTTAGGAAGAGGTTTGATAATGCCAGGGATTAACCCAATTTTCTCAAAATAAAATACAGAATGGTCCTGGTATTTAGTATAGAACCAACTGTATAGTAGTAACATAATTTTTGAAAATATTGTCAGGTCACACTGTTTGTACTACGACCTTAAAATTTGCACAAGTTATTCTTTGTAGTGTCTACTATGATGGCAATAATAAAATGTAGGGAGTTTTTTTGCAAAATTTTCAGATATTTGCAATTTAGTAAAAAAAGTACAGCACTGATTAGTACATAGTTACAAAATTGAAACCAGAATAAATCCTAAAGTAGACTATTTTGTGCTTCACTTTTTAAAAATCTCCAGAAGTCCCGATTATATTATTACTATTATTTATGACTTCTAGAAAAATTCAGATTGTTTTCTTGACGTTTTAAGTTATTCTGAATCGTTTGTTACAAAATTTGGAAATATGTGTGTGTTCTGAGGAAAAGGTTTAATGATGTCAGAGATGAACCAAATTTCTCAAAATGGTTTCAACTATTAGCAAATGATTTTTTATAGTTCCAAAATTGAACTTAGAAAAAATCCTGAAGTAGCATAATTTCTGCTCCACTATTTTATAAAACTTCTACTTCTCTACTTGTGTTTACATCAGCAACCTTCTATTTGACAACCATCATGGTTCTTAAAAGATACAATTACATAATTATCTCATTGTAAACAGAACCGTGCTGATAACAGACAATATTTACCAAACAAAAAATAGAAATATGAGGCAGAACCGTGTTTGCTAATTAATTTAGAAGTCAAACAAAGTTAAGTCGCCTATGATGATGATGATGATGTTACTAGGTCAACTACATATTAAATTATAAATCTCGGAATGGTTCATTAGACATGTACAATTGTACATGTCCAATGTTGTACAAGCTCTAAGTTTATTTTATATTTTTAACACGATTTAATTGATACAGAAATATATTGTAGAAATGAGCCATGTTAAATAACTTTTGTATAATTAACCAGCATTGGAGCACAGTTGTTTAATCAATTTATGTACTAAAAAATCTTATTTTCCTTGCAAGTATTTATTATTTATGCATTTGTTTAACTAATTTGTGCAAAATTAATGGTTAAAAAAGTATTTTTTTGGTGATTTGAAATTAGAAAAGTTCATTTGAATAAGATGAAATTCAACAAAGTCTATATTTAGAATTTTAAGGATAAAAAGTTTTACCGATTGTTTAAAATTCAAAAATTACCAAATGTAACCATAGTCATAATAAAAAAATTAATGAATAATAAATTCACATATTTAAGATTGATATCTCCAAAGTCTATACTATTTTGTTTTAATTTAAAAAAATATACAAATATGAATTGGTAATTTTTAAAGTCGCAAACCTAATATTAAAGAAATCTGTACCACCTGATATTTTAGATCGCTAATTATAAAATTTAAAAAAACAGGAAAACCAAAAGCACAATTGGAATTTTGGAAATATTTTTAGTTTCGAATATTGTCATTTTTTCTTAAAATTTTCAACGAGTTTTTAGGTGGCAATAAGTTTTTAGGTGGTGAGTGTGTTCCTTATTTTTAGATGGTTTCACATGAATTTTTTGGTTTGCTGATGTATTAACTGCTGATGTACAATCTTTTGTTATTGAGTAGTAGTCAATTCTGCTACCAATAAGCAAAAAAAGTTTTTTTTATAGATTTCATAGTTCTCGTTTGGTTTTTGTTTTGTTAAAAGATATATTGCCATTTTTTGTTTTTTTATTTCTGCAAAAATAAAAAACATATCAAGCTCACATAAAGTGATCTGCTGTTTATGGTGACAAAGCCTTTAAAAAGGCAGTGTCAAAATTGGTTTTCCAAATTTCATTCTGATGATTTTCAACTCAGAAGTAAAAATGATCTCGTTATTAAGTTGAAGTTGATTACAAATGCTTAACAAAGTGCATTACAAAATACCAAATAAATCTACTTGGAACCCTTACCAAGCAACTTTACGATAAATTCTGATATCTACATTGGCAATTACATTGACCACATAACGAAATTAAAAAAGGTAGTTGAAAAAATTGACAAGTCGAAAAAGTGATGTATTCCAACATTGACATCACACATCTTAAAAATTATTGGAGCTTAGTTGGGATATTTTGTCATATCCACAATACAACCCTGATCTCATATCATCTTATTACTTCTTGTTTCGATCTTTAAAATCAAAACTCCTTGATTGATGACTCCTTAAATAATGACCCTTACAAGACTCTTTAAATAAGGATTATGTTAGTGTCAAATATACCTGATTCAGTTTTTTGATAATCAGAAGTAGGTATTAAAGTAGGTATTATTGAACTGTGATAATGATTTTTTTTATATATCTTATTTTTTGAACAGCAATCAGAACCTTACGTCCTATGAGCTGTTGGGCTGAAACTTCTCCTTACTTCATATTTTTTAGATGGTAACCCAATGGTTAATCCATCCATATTTGATGATTTTTTTGTTATTAGTATTAATCTAATAGCACTGACTATTTATTGGTGCAGCAATGCCGGGTGAGGACTGTTTTCACTTGGAAACATATTGCTATCTATATTTTCAAGTGAAAATCGTTGTCACTGCTGCATGACAACAGGCTGAGTGTATGTATAGTTAAATCTTAGTCTACATATTGTAAAAAGTAATAGTACTTTAGAAGTGATAGTATACTATCAGGTACTTTTTATTACCATATGTGAAAGTCATTAAATTATTTCTTCCAAAATTTCTTTTCCGCCCAAAGGGATCCAAACCAAGTGTATCATCAATGATTTCTTTCGATACTTTCTACTCGCGCGTTCTACTACACTTGACTCTGCATAGATCTGTTAAAGACCCGTTTACCAATGTTGCGAAAGAGACCAGAGTAAGAGGAAGAAAATAAAATAAAATCATATAAAATAAAATAAAATAAAATATGAAGACTGATATATGTTGTGTTTGATTTTGTCGCATGCCGAGAAGTGCGTTGCACTCAGCAGCCACACCACCAACATGGGCGCTTGTAGAGTTGTGCAAAAAGTATAAATGTGGAGACTGTGGAGAGTCCTTTTTTATTGTTTTTGTTGATGCGAAATAGATCTGTTTTGTAACAGACAACTAGACAGGACTCACATTAACATCCCGAAGGAGAAGTTTTTGTTTTTACAAAAAAATTCGATTCGCTAATTTTGTTTTCTCGACGTTTCAAGCCATTCTGAATCGATATCGACATTTGGAAACAGTATGTGTGTGTTCGTGTGAACTGATTTTTTGCCGTAAATCACGTTTTCTCAAAAACGGCTGAACCGATTTCAAAATTTAAAAGCCATTCGATTTGTCTAGCGTTTAACAATTATGCGCGACGATCAGCCAAGCCGTTTCTTTGTGAGTGGCAGAAAACACTTATTTATTTAATTATATTATAATCAATATAATATAATAGTCTCAAAGAAAAAAAATTGTAAATCGTAACCAACCTTTACCAGGCCTAGAAAATGAATTGAGGGTTTGCATTAAATACAAGTCAGTGGATCCTTTGATCTGTTTCTAGAAGTAGTTAGAGAAGAAGTAAGCCAATTACTTTTGACAGGTTTCAATTTTCTTGATTTCTTGGCCTCATATGAATTGCCCTGTAGTGCTTTCGAAATAGTACTATGTCATTTTTTCCATTTTATGTCACTTCATCCAAATTGATAAAAATCCATCAAACACTTGAAAATTGCAATAAAATTGTTTGAAATCACTATAGTCCAGTCATTATAGTAAGTTCACCTCGGAATTCGAGATACCCAGATGTAAGTCTATTGCTTGTATATTGACACCCTAAAGTTGTCTCAAAATCTATATATGGTAGGATGTCAATACCACATGTAGGTTTTGAGACAACTTTGGGGTGTCAATATGCAAGTATTTACAGACTTACAGCTAAGTATCTCGAATTCCGAGATTCTTACCTAATTTAAGCTTAAATAACTGGACTACTAGTACTGGCATAAGTTCATTAATTTTTATTGAAATAATTACAGAAAACAACAAATAAGTTCCAACAAAAATTTAATACTGTTCATTGCATTTTTCTCCAGTCAATTATTTTTGTGTTGCTCTTCTTCTTGAAAAAAATACTTCGGTTTTGTAATTGACAATTAAAATTCAGAAAAACCCACACTGTCTTTTATGTACCTAATTAAAATTAGGTGAGAGACTAATCTGTTACTATAATAACTTCTATAAAAGTTTTTTTTTACATTTAACTTTATGTTAGCAATTACAAATGCAATGAGTTATTAGAAATATACTTGGTTTTATAATATAATATTGCCATGATTTTGTCATTCATTCAAAATAGATCGGTTTTGTAACTGATAATTGTTAGGCCAAAGTCATATTGTCTTACTATATGAATATCGTACCAAATAGTATGTACAATAAAAATGTGGTCTTGGATTTTTAATACAGTGTGTTTTTGTTTTTAATTTAAAGTCTGATCTAGTGGAATTCTTATGGAATCTGTAAGTAGAAATTAAGTTTAATTCCTGTGCTTGGATATTTTCACTATTTTAAATTGATTAATAGTAATTATTGTCCCAAGTTGAATCCCAGTTTAAATTTTGTTCTTACATTTTATTTGAGTCTCACTACTCTTATATGTGTTAGCAATTTGCTGTTAAAAAAATTAGAAATTTTAAAATTGTCAAATGTTAATTTTGCAAACGCCATGAGATATTAGAAAATATATTAGAACGTGTATAATCTTAATAAATAATAATAATATTGGCTAAGCTGGCGCCAAAGATTTGGAATGCATATGCACAAATTTGTATAAAATTCAAATAAATTTGTATTATATCGATATGCTTGATATTTTAATACGTTATTATTTTTAGGAATTAATATTGAATTTGTGTCAATTGGAATATTTGAATCGTTACTTAATGAAAATTTAAAAACATAAACCAAATGTTTTAAAATTAACACTCCGTGACAAAAATGGCACTTTTCCCTGAAACTTTTTTTTAAATCTACTAGAATTTTACGTTAATTTGAAATATAGCATCCTTCTGTCTGTAACAGCTCCTGTTTTCGAGTTTTAGGAAACCACCTTCATTGGTAATTTCGGCTATGATTATTTATTTATTTATTTATTTAACTCCAATCGGCTTATACCAAATGGGGAAATTTACATCTACTTTGGAATGAGTTTCGAATCCTTTTCAGACCAAAGAATTTTCTGAAATTATCAAATATAACATGACTTAAGCTTCCGACAAATTGACACGACTTGATCAATCTTATGACAAACAATCAAAGTAGACAAAATCAATTTTCTTACATTGAACATCCGCTAATTTTCTCTTGAAATTCCAAAACAACATCCATGACATTCCTGAATAACTGTTTCCAATATATATTGAAATTCGTCGACTTCTCGACTTATATAGGTGTCAAATGTCATCCACATCTTCATCCAAGGAATAAGTGAAAAAGTAAGAACATTTAAGATAGCGACGAATGCGAAGAGGTCACAGGTGTCAAATAAATTAAATTAAGGAATTTTATGCCGCACAAATATTCCGTAAAAACGCGGAAGTATTTTGCATAGATACTGAAGAAATCAGATGGTAGAAGTTTAGCAAAAATGTATATAAATGGAGAATATTCTGATAAATTGAGACAAATAGTCTATCACCTCTGTACATAATATGCTATCCTAGTTAATTCTTATATGCAGATTTCAAAATCATAATGACTTCTGAAAAAATATAAAAGCATTATAATGAAACAAATAACTCAAAGAATATTTCAACGTATGTGATGAGATGTGAAGAACTGTCTCACTTTCTTTTCTCATAGTCTAGATTAAATACAAGTCTACTACGAGACAATGCTAAAAACGACATTCTATTATTAACACACTTTCGGCGGATAGGATTTCGGGCTAACTTGTACCCGTAGCGGGGTTTTTACAGCGGTGCGAATGCGTAAGCATGGCATGAAAGCACAGTTTTTACTTACAATACTTAACTGCCCACATTCAAACGCAGTAGTAAATACTATAATATTAAGTTATTATGAGGTAAAACTATCAATATGAAGGTAAAATATTTGCAAATAAAGTGAATTTATTACGCAATGATACATATGTTTAGGCAATGAAATGAAAATGTAATTAATTCTAAAAAATTAAAACCAATACACAGAAAAAATTTCTATACGTTTTCTTACGTAATTACTCATAAGTTTAGTCTCTGAAATAAAAAAATTGAATTAATCATATAAAAATCAATTAATCAAATACAAAGAAAAGTTTGCTATAGGTAGGTTTTTTACACGATTATACACTACACATTTACGCAATAAGTTTAGAATTGTAGAAACCATTTGGACTATTCTTTTTGAAGCATTGCAACAAAACTCTTGGCGTCTTCTTCTAAATATTGTCTCTCCTCTTTTAAGTTTCAAATTTTTAAATTCTTCAGGAAGGCCCTTGTTTGTTCTTATAGTCCACAAATCCTAGTTTTATTTGGTAGTAATAATAAACTTGTATTTACACTATTATAAAAATTGTTCCATGTATACATGATGCCACAAATTTAAATAGGTTCTAATATATCTAATATAGTTCTCTGGAAACTATTGCCATTTTCATAGTAAAATTTTAAATTGCATATGTAGCCTGACTTTGCTTCGCAAGCCATTCTAATCAGAATACTATATTTTACTATTTTGCTTAAATGCTTGTTTTAAATTGATAAAATTTTTAATTAAAATTTAAATATAAATTGGAAGATTTATTTAGGTAATAGGAAGTAACAGGTTATTAAATACATTTAATTCCATTGAATTCTTTCAAATAAAACGAAATTGGATAATAAATACGATATCATACATTTTCAAATTACCTCTCCAAGCACATTGAAAAAACATTGCGAAAATTCGCAATGTAAATTAATGAATTAGTTTTATTCAACAGTAAATTAATGAATTAGTTTTATTACTCGCCGGATGATACTGTATTTGATAAAATTACCTGTTGCCAGGTACGTAAATTAGACAAAGTAGTAATTCATTCTCCAATCATGTATAAAGTACCTTTATCACTTATAATCATACTATATACAATCTAGAGTTTACGTTGAAAATTCGATTGTTTTTAATATTATACGAAATTAAATTTTATGGTGTATAAATTAGTGACAAAAACTCAATGTTAATTACATAAATAATAATATGATTTTATAAGCTACGTTCGATTGCTTGTAAAAATGTAATAGCTTATTTTTACATTGTATTTGAAAATTATATTATATTTCCAGTAAACACACAAATATTAATATCTAGTAATAATGCAGATTTATATAAAATTGTATATAGTTTTATAGATAATAGTAAAATTAATGTGTAAATACACAATAATGTAAAATTATAACTGGGTAATGATCGCAAGATCCACAGCCATGTAAAAAATAAATAAAAAAAAAAAAATTAAATTATATGAATTATCGAAAACGCAATAAATACAAAGATAGCAAAATATATAAATGGTAATATAGTATTAAAAGAAATAGTTTGTTTACCAAAAATGCTGACGTAAAACATATCGTCTTAATAAAATACCATATTTATGTAATATATACGTATTTACGTATCGAAAATAATTTTAAAGAATAAATTATAATTTTATATAGTTTATAATAAATATAAAACTAGCGTTGCAACCGCTCATAGTAAGCAATTTCGTTCGATCTTCGCATCTAGCGTGGTCCGACCGAGTACCCGAAAAATACCGCACCCGCAGTGAATGACATCCTAAAAACAGGTACCAGTACCGGCCCTGAGGAAAGTGGGTTAAACTGACGATGAGTCTTCTTCAAAAGATGAGATTTTGACCTTATGGAAAATATTCTCCGGAGGATTGCGTGCGCAAAATGTGTAATCGTAAATTATTAAAATTTATTAGACAGTTTTCAATCGTTATGGAAGGAAATGGTATTGTGGAATCTCTAATGCTACAATTTGGTATTGGCTTATAGACCTGTTCTTGGATGACATTATTATGTTATAACATAACATGTCGCAAATAAGAGTAAGGGACGATTCTGCCGCATAATAGAAAAATGTTATGGCAAGGCCATGTTATGAACAACTCTAAATTCTTACATATATAGTTAAAAACATATTTAACGTTTCTATGGTCTTTCAAGATTTGTGCATTTTTATTTTCTGTTTTTATCTGATAGATATTGAGTAATTAATTTCAAAACTAGTTGGTATTGGGATTTTGTCTTGAGGCAAGTTACATAAACTTTCTGATATGTGTAAATAAACAACTTAATAAATAAAATATAAATTAATTTATGAGTGATTAAAAGTATTCCGAGTTGATTTATTACACATAATTGAAAACGAATGAACACTCTATCGTTATTCCAAGTAAATCGCCTAATTTTAATTTTAAAAACGTTGAAAAACTACTCATTTCTCAAACTTTGATGAATTTTGAAATTCAACTACTTGTCGTAAGGCCGTAAAATTTCAGTAAGTTTTATAGACCAGGATATATATCGCCAAAAAAATCCATGAAAATCGTTCTTAAATTTTTTTTTCAGCGGTTAATTACAAGAAAACGGCTCGGTAGATTTTCACCGAGTTTTGGATTGTTTAAAATCGATTCGGTAGTATGAGCTTAAATGTGGACGAAATATTAACAATTTTTCCAAATTACAAAGAAACGGCTTAGCCGATTGTCGACAAAACTGGCAAACGATCGTCGGGCAAAATTGATAAACGCTAGTCCTTATCGAAATGTATCGAATGGCCATTACATTTTTGAAATCGGTCCAGCCGTTTTTGAGAGAATGTCGATTTATGGCAAAAAATCTATTCACACACACCCACACGCACCTACGATTCAGAATGGCTTGAAACGTCGAGAAAACCTATAATTGGCGAATCGGAATTTTTGATGAAAACATAAATTTCTCCATCGGGAAGTTAATTAACAGTGTCATTTTCTAGAAGGAAAACCCAACCCAATTGGCTTGTACTTTAGTACTACATTCTAATTTAGGTTTTATATTTTACAAAAATGAAATTTTTTATGATTGTGCCTGAATGAATTACTGTTTAAAAAATATTTGGGACTAGTAACTATTATTATAACATATTTATTATAAGCATTTTTTTTTTTTTAAAAGAAAGCTGTATATTAATTGTGAATTTCGAATAGGTAACTTTTCATAAAAAGTGTCTTCTACTGGGTATGGGCCTTGTAAAATTACACTTTAACAAAATAATAAAAACAATAACAGACCAGTTCATTTACGAATACTAATTTTGTTGATATCGTGAAAAACGATAATTTATTCATAATAAAAACATTACTAAAGGTTAAACCACAAAAACGCAGTCCATTTTTTCTCGATCTTGTAATGACGCGTCGAACAAGTTTATCCTGTTCCATTCTCGTTATTTAATGTTCATACATTTTATCGAAAAGAATACGATTTGTTAGGATAGAAAGAGAGCTGGGAGACTTGAGTAATATTTTATAAATTATATATTAAAATATAGTAAAATCAAATAGCATATTTCGACATAACATGTTCGAGGATAGTAACTGTTTCATCTTTAAATTGGTTGCTTAGAATCATATTTTAATTGTTATGGATGAATGCTATAGCATCCACGTCAAGTACTATGCCTCTATTTCACTCAATGTACTTTTACAGGCTAATTACCCAGTAGAAATAAATCGTGGCCAGAGGGGTAAAAAATCGTTGCGCAATATTCAAATCTTGGTTTTAAATGGACCGTACAATATTTGTTTTCAAAGTTATAAAAAATTTGGAAAATTCATGGGAGAACTGTTTTATATGGTTTATTACAAATAAAAAATATGTTTTTCATCTGATTTACACGTCTAATTTTATATTTACACGAATTATACATAATTTTTTGGTGGGCGATCAAGATTCCAAAAAATCAAATATTTTTTATCATAGAGTTAAATGCCGTTTTTCTATATAAATTAAATAATATTTTTAAATACGGTTTATATAATATTTTGAATTTGTGGTTAAAATTGTTTATTTATATTGAGCTCATATTAGTTCGCCGAACTTTAGTTTGTATTATACAAATTACTTTTTTATTCGAATTATTTTTCTCCATCAGATCTCCGTCTTAAAGTTGGAGAAGGTAACGCTATCAAAAATCGTATAATAATGATTTTGATTCTTTTTCCTTTTAAAAAATATGTAAATTTTCTTCAACTATCAACTTTCACATTTATATGCGTCAGTACAAGGTGGTATTATTCTGGTACAAATTGATGGAATTAAGATTTTTATTAAACAAAATTGTTTGAAAACATTGCAAACAAGTATAGAATGATTTTGTAAATTAACAATATATTGACATACAATTTTAGCTTATTCAAAATTCATTTACATGTGGGAACAAAATTAATTTTAACTCTGTTTAATAAACTTCATTAAACTGTTTAATAAATTTCAATCTAAATAAAAATTTCTCACACAAATTACCATCTACGGTTATGCTAACAAAAATATTTGACGACGGAAAATTTTATTAAAATATTCTCTTGTAGATGAGTCATTTAGATTTTATGACAATTTTATTAACTCAATTCCCTGTTTTGGGAACCATGAAATCTGATTAAAACATAGAATATTACTATAAAAAAACAGTTACTTCTATTTATCATTTTTACCGGGGATATGTGTTAACACATGTCATAGTAACAATTTAAAACTAGTGGGGTGGGTGGCATCGTGCCTTAAGGCAAATTGCTGGAACTTCCCGTACCATAATGAAGTGTTCGAGGAATACTGAATGTTTTCAAATAGATTATTATAAATATTGTAACGTTGTCTAATATTTATAAGAATTATATAAACTGAATTGCTAAGTTGAAATTATTTGTTTAAAGTATATTAGAACTATAGTCAGAATTCAAAATAAAATCTGAATTATTTTCGATATACAAAAAATTAAAAAAAAAAAAAATTGAAACAATTTTTTTTTCCAAAATCAATTATTTTGTTAAGACAAGCAGAAAGTTCTTTGAATCATTTAAATCGGACGCTTAGTTCTCTCAAAAACTGCCATTTTTTACATATTTAGCTCCGTATCTTTTAAATGGCTGGGCCTGCCTTTGCCAAAAACTAATAAACACTTCTTCCAATCATTACTAATTGAATGTTTTTTAGATCATTCAAATCGGATACTCCGTTCTCTCAAAAAGTCGATTTCTATTTTCTGCACTCTTTGCTCCGTATCCCCGAAACGGCTGGACCTGCCTTTGCCAAAAACTAATCAGCTCTTTTCCCTATCGATAGGAATCGAATGTTTTTTGAACCACTCAAATCGGTTGATCCGTGTGCTCGAAAACGTGACTGGAAATTTTTATCCATACATACATACACACACACACACACACACACACACACACACACACATCCATTTTTTCTGAAGTATGCCAAAATGTTCAGAAACCTTCAAAACGTCGAGAAATGTAAAAATTTTCAATTCCGATTTTCGGCCCATTACAATAACTTACCCTACGGGAAGTTAATAACTTAGAAATGTATAACATTTTCAAAGTTTCAGTTTTGATTTATAAGATTCTTATAAAATTATGGGAATTTTAATAGATTCGTATGGTTTACAGGGACTTCCAGTATAAATATTATCTATATATTTCTATTTATAATTAATTATGTGCCTATGTAAATAAATATGTGTATCTAACTATAAGGCATGTTATTTGAATTTCATGCTACGTTAACCGTAAAATATTATTCCATACATTAAATCAAATGCATAAGCCAAATCATTTCATTTCATAAATATACATGTGAAAATGTAAAACATCTAGTTAAATACCGATTGGTATTGTACATGCATAAATTTCAGCGTAAATAGTTTATTATTATTATTAACACACTTATACAAGAATTTTAATGGTTAATTATCTTCCCGTTGGGTAAGTTATAGTAATCGCAAAAAAATTGAAAATGAAATTTTTTGCAGATCTTTACGTTTAAAGGTATCTGAACATTTTGGCATACCTTAGAAAAAACGGATGTGTGTGTATGTTTGGATACAATTTTTCATCAACGTTTTTGAGAGCACCGATTCGAATGATTCAAAAACCACTCGATTTCTATTGATAAAGAGACGTGCTGCTTAGTTTCTGGCAAAAGTTGGTCTAGCCGTTTCTGAGATACGAAGCAAAATGTCCAAAAATGCTAGTTTTTGAACAAAATGATCATCCGTTTTGAATGATTCAAAAAACTTACGAAAAATTTAATAAAAATACATCAAATCTATATTTTTCAAAATGTTTTAATAATTTCAAGTTTCAGTTTTATTAATTGAAGCCTTCCTAAAAAATATTCAAAATCTTGGCAAAAAATTATTAAGATGAATATTGATTATTAATAAATTTCATATAAATCTAATTTTAGAGCTTTTTCTTCATTTGAAAAAAGTATTTCATACATAAAATAGTTTCGGAGTTGCAAAGAGAAAAGTTACAAATGGACATTTGATGCTCTAAAATGTTCATCACAAATCATTATACTTTATTCATATATATTGATACACATATTACTGGTAGACAAATGAACAGATAGCAAAGATAGACAGATAGACAAGTTGACAGGTAGACAAGTGTAAACGGGTGGACAGGTACAAAAGTAGACAAGTTGACACGTGTACAAGTAGGAACGTAGACAGGTAGATAATATACAAATCAAATACTTGATTGATATTGATATCGGAAAGTTCAAGCAACTTGCTTATTGATTTAGTTTAATTTGTAGTTTTTTTTTAATAAAATTAGTTATAACTTATTAGTTATGTAACTTAGTTCTTAAGACAAATGTATGCTCAATTTTAAAAATTCGTTCTAACATTTTTATCTATGATTTTATAATTATGCGTGGCTTATATCAAATCTTCTTAATGGGGTATTTTAGTGTAGAGATATGAATTTTAGGTCATTTTGAAATCATCGTGAAACAATGCAATCCATTTTTTCACTAAAATTTGCATTATTAATTATTTATCACAGTTTCAAAAATACAGAAAAACAAATAGTAATACATATTCACATATGTATTACATATTTTTTCTGAACACCCATAAGTCATCCTCCTCAAAAGTTGGAAATTTCTAATTAGAATTAGTTTATTAGATTTAATATTACAATTTTCCAAACACTCAAATACAATGTATAATTTTATTAATCCCAACGATACACGTGTATTAGCTAATGACAATCCAATAATAATCTTCTGATTAGAAATTTATCAGGTATGAGTGTCAATAGAAATATAATCCACTGTATTTTAATAAATATTTAAAAAGATGTGTAAGAGCTCTGTATAAATATACTAATTAAATAAAATTACATCGTATTATATAAATTAAAGCATTTGAAGATGTATTTGGATAAACTCATAGTTGGATTTGAGTCATACAATTTTCCTCGAATGCTCGATAACGTAATTTATTATTTTTTTATATTAGAATTCCTACAATTTAAAATTTGCTATAATTAACAAGATGTAAAACATATGATGTATTTTTTCATATATTTTTGATGTGCTATTTAAAATTGTCATCATTAATAAAGATCCGCCAGGCCATTTCTTTCTAATTAAATGTTGAATTTTTTTTAACGACTTGGACGAAACGAAAGAGTTAGTAGTCTGAAATAATATACTAAATTATTATATAAATTCATCAGACTAGTAATTGCACTCGCGCTTCTGATTCTACTCAGAATCTATGCCTTTCGTGTGTATGTAGGTTCGTAAGTGGCTACTGATTACAGTTGACATATTTTTTTAAAACCCGAAATGTATGAAAAAAGAGCGCACGTGAGGATCACACGCGATTGAAGTAAAACTTATTTTCTACTAAACAAAGTAGCAAATTTAAGTTAAGTAAAAATAAATACATCATATAACAATTTCAAATAATGTTTAGTAGTAATATGGCAACACTCGTGATGCACACATTTATTAGTGTCGACCAAGATACACATTTATATAATGATCAATTATGAATTATATATTTATAATAGCATTAAAACTATGTATAATATTTGAAAGCAATAGTGTAATTAAAGTCATATTTCAAATTTGACATAATCGGTTTGTCATTGTAATTAGAATTTATAAATGAACCTTTATTAAAGAAATGAAGTAATTGCTGATTAATAAATTATATAATATGAATAATAATCCACATAGTGGATTAAGTTTAACAACGCCTAAACAAATATTGTTTTTGCAACTAAACTCATCATGTAATTGTGTTTGAAGAACTTCATGTAATTAAAATTAACGTACATTCATTGTATTTTTTTTTTACTTTTTTGCTGGCGATATAATGTCATTCTTTGAACAGCTGTAATATCTGTCTTGCCTATAAAGTATTTTCCATTTTAATAACTTCAAATATTTATAGAAACTACGAATAATATAGAAATAATTTCTAATCTATAAACCTTTCGTTTAGTAATGGTACAAATGTTTAATTTGTTTTATTATTTTTAAGGAACAGAGTAAAATATTCTTCTGATTCAGACATTTTTCATTAAATCAAGATTAGTACTACGATGTAATTTTAAAATATTTATCTATACTGATTTCCTTGTTGGTATCGGTACGCATACAACGACAGATCTCTATTCACATACACAACGACTAATCACAATCGACCCGTATAGAAATATCATCGAAAGCGAATGACAGATCATTGGCACTGAACTCTTATCTGCCGTAACTCACTTCCATTGCATTTGTACGGATTTACAGCTAAGTTGCGCCTAAAAAAGTTTTACTTCAATAAAATCTGTTATACAAATTAATTTAATTTTTTTAACCATAGTTTTTGTTTTAATTTATACGACTGTTGGAAATCGCATTGATCAATTGTTGAACATTTTTTCTACATAATGGCGCATTAGGCTCTTTGAGGCAAAAATTGAACCTGTAACCTTGTGGCTCTAAAGCCAAAGATCTTACTCCTAAGCTCAAAAATTAAATTTAAAAAAATTGAATGTAAAAAAACACTTCCATTTGTTCTTTGCTCTCGGTTCACAAATCGCGACCATATATATTATCTAAAACCGCAAACAACCTCGCGAAGAAATCTCGATTACGGCATTATTGTTAACATTTTTATTGCATATCTAAATATATATCTTATATTTATATAAGAATCTCGTCTCTCGTCTCGACCTTGCATACATTGTAATGCAAAACAATGCAAAATCCATCAAGAAACTATCTCGATATCTCGATGCACTCAAATCAACGCTCAACTCCAAACAGGAATACAATGGATATTTCCACCGGCTATTAAATCGACAATAAAATTTAATTATATCGGAAAATTATTTATTGTAATTTCCTTAACGATTGATTGTATCGACAGCCGCCAGACAAATTGATTGAATTTTAAAACAGATCGAAATGAATAATGGACAGGCAGGAAAATTTACGTTTTGGTGAGAGGGTAAATTATGACAATTTTAAACAATAATGTTGAAACAATATTTTAATCTTTATTGCTGAGAGGTGAAAACTTTCAAGCCAAATAAAAACGTGTATGATCCAGTAATAATCTCGGTGTAAGTGGCATTTTGCTTCAAGGCAAGTTGCATGAACTTCCCGAAATTAGTAAATAATCCACTTAGTCGATGGAAATTGATTTTTAGCTGCTTGTATAAAGGTTTCAACTGTTTCTTTCGAAAATAATCAATTCATTTTTTAGTATGATTCAAAAAACTTATATTTCTAGTTTTTATTAATTAAAGTGCACTAACACATGCTTATATATTTGCTAAAATCACAGCCTGTTGTTCCCAATTTATATAAATTAACCAATTTTCTTGGGCCTATATTATTCAATGGTTTAATGCATGAACTCAATTGCCATTTTTAACTTCATTAGACGCTAAAAACTTTAACATTTAAAGAAACGTTTCGACTGATCTTTGCCAAAAACTGATCATCACGATATCTTCGAACGATTTTTCAATTTTCGGTTCTGGATTTTTTGCGACAAAAGGGGCAAGAATGTGTGTACGTTTCTGCTAATTCCAAAGAAACTACTTGGCTGATTGTCTCACAAAGCTATTCAAGGTTTTTTCTCGTCGAGTATTATATAAGGCTTTTGAATTTTTCAAATCGATTCAGCCGTTTTTGAGCGAACGTTGACAAAAAATCAAATTTTGACATCATGAATCATCATAAAAGTGACTTGGCACATTACGATTTTTTCAACAGAAATAAATCGTTATAATACAACAAATAAAACGAGTGGGGTTGTATGGCATCGTGCCTTAAGGCAAATTGCTGGAACTTTCCGTACCGTAACGAAATGTTCGAGGAACAAGCACTAAATGTATTCAAATAGATCATTATAAATATTGTAACATTGCCTAATATTTATAAAAATTATATAAACTGAATTGCAAAGTTGAAATTATTTGTAAAGTATGTTAGAACAGAATTAAAATTAAAATCTGAATTATTTTCGATATACAAAAAGTTTTTTTCAGAACAAAATTTAAACTAATTTTACTATAACTTACCCTACGAGAAGTTAATAAAATTGATGTTTATTGGAAGAATACTTTGATAATTTAAATTCTTAATATTTATTGCAAATTGAGCAATCTGGTATAAAATAATAAAGATTATAAATAAAAAACTCAATTAAATCAATGAGTAAAATAAAAGCTGTTATATAAAAGAAGGCACGACTAACATGCAATTTCTGGAGTTATTATATAAATAAAATAATAAATTAAGTCAACGAGCAAAGTTCGAGGAAACTTGTATGACTCAAACACAAGTACGAATCTACTTAAATACTTGATTAAATTTCATATAATACAATGTAATTTCATTTAATTAGTATGTTTACTCAGTGCTCTTAAACTTCTTTTTAAATAATTATTAAAATATAGTGGATCATAATTCTACCAGATATGTCTAATCAGAAGTTTATTGTTGAATTGTCATTAGTTAAAACACGTGTATATTAATAATACTATACATTGTATTGGAGTGTTGGGAAAATTTTAATATTTAATCTAATAATCATACATTTTAGGAAAATATTATTTAAAGTAAAAATAGCGTTTTCCCAGCATTTATTGTAACAGAAAAATTTTAACTACTTAATCAATTGGAACTTTTAAAGTCTGATTGCTTACTGAAGTTGTTCTTCTCTAATTCCAAGTAAAAACTAAGAAACTTTAATAAATTTTGTTGAGGAATTTGGATGCAGATCCATTTTAGGTTCTCTGATGCAAGTTGAAAATTATTTGAGAACAAATTAATATTCTTGGTCATTGTGTACTATAATACAAATTTTTAATATATTTGACGTAATATAACCGATTTGAATAAATTCATCAAAATTTATTGATTTGCAAATAAATTTTTGGATATTAAATAAAATTACTGCTGTAACTGATACTAGAATGGTACACGAATGTTTACATTAACAAGAGATGGCGAATGAATCCATCTGAGGATATATTTCTTACGAGTAAAATAATACATTAATACATATGAAACACGTAAATATGTACAATTGTAAATTTAAAATTTCATGTATATATATATATATATATATATATATTTTGAAAATTTTGAAACAAAAATCTGAAAATTTTGGAATTTGTTTGAACCGTATAAGTGAACTTTAAAAATTAAAAATCTTAGTAATACTGAATAGTTAATCTTACCAAAATGAATACTGATCGTCAACAAACAGCAACTTACCTGAAAAAAATAGAATAATATTAGAAGTGTTTAGTAACTTATTAGATTATTAGTTATTTACTAACATCAAATTATTCAAAATTTATTTATATGAAATAATTAACTCATTAACTAAAAAGTATAATAGATACCATCGAACATCAGACTAAAGAATTTTGTAACTTTTATTAATGAATTTAAAAAATATTCACAAAAAATTATTGGAACGATTTGTTGGTGCAACTCATACTCTACAAAATATTCTTTAAGAAGTTTTTTGTAGGTTTCATACAAGGAAATATTTGAAAGGCTAATTCAATTACCCAATTACCATCGTAAAAATGTTTTTTCAACGATAGTTCCGCCAGCAATAATTCACGCATTGAATACCTAATATTATGCATCGTTTATAATAAAATTTACTTATATTTTTTACATTTGATTTCCAGTTTTCTACTTCACGATTTTCACTTTCGTTGCCGGCATATCGTATGACGTTATTACGAATAAGTGGTATCAATTTGCTGGTGATAACATGTTAATCTACTAACTTTTCGAAAAGTTTTAGAAAGTTTTTGCGTATCCAAGTCGAGTCAAGTCTAATATAATGGTTTTGTGGCAGTGATTGCCAACGATTTGGATCATTGTAAAAATATAGATAGTTAATAATGTTGTTGTAATTTTACTTAGGTGCCAATTCTTGGATATAGTCCAGTCACTGTAGTAAGTTCATCTCTGAATTCGAGATACCCAGCTGTAAGTCTGTAAATACTTGTATTTTTCACCCTAAAAGTTGTCTCAAAACCTACATATAGTAGGATGTCAAAACCATATGTAGGTTTTGAGACAACTTTAGGGTGTTAATATACAAGTATTCACAGACTTACAGCTGGGTATCTCGAATTCCGAGATTCTTACCTAATTTAATCCTAAATGACTGGACTAATACAATACATATATTGTGCGAAAAATTTCCAACAGTTTTTAAAATATCTCGCGAACGGTAAGAAGTATCATAAATATTACTGATTTTAGTTAAAGATCTTTTGATTTACAATATTTTATCCAAAAACATCAAAGTTCTATGATAAATCATTCAGAAGTTATAAAAGTTTAAAAATTTTATTAGACAAAATAAAGTTTTTTTTTTCAATTTTTTTTTATAAACTTTCCAAGCTCGTACAAGCTTCAAATAAAAACAGGTGAATTGTCGTGTATGCAAAAATAACAAGAAAACTGCATTTCAATATTCTAAAAGGTTACCGAATAAATTGAAAAAAGAGTGCGCGTATGGTTCACACTCGATTGAAGTAAAACTTATTTTCTACTATATTAGATGGCATTTAAGTAAAAATAAATACATCACATAACAATTTTGAATGTTTATCAGTAATATGGTAACACTCGTGATGCACACATTCATTAGTGTCGACCATTATACACACTTATATAATCATAAATTAAAAATTTTATATTTTTAATAGCATTAAAAATATGTATAATATTCGACAACAAAAATGTAATCAAAGTCATACTTCGAATATGATATGATCGGTTTGTCATTGTAATTAGCATTTACGACTTAAATCTTCATTGGAAAATGAAAAAATTGCTGATTAATAACTTTTATAATATTCGTTCACACAGTGGATTATGTTAAACAACGCCTAAACAAATATTGTTTTCACAATTTCACTCATCATGTAATAATTGTGTTTGAAGAACTTCATGTAATTAAAATATAACATACATTCATTGACTGATGGTATTTTTTTATTTCAAAGATTTATAGATACTACGAATAATATAGAAATAATTTCTAATCAATGAGCTTACGTTTAGTACAAATGCTTAATTTGTTTTATTATTTTCAAGAAACAGGGTAAAATATTCTTCTGATTCAGGCATTTTACATTAAATCAAGATTTGTACTACGATGTAACTTTAAGATGTTTATTTATCTACGCCGATGTCCTTGTCGATATCGGTACGCATACAACGTTGATGCCGGTATGCATACAACAACAGATCTCTATTCACATACGCGACGACTAATCACAATCGACCCGTATAGAAATGATATCATCGAGAGTGAATGACGAATCTATGGCACTCGACTCTTGTTTTATTTTATCTGCCGTAACGCACTTCCGTTGCATTTGTACGAATTTACTTTCCAGTCGCGCCTAAAGAAGTTTTACTTCAAAAAACAGAAATCATAGCATGAGGAAAATTTAAGATGCTCATATTTATAGGTAGGTTCCCTATAAAGCTAGAAAGCTGCTATAAAATTATTTCCCATTAAAAATACATACGTGAAGCTTGGTTTTATGTGTAAAACGCCTAATTGCAAAGCAAATACATAGCTTTGTGACAATTTATTACTACCAACTCATACGAATATAGACCCATAACATATCATTACCATAACATGTCTATTTTATCCGAGAGTTGGCCCGTAAACTTTCACCACGATAACCTCTGATTTAATTAATTTTAACCATTTTTTCGTAACAGGCAATCTCGAAAATCGTTAAAATCAATCAATCGCTTTTAGTCGTTAATTAATGTTCTATTTGGCATTTAAAAAAAAAATCGTATCATCGCAAGTGAATTAATTCACACGCTTTTTAACAAATGAACCGTGATCAAAATCACAAATCGTTTCAGAAGCGAAAGTAAGGAGATCAGTTCTGGTAAATTAAAGTCTGAGGTGAAGTTCTTTTTTTTTTTAAATTTAAAGTCAATTGTGATTGTCGTTAGAACAAAAGCTTCTAAATTTAGTCTATGATTTTAAATAATCAAAATACAAAATTAAAAAATTACACCAAATAGTTGATTTTTTTCACCCTGAAA
>NW_020539727.1:8631185-8777739 GCF_003426905.1 Ctenocephalides felis | reverse complement strand
GTAATTGGGATTGGGTAAGGGTAAATTATAAGCTCTTAAAAACAACAAATGTATTTAAATTGCAAGACTTATTTATTAATTTTTACTGTTATAGCTTTAATTAGATGTGGAATTATTACACTTTTGTCATCGGAATTTTATTTTAATCACTTGGTAAAATGGAATAAACCTTTCATAATTTTATTGACGAATTGTCAAATTTATCCAGACCAAGGGCAGGGCCGTGAGCTGAGTTATATAAACTCCAACTCGATTCAGGGCAAAATAGTCTAAGAAATTTCTTATTTCCATTTCACAATGCAGTGCCCGAAATGAGTTATTTTCAATTGGTAATATGCTTTCAAGTGAAAAATGATATTACTAGTAGTGCAGTTTACTAATGCTTGATATCAGGTTGTCTATAGCGATGTTTAATCTCACGCTCTTGTCGATACAAGGCAGCGCGCTTAACTATTACGCCATGGAACAACTATAGTGATGATTAACAAGGAATGGGAAAGGAATTCTTCACTTTGTGATGCTCTCAGACCATAGACCTGTCTTCGGACAGACAACCATATAATATTATTATTATTATTACCTTGTGAACATTCCATTATTAGTAAGATTGTTCTTAGTTTCTCCTGCCGGTATATTATCACAATTATCATGAGCCCTGCAGCATTTATCAGTTTCTCGTTCGATCCCCAAATCTTCGTAACTCGATGCCGTGTTTCCTGGACCACACCATTTTGTACCTGAAAAATAACAATTATAGATAACAGAATTAAAATAGACATAGATAAAGAGAAAAAGCGTGCTAACAAAACTATTCTGGAAAACGCGAGTTAACTATATTCGATTGTTCCATCTTGTGGATTTGAAGTCGCTGAATCGAGACAAATGAATTTTGATGATTGGCCAAAGATAATTAAAGGTTTTAGACAATTTTTACAACTAGATAGACTACTTCGTAAATAGTAGATAACAGAATTAAAATGGACATGGATAAATTCATGGATAAAGTTATAAAAGGCATTCTAACAATACAATTCTAGAAAACGTAAGTTAAGAGAAAAATGTGGAGAAAAATGAATTTTGATAAATGGCCAAAGATAATTGAAGATTTTAGACAACTTTACAGATAGACTAAATAGACTTCTTTGTAAATAGTAGATAACAGAATTAAAATAGACATGGAAAAATAGAAAAGTCATTCCACAATTGAAGATTTTTGACAATAATTTTTGCACTATCCTAAAACGACCACAAGTAAAACTAAAGAAATACAAATAAAGAATTAATTGACTATATAATTTGGCATTGACAGTAGTTTTGAGATAAACCAGATAAACCAACCAGAAAATAAATGATGATAATAGGTAAAAAAGAAAGTGAGGGTATGCTTTTGACAACAAATCCTAATATTTTTTGGAAAAAACAAGTTCCTTCTGGTTTTATTGATTATTTTTATAAATAACCATATTTCCTAGTCCCGGGATTAAACTTTGAACTGAAGCACTGCTTTTTAGTCAACTATTTTGAAGCATGTTATTAGGAAATTTGATGGTAATCTAGTGCTGTTAGATGGCGATCTTATTTAGTTCATAATAAAAACATATTGTTATCCAATTAAAGTTAGGAATACATTTGATTATCACAAAATGACCTTCCATCACTCCAATAGATGAAACTTTGTTTTTAAATAAAGCAGATAGACCAGCCAGAGGGTAAATGATGATAATAGGAAAAAATGAGAGGAAGGATATTGGTATGATTTTGACGAAAAATCCTGATATGTTTTGGAAAAAGTAAGTCCTTTGTGATTTTTATGAGTCTTTGTGAAATAACCATATCTTCTAGTCCTGGATTAGATTTTAAACTGAAGCACTGCTTTTAGACAACAATTTTTTGAAGCATGTTATTAGCAAATTTGATGGTGATCTAGTGCTGGTTAATGGTATTTTGTTAATAGTATTTTTTTAGCCTGATCCAGAGCTAATATTGGACACATATTGTTATCCAATCGAACTTGTATTATTACCCAGCCACGTAAAAAAAGCCATAAATGTTGCGTAGCGCCGCCAAATCCGTACGTACAGGTACGTACCCTGGAAGACACACAGTAGTATCTATTTCGCGGGCAAAAACGTAACGGTTACGTCGCACACTAATATGACGTGGTTGCATTTTTGCTACGTATCTAAGACCTTCACCACTCCAATAGATGAAAAGTTGATCAAATGAGGGAGATGAAAAACGAAGCCAATTATTTAACAGAAACAGATTTGGTTATTTGAATATTTGAATTTATATCAACTATATATTACCAGGAAATGCAAATGTGAGCTGCTGTCCTTTCTGCTTGATGTAGCTATCATCATCTATTGAAATCTCATTTGGTAATTTGGACGTCCACTCTGCATATCGCAATTTTGCATCATAATTTTTAACAAGAGTTGCGATTAAAATGAAACACAATATTGCTGATGGAATCCAAAACATTTTATATAATTTGAATAGTCTTTTAATGCACTAATTTAGAAAACACCTAAACCTATAACAATAATTTTAATGTTTTAATTCATTTCCTATAGGAACAGGAACAATATAAGAACTGTGATTCTTGTTCGTATAAAATTACTGGTAAATACATTTGTTTTTACAAAATTCCATTAATTTAAATATATAATAGTGCTTTTACATAAATATATGCACTTATTGTTTATTCATTACACTTTGGCTATATGAATAAATTCATTTATTCCAAATATTTTTAAAATTATTTCTTGTTAATTTTATAATTATCGTTAATTTTAGTGGGAATCCTTTTAAAATTTATGTTTATCTTGTTTGTTTTTTTATATTTGCACGTGGTTTTTGAATAGATAATTGTAGGTATATGGATTTTTATTAGTTTAATGATTTATTAATGAAATAATTAAATAATTTCAAAGTTACAAAAATCTGGTAATTTATGAATATTTTTTGCTACCACTATGGAAAATGCATTTCTTAGAAAAATACTTAATATTTATTTTGTTTTGTACTAAAATGTTAAAGTTTTTAAAATAACTTATACGTAAATACTTGATTCTATAAAATAACAATTTTAAAATTATTCATAGATAAAACATAGTGCATGGCATCGCGCCTTAAGACCTAGAACTTTTCGTACCAAAAATTAAAATTTGCAAAAACACATTTATATTTTGGAAAACTTGAGAAAATATTAGATCGTTGAGAATTTTGAATTTGCTAAAATTTCCGTTCCGAAAATTAAAATTTTTAAAAACACATTAACAATTTGGAAAACTTTCCAAATTAACATTTTTGGAAAACTTTGAAAAAATTAGATTATAGAGAATTCAGAAATTTTCGTGTCTCAAGCAAATTGCTAGAACTTCCCGTACTAAAAATTAAAATTTTACTAGCCGCGTCGCATACTAGAGAATGAACATTGATACGGAACCCATAGAAATATAAACAAAATATGTACTAATTATTAAAATCTCTATAAAATATCTGATGACTATGTCTGATGATCAATTTTGACTGCAAAATGGCTATTTTTTATTATTTTTTATTTGATCTCCGAAACTGCATGTTCTACCTTAACAAAAATTTAATCACTTCTTTGTTTTGTCAGTACATATAATATGTGTTTTGAATCACTCGAATCGGACACGCCATTCTCTCAAAAACTGAACTATAATTTTGGTACTTTTTGCCCCATATCTTCAAAACTGCTGGGCCTGCCCTCGCCAAAAACTAATCAGCACGTCTCCTTATTAATAGGAATCGAATAATTTTTGAATTATTCAAATCGGTTAAACCATGTTCTCGAAATTGTCGACAAAAAATGTATCCGCATATACATACACACACACATACACATATCATACACACATACCCATATACACACAGGCACACATGACCTACGATCTATGGAAAGAAAAATAGCGAATGGGACTTCGATAACATTCTAGATCTTTCCCCCACGAGGCAAGGGCAAAGCGAAGGTTTTACTCGGGATTATTCCTAGACGGTATTGAGTCCGGCTTACCCAGACAAAAGACTTAGTCTGGGTTGCATAAATGCATTTGCTTCGCTATAAAAAAATACACGCGTACACACATATACATAATTTTTTTCTAAGGTATGCCAAAATGTTCAGAAACCTCTGAAACGTAAAGATATATAAAAATTTCATTTTCGATTTTGGACGAAAAATGAAACTTAAACTCAAATAAATATTATTAACTTCCCGTATGGTAGTTATAGTAAAGGGCCTAAAATCGAAAATGAAAATTTTTACAGTGCTTCACATTTTGAAAGTTTCTGAACATGAGGAATGCCAAAACCTTAGATAAAATGGATGTGTGTGTGTATGTATGTATGAATACAATTTTTCGTCCACGTTTTCGGGTGCACGCATCAACCGATTTGAATGGTTCAAAAATCATTCGATTTTTATAGATTGGGAGATGTGCTGATTAGTTTTTGGCAAAGGCAGGTCCAGCCATTTTGGAGATAAGGAGTAAAGAGTGCAGAAAATACAAATCGAGTTTTTGAGTGAGCGAAAGACCTGATTTGAATGATCTAAAAACATTAAATTTGTAATATTTGAGAGAAGAGGTGATTAGTGTTTGGCAAAGGCAGGTCCAGCGGTTTCGGAGATACAGAGCTAAATGTGCAAAGAATGGCAGTTTATGAGAGAACTAAGCATCCAATTTGAATGGTTCAAACAACTTTCTACTTGTGTTGACGAAACAATTGATTTTGGATTTTTTTTATTAAAAAAAAAAATTAATATCGCCAACGATTCTTTTTTTTTCAAGCTAAAGTTCTAAAGCTCAATTATATACTTCAAATTAATAATTTTAACTTTGCACTTTAGTTTATATAATTCTTGTAAATATTATACAAAGTCCTTCATTTTAAATTGGAATGATTAAATTTTGTTTGTTTTTCTGTAAACATATATAAGTTACAGTATTTATAATAATCTAAAACATTTAATATTTCTCGAACATTTCGTTACGGTACAGGAAGTTCTAGCAATTTGCCTGAAGGCACGTTGCCATACACCACTAGTTTTTTTTTTAAAATAAAAAAAATATTTACGATGATGTTATTTTTAATGCATGTGAATTTATCCACTATTATTTTCAAACTAATTATTCTAAAAACTACTTAAACACTGCAACAGTTCTCAAAAAAATCTATTTTATATATCATTTACCACGTGACATTGAAAATTCAAGTTAGATAATGTATCATCTTTATTTAAAATAGATTTAGGGCACACGATTTAGGAAAGTGTTACGGTTTGAAGAAAAAAATGGTTAATTTTTCGGAATTACCTATTTATCAAATAAAACATTGATTAGTGAGAATTTCATAATGGCCCGTTATCGCGTGGGTGTACGTTTAAGGAATTTTTAGTCGTTGTTTAAATGCCGACATTCGATATTAAAATCATGTTCAGTGATAAGAATATGCTGAAAACAATTTAATCCTATAGGTGTAGGAAAAATTTTGACCTAGTCTCGAGTTGGTGGACTCATTTTAAAGGACTTTTAAATCTGATTGCAAAAAATATGTACATCTTTTTATATGATAGTACTTATACATTTTAATTCTTTGTTACGTAGCCGCCACGTGCAATGCTATAAAAATAGTGTAAGATTGCCTAAGGAAATAATTAAATATTAAATTAAAAGAAAATGGTCTTTGGAGTTTATTGAATTTCTTATGAACTTCCCGTAGGGTAAGTTATTAAAAATTGATATTTTTTGCATATCTTTACGTTTTAAAGGTTTCTGAAGATTTGGTATATCTCAGAAAAAATTGTTGTATGTGTGTGTATGTGTGGATACAATTTTTCGTCCACGTTTTCAGGCGTACGGATCAAGCGATTTGAATGATTTAAAATACATTCGATTCCAATTGATAGGGAATTGTGCTGATTAGTTTCTGGAAAAGGCAGGTCCAGCGGCTTCTGAGATATGGAGCAAAAAGTGATAAAAATGTCTATTGTTCAAATCGGTTCAAATTTGGCATATTTTTTAAGCTTTACCGCTAATTAAAAGAAAAAAGCTCGACTGATGGTCGTGCAAAACCGACAAACGATAGTCCTCATCTTGTTGCATCGAATGGTTTATAAATTTTTGAAATCAGTCCATCCGTTTTTGAGAAAATGCCGACGAAGGATCAAAAATACACACCCATACTTTTTCATAACAGCTAAGGGCGCACATACAGAGACACATACTTTTTCATGAAAGATAAGAATAAAATCAACATTCTAGATCCTCCTTACCTACATGAATCTCGGTAAGGACTGAAATTGATTGGTTTTGCGAGACGATAGAACGAGCAGTTTGTTTATAATTAGCAAAAAATAAAAATTTCGTTCGCGTTTTAGCTAAAAATCCTAATTTGAATTTATGAATTCAAAAACTGTTGGAAAGATATTAGTTGGGAAAAGATTGAACACCCGTTTCTTCCTAATAAAATAATAAAAAAAAGATCTAAGCAAACATTGTATTGTATTGTGTAGTTAAATTATAAAAAATGTTGGTTAAAAGTGATTAAAATTTAGAAATGCATTCATTTGAAAGTTTCGAATAATGGACTGCGCTTTTAGATTATGCAATACAATTAATATAATTGCAGATTGATTGCTTGAGAGATATCAATCGTATTGATTATTTCTTATGAAAATGAAAATTTTATTTTTGCAATAAACAGTTAAAATTTTATCTAAATGGTTAAATTTCAAATCTTATCGATGCACCAATGGAGTCAATTATTTACTCATATCGAAGAAATTTATGCAAAATAAGGAAAAATATTAATTTCATCTAATTACATCATGTTGGTGTATCTTAATAATTAAAACTCGTATTTCAAATTATATATAAAAGTGATATCATTATAAGACGACTATAATATACTTTATCAGCCTTATAACCATGGCTAACACTTGCAAGTGTTTGGGCTCCAATTTATTTTGTTAGAACATGGTTAAGAATTACCACCCACCAAAAATTAGTTAAACATCTTGTAATATTTCTTTTTTCAAAATATTAAAGAAGTTAAATAGACCAACAGGGCGTATTAAAAGAGTAATTGTACAAGATCCTATCGAAAGAAAGATAAAACGTATGAAAAAAAAATTGAATAACGCGTGATGGGAACAAAAATAGTTTTTAAAATTAATTTTATGATCATAGATCTAGAATTCTTTTAGACTAGAATAGTCTAGTCTACGATCTTAGAATATTCTTAGAATTTTTGGAACTTGTTATAAAAAATATCAATCACTTTTAGTCATTATCATTACAATATTATTATATTACACAAATATCGATCTAGTTAAAAAAAATAGTAGAAATTGAAGAAGAAGCAGAGCAAGAATTTATAAATGACAAATGACCAATTTAAGAAAGTGTATTTAAAGAAGTTATGAGAAAAGATTGATTTTGCACAAAATCTGAAGTAAAAGGTAAGATAATAATATTTTAATTTGACAGAATTATTCTTTTCTCTAATTGAACTATGTTTGTTGCAGCTATTTTTTATAAATAACAATGCTTGTATCTAGAACTTATGCAAGTGGAATTTACAAAAAAAATCACATACTGTACTTAATATTCACTAATTTTCACTAAACTTAAAACAATTATTACTAAAGATTAAAATTAAAAATTCAGCAAAATATTATTCCACAATATAAATTGGAGGAAAAGGAAACTAGATATTATCTATGTACACATTTCAATGGAACAATTACTTGTATCATTTATCTTTGAAATGAAATCAATCAGAATAAAACATGATTTACTAAATCATGCTTTATAATGAACCATACCAAGGCCAGGATAGTTTTAAAATAATTAAAAAAAATTATTTAAAATAATATATTATATATGAAATAAGTATTACATTTATGATGTACAACATATTAATATATTAACATTTAATTGGTGGGTTATAACCGGACCGGTGTTATTTATATAAATGCTAAAATGATGATTATAAACTCAAATATGTATTCTAGTTATAAAAAATAACAACCATTTTATCGCAATGACTTCTAGTACAATTATATACTCATGACAAGTTATTTATGTGAATGGCTTGTGAGTAATTATTTAATTGCCTCCGAGAGGTTGTCCTGGACCCCACCTGTGTCCACCAAATGCCGGTGCAGCTGGTGCTTGCGGCCTTTGAATGTTCTGCGGTGCATTTCCTCCAAAACTGTAGACACCACCTCGGGTTTCTGGGAAATATTTTTTCCTGAAAACAATTATAAAAATTCAATTGGGAGATTATAGATTAACAAAATGATGAATTAAATAGATGAGTTAATGATAAATTCAAGGTCTTACAAGGCGCTAGGTGTTGTCAAAAGCTGTGCACCGCCATATTCCTCTGGATATTTGTACATGAGAAAGAAATAAAGATGTCCAACTAAAATTCCTGATAACTCCATGAAGCCACTGTAACAAAGTCAAGAATAAAAATGGATAAAAGGTAAAGATCTCTAAAACTAATTTTGTATTCTTGTATCATTTTATCACTTACCCTCCTGATAAAACTAGGTTTACACCCAACAGAACCCAAGGCAAATACATTGCAGGAAATCTTGTGCCGAACCAGAAGTTAACTATAGCCTCTCTGTTCAGTTGACACCAGACATACAAAACCGATAACACCATTGGATCCATCAACAACTGCAGGTAAAGGAAATATAATGATATTTTATTTTAACAGAATTATTTAAGAGTCTTGCTTTAATTTAATTCAGTTGGTACATAACAATTACTACCAATTTCATGCTAATTGTCTATTACAACTTACAGGCATTTCCTTAAATAATGATATGATTACGCAACATGCCCAATTGAACAACAACATGAAGAAGTAGTCGGCAGGGCGTCCTTGGAATGCACCGGTTTCTAATCTAAGCGAGTAGTTGTATAAAAAGTAACAATTTATCATGAAGTGGAACCCTGTGGCCGGGTTGAGGGGGTAATAGAAAACTGCTGTTAATGGTCTCCATATCTAAAAGGTAGATGCAATTTTTGTATGGTTTACATCAAGATCTTCTAGAAGTAAAATTGTATAATTCTCTCAAGAATTAGGATTTTGGACTTCGAAATTTACTTATTATTACCTGTAGCTCATTTATGAATTTCTCACTAAGTAGATATAAGTATTCGGGCTTTAACAAACCAAAACGTCCTAGTAAACTAAAAGCTAAAGTTAAACCTAACCAATGTCTTGTAAAAATTGGAAGGTTTTTAAACCACTGTCCTATGTCAGTCATTTTTTAACAATTATGTATTCGTACTCCTAATATTACATATATTAATCTTTATTATTTCTTTAATTTGTTTGATATCAATTATTTATTCACATTTCACTGAATATTCGATGACAAGTGTTTTACACGCGTCTAATTCTGCTTGGTGAAACTGACATTTAACACCATAGATATTCGCTATGTGTGAAGGCATAGATGGGAAACTCAAATTGACTGAAGCGCTTTTAGTGGTCATTTTGAGCACTACGGGAGGCTATTATAACCGAAATAGTGAACAAATTTGCATGAAATATTATTTTATTTCAAATTTAAATAAATTAATGTAGTCATTTTTTTAATGGCAAATTGCTGGTACTTTCCGTACTAGAATTATATATTCGAAAAATAAAAATAATCAGTCAACAAAAATGTCTGAATAAATATTATAAAAACTAGATTTTTCATTATTTGTTTCTCGTAGACAAAATATGTAAATTTGTTAGATTAGACGACGTTTTTCATATATGTTTGAATAAAATATACAAACAAAATCTAAGTAATCGGACTTGTTATTAGAATGAACATATATTATTCCAAATGCGTCAATTTTTCGTTCGCAAAATATATGCACTGAGTTAACAATTTTAAATATTCGTGTAGTATCAACTGTTCAAACATAAAAAATACAGCCGTGAGATTTGAACCCGATCAGTTTTGAATTTCTTATCTACTAACGCTATGAGCGGACGTCTGGAATCTAATCGGAATTTTTGCGCTTTTTGCTCTGTATCTTCGAAACGGCTGGACCTGCCTATACCAAAAATCAATTAGTACGTCTCCACATCAATACAAACCGAATTCTTTTTGAATAATTCAAATCGGCCGTTTTGTTCTCTCAGAACTTGCTATCTTTGGCACCTTTTGCTCCGTATTTTTGAAACGACTAGACCTGCGTTAGCCATAAACTAATCAGCATGTCTCCTTATCAATATAAATCGAATATTTTTTGTATTATTCAAATCGGTTGATCGGTGTTCTCGAAATCGTCGACGAAAATTTGTATCCGCACACACACGCATACATCCATTTTGATGAATTATCGTATGATTGTATTTGTAGTGACCTTTTCAATGGATGTAAAAAATCAGAAGAGGTGTTGACTCCAAGCTACTTTCTAACAATATTTCCTTCAATTTACAAGTTTCGAAAAAAATGTAGTTTTTTTTCTTAGTCATTGTTTCTAACTGCAATTTTATTTGATGGGTGATGGACTCAAATCATGTCCTTCGACCAAAATTTTGACCAAAAATAATTTAAAAAAATGAGTAAATTAAATTATTATTTACTTATTTTATTGAGATCATTAATATAATATTGTTTTTAAGAACTATTTTGATATTTGACATAAGTTTTAAGCAACTGAACCTTATAAATGTTTACTGCATTTCTTTTTTATTTTATCTTCGTACTTACCTGTATTTTAAGTGCCTTGAAGAAAATTTTAAAATGTCAATAACTTGTCAACTTTCACATTAGTTGTATCTTGTTTATTATTATTTATAACATTTATTTAATATCTTTTTTCTTTAACAAACATATTAAAACACCTGAAAAGCGCACACTGATTAGTTCCTCCCTTAGTTCATATTTAGTCTGGCGCTGTAGGCACGAATAGTGCAAAGAAAATTATTCCATGTTTCATATCTCTAAAAACATACTTTATGCTTCAAATGTCAAATTATGAAAATGGTTGTTAAAAAGATTGTTGATTATACTAGATTATTATTTAACGCACTATTATTGTAAATATTTACTGTGTATATGTAAGTGAGCGAAAACATTTAAAAATGTCAGAAGAAACAATTATGTCTATGAATGATCAGAAAATTAAAATGGAGCCACCAGAATATTCAGTAAAAGACATTAAACACGAAATTGAGGATGAATCATATGTTTTTGATGCTAATGTTAAATCTGAGGAGTGTTCTGAGGATGATGAAACGTGTTTAGAAAGATTTACGAATTCTGAGGTGAAGATTGAAGAAGAAGTCGAAGAGGAGTCAATCGAGACAAACATTTATGAATGTGGCATTTGTAATCAATCATTTGAAGAATCAGATCATATAAAAGAGCATATGATCGAACACAGGCCTAGACATAACAAAGAACGCCCTTTCAAATGCGGAATTTGTCATAAAGCTTTCAAACAATTAAGTCATGTCAAAACTCACATGATTGCACATTCTAAAGACCGACCCTATAAATGCGAAATGTGCAATGCGGCATTCAAACAATCAATTGTTTTGAAAAAACACATGCTGATGCACAGCGGTGAGCGCCCCCATGAATGCGCTATATGCAATAAGACATTCAGATATTTAGATCAAATGAAAAAACATATGCTCACTCACAATGAAGAGCAGCACTATGAATGCATCATATGCAATAAGACATTCACAGTAGTACGTTATTTGAAAGTTCATATGAAGATACATAGCGGAGTACGCCTCCATGAATGCACTATATGCGATAAGCCATTTACACAATTAAGTAGTATGAAAAGACACATGCTGACACATGACAGAGATCGTTGTTTTAAATGTGGTACTTGCAATAAGGAATATACCGAGTTATACACATTGAAGAAACACATGGAAAAGCACTGTGGAAAATCTGCCGTGTGAATAGAGATCTGTCGTTGCATGAGTCATTTTATTCTTATTTATTCATGGTATGCATACTGATATCAAACTCAAGTCTTTTAAGATCATTTACTAATAAACATTATTCAAAATTGTTTTATGATGTATTTATTTTTAACTCATTTCGCACAATAGCAAAAAAGTTTTACTTCAATCGCGTGTGACCCTTACGCGCACTCTTTTTTGTTTGCCTTATTAAATTCTATGACATCTCGACATATACATTTATATATCCAACAACAACTGTTCTCGTTCAAATGTCAAAGCTTTCAATTTTCAAGCATGAATTGGTATTCACATTTATTACTCTAAACGAGAAATTGAGCACAACAATAGTTTGTGTAGCTGTGCATCATTTATATACAGATATACTTCATAATGGACATCCATGCAATTTATTTATTGATAGTATCAATAAAAATTTTCAAGATTGTTATAAGTTCATTGCGTGAACAAATATTATAGAATTTATTAATCAGCAATTACTTTATTTCTCTAATAAAGGTTCAAGTCCTAAATGCTATGTCTGAAGTGTGACTTTAATTACAATATTATTTTCAAACATAAATATTTTTAATGCTACTATAAATATATATTTTATAATTTATTATTATATAAGTATGTATAATGTTTGACATTAAAAACTGTGTGCATCGTGAGTGTTACGATATTACTATAAAACATTATTCAAAATTGTTATATGATGCATTTACTTTTAACTTAAATACTATCTCTTACTATAGCAAAAAATTTTACTTCAATCAGTAATTGACTTTGCTGGCCTTCATTGTCACAAAAATTATTCAAAACACAATTTCTCAGATAAATACAACTCAAGTTTAAATACAACTCAAAATTAAATAAATAAATTCGAATTCTTAAATGTAAATGTATATTTTATCCTTGCATACAACTAGAATTAATACATGTAAATATGTTGAGGTTCACAATGAATTTGAGGATTATGTTACTTGTAATGGTACCTGTAAATTATACTGAGGTTATTAGTTCCTGATAGTTGAGGTTATACGGTAGAGGTATATGATTATTATCTATGCAACAAAATCTAATGGTCTGTTGAAGCCTCCTTTGCGATTCATGTATTGTCGATATTTACGCTTCAGAATGACATGTACTTCTCCAGTATCGTTCCCTGGGACTTTTTTACCTTTAGTTGTGTCGAAACCACAGAAACCCATCATTTTCATCATTTCTTGTTCATCGGGAGTTTTACCTTCTAGGTCAGCTTCTGTGATTCGGGGTCTTTCACTGACTTGGACGTGGGATTTTCTGTCTCTGGGGTTACGGGATTCAGATCTGGACCTGGACCTGTGTCTTTTTCCTGGTGATTTTCTACGCCTGTCCCTGGAACGGGAACGGTCCCTGGAGCGTTCCCTTTTTCGTCTGCGGTCTTTTTCCCTGTCGTTACGATCATCCCTGTCATTATTATATTGTCTAGGATCTCGGTCTCGAATTCTGTCCCGGCGTCTGGGTGACAACGATCGTGAACGCGATTTAACCATTTATATAAATTTCTGTCAAGTCATAAAAACTAAAGCTTTATTTTCGAGCCAAAAATAAAAGAAAAGCCATTCGAAACAATATTTGAAACGATAAACAACTTCAGATTTACAATTTTGACAGTAGTGTTGCCAGGTCATGTACGCGCATTTGACAGCTGACATATGTCTATGTTCACAGCTGACATATGTCTATGACACATTTGACAGATGAACTTACAAACAAAAATAAACACGACAGAACTAAATAATCGCGCAAAACTTCTTCGCTTTAATTGTAAGCGAAATTTAATTCAATTAGCAATTTGTGCAATTTAATATTTGTTTCATAAAATGCATAAATAATACTTTACTATAATTATTATTACACCTTCGTTACCTTTAACCTTCATTGCTAAAATTTATAAAATGGTTTGTGATAAATGCGAGAAGAAACTAGGAAAGGTAATTACACCTGATCCTTGGAAATCTGGAGCAAGAAATACTGTTGAATCCGGTGGTAGAAAAGTCGGTGAAAATAAAGCTGTGACTGGTTCCAAAGCCAGGTTTAGTCCTTATACAACTACCTTCCTTACGTGCAGGTAATTATCATAATTCATATAAATTATGTTATTTATTTTACAAAATATAACATATTTTTGACCTATTTGGTCCTATTTCCATACCCCTGAAAAGTTACTGTCAAAATCAACTGAATGGAAAGCAACAAAACAATTTTTGGTATGCGAGATGTATAAGTACAAATTTTAAAACATTCTGATCAATCTTTAAGGTAGTATACCTAATTTTGATCAAAAGTTATATAGCTTAGTATTCTGCTTAATGTGAAGGTTACCTTTCTACAAAGTAGCAAATTGGCAACTAAGTGATTGTAGATGTTTGTTCAAAGACATTTTTTTCTTCGAAGTATGTAATTTCGTTTTATAATCCATTGTCCATTTAACTTTGTAGTATTTCAAGCAGCATTATTATCTCACTCTCATAAAAATTGTGGTTTTTAGTAGCAAAAAACTGAATCAACGACAACTTGTCACCATTTGTCATTCCGTTGTCAATACTCCTGTGCTGATTGATTCAATGATTGAATGATTGTTGAATTGTTTATCATTGAAGGAGTTTTATGGAAATTGAAACGAAATCAGAATCAGAAATCTTAAAACATTTTGATCAATATTTATATGATAGTACCTAATTATATTAAAATGTAACATCGTTTAGTATCCATAATACGAAGATTACGTTTCTACAAAGTATCGTTTTTGCACCTAATGTAGATATTTGTTATAAAATTAGACATTTTTTTCATCGCACTAAATAACTTCATTCTTTAACACATTGTCCATTTTGATCAATGACTTTTTCATCTTTCCAACAGCATCATTATTCCACTTTCATAAAACTTCTGGTTTTTATTAGCAAAAAACTGAATCAGTTACCGTTTCCCACCATCATAATCATTGATTTTACCATCGAAGGAGTTTTGTAGAAATCGAAACAAAAAGTAATCAGAAGATCAAGGCCATATACTGGATGCAGCAAAATGTCTCAACTAAGCTCCAATATTGATGTCAATAATGGCTTTGGTTTATCAATTCAGGGCTCTTTTCATTAACTGCGTTTTTAATTCCATTAGTTGTTTAATGTAGATATCAGCATTGATTGTTCGGTTGAGTGGTAAAAGTAAAAGTAGACAATTTCTTTGTAGCCAACCTTAATTGGACAACCAGAGTGTTTTTATCTTTGAGTGAAAAATCACCAGAAAGTATATTGCAACTCATATTTTTTTGTTATCTTAAGATGCCTTTTTATTTTTGCAGAAATAAAATAACACAATAAGACTACAACATTTGATTTAATTTCAAACTTTTAATGAACAAAACTATGCAATTGATCAAGAAACTTTTTTTTTACGGATTGATAGCTGAATTCCCTCCTGAAATGAAGTAATTGCTGATTAATAAATTCTATAATTTTCGTTCACACAGTTATCTTATAACAATTTTGTATAATTTTATTAACACTTGCAATAAATAAACTGCATTGATGTATATTATGAAGTATATCTCTATATAAATTATATATTAAGGCACGATGCCATGCACTATTAGTTTATATTCATATATTTACCCCATTATTTAAGGAACCCCTTGCTTAAATAAGAGCGTTAAGCGGGGTATTCTGTATTTCATACCTTATGATCTAATATTTTCACATCTATCAAATATGTTGCCCCTCAAAAAGAAAAAAAAATCACAACTGTATCTACTCTGTAAGTTGATTTAAATACAAGGTTCTACTTATAAAATATTCTATTGCTAATTTTAATTAAAATTAAATTCAAAATAATAATTATATCAAACTATTTTATTGACTATGTACTAGGTCTAAGATTAACGCTTTGCTGAACTCCGAAAGTTAAAATAGTAAAAAAGTATTTATTTTAGAGATAATATTTTTGTTTCAAATTCAGTTAAAATATAATGCTTGAATATAAAATTCATTTAAATCATTATTATTTCAGTTTTATTGTAAGTAATTAACATTAATATTATTCAGTTAGAATATTAAATTATAATTTTTCTCTTTCAGAATTTGCAGACAGAAAGTTCACCAAGTAGGCTCGCATTACTGCCAATCGTGTGCATATAAAAAAGGAATTTGTGCAATGTGTGGAAAAAAATTATTGGACACAAAAAATTATCGGCAATCTTCAACATAATAGTATAAGGTATCTAAAATGTATCATACTTTAAAAGAATTTGATTGCTGATGAAATAATTGTATATTATTTACATCAAATTTGTATTTTTTGTTTTGACGATCTTACGATAGAAGTGATTCTTTATTTATTGTAATAACTGTAAAATATAAGTTTATATTTGTATCATTGTAGAGGAAGCAAAGTTTCATTTTATTTCTAATATATATTTATTTCAGCTTAAAAATGTTTATATTTACATAAAAAGACAATTTATGGTACAATTTTTAGAGTATTGTTAATAACTATAAAATATTTGCCAATATTTTTAAATACACATATTATATAGTACGATAACTTTGTCCTGTGATGTCTTATATACACATATACATGGAACAAAATACAATAAAAATATAAATGATTATTTATACACAAATATAAATTTAGATGAGTAAATAATATGGCCAATATATATTTTTTGAAATTTAACTTAAATCTTCTGTTTACTGCACTAGAATAAATGATTATACATACTTTATAACAAAATATAAAATTATTAGTTATATTACGATATTACACTTGACTTTAAATTACTATTACACCATAATTTAATATTTCTGCAAATTAAAAATATCTTATTTTGTATATAATAAAATTATTTCTGGATATATACATTTGAAGACATATGGGGCAATTCTGCGGTAACAGAGCTCATAAAATAGCGTTGTCATGGCAATGGGAAAATTATGAAAATGTCCTATCTATTTGCTGGGCGATCAGGCGTATTTTACATATAAACAAACAAGGAAAAATCTCACGATAACTGCACCAACTGGAATTCTGTTATAATAACATTATTCCTTGCTTGTTTACATGTAAAATACGCGTTATTGCACGGCAAGTAAATTGACATTTTCATAATTTCCAATACCAAGAACAAGCATAAGGGAATGTTGCCATGACAAAGCCATTTTCTGAGCTCTGTTATGGCAGAATTGATCCCATAATTTGATCTTGGAAGCCCAAAATTTTTAATAAAGTTCAGAATCAACTTGACTAAAGTTTTTAAATTAAATATTAATAAAAACTATTTAATAAAAATAATCTAATGTTTAACAGACGTTGACTTAAAACTCCTATAAAAAGAATCTTGACTGACAACAATATATAAATATATGACTATAAATTACTTTCCACTCGGATTCCTAGAACTCGATTTGATTGATGTGACACTCACGGTCTGTTTTCCAGGAATTTTGGATACTTCTGTTGCTTTTGTGGAGTTAAAAACTGGAATCTTCGAAGGACTTGTATTAGTTTTCGTGGGTGAAGTTGTTGGTTTAGGGATGTTTGATTTGAATAGTTCAGCGTTTTTCTCAAAATTTGACCTCAGAAATTCAATTTGGGATAAACGTTTTTCGGTTTTCGGTTGCTCATAAGTAGATGTTGAGAATTTTATTTCAGCATTTTTTGCATACTCAAATTTTGGTTTTATATCCTCCTCTTTATCCGTTTCACTTGACTTGAGTTCGAAGATGTCTAAATCTGCGTTGGAGTTGTTGATGCTTTTGAATTCGTAAATTACTGACTTTGGTGAGTGGTTGATTATTTGCTGCTCCATTTTTTCAACTTTTTTCACTACTTCCTCCTTGTTTGGCGTGATTACTTCTATTTCAGTAATGTATGTTTTGTGATTTCCATTTACTGGAGGATCTTCCTTGGGGCTGCTGGCCATTTCTACATCATTTGTTTCCGTATTGACACAATTTGTCTCAACATTGACACCAACTGTTTTTAGTAACAAATCAGCTGTATCGTTTATTTCGTTAAAATTGATTTTGCTCAAACTGTTGGGCTCTGATTCAATACAAATAATCGACGACGGCTGACTATCCGTTGTTACAATAGTCATGATGTTTTCATTATTTTGATTTTCATGCTCAACTTTCTCATTTTCCTTTGAAATAATATTGATGCTATTCACTCCTTTCACATCGGATGTGAAAGTTGGTGAATTTGAATGCGCATTTACTTCAAATACTGGTGTGTCTTGGATATAAGTCAAACTTACTGGTTGGGAGTATTTAACTTCATCAATTTGATTCACTTGTGAGTTGTCAGTGTTGAAGTTTGATACCATAGTAAAAACTTCTGATCTTGGTCTCTCCAAGCTGTTAAATGAATGCCTGGATACTTTTATATCATCGGATACATTAGTTCCGTACATTTGCAAATTTTCATCATCAACGTTATTTTTTTGGTTCAAAACAAACGGTGGCGTATCACTGAAACGGAACTGGAATTTTGAAATATCTGGTGTGTTTGAAGTGTATACCATTTCAGTTTTTTGAACCACAATATCAGCATCACTTGGAGTGCTTGGTGGCGTACTAATTTGTGATATGTCTTCCAAGTTACCCCATTCAGTAGATTTCTTCAACCTGTTTACTTGCTGGAAGCTATTTGGAGCATCCATCACCAAATTGGTCATCAGTTTTGGTTCTTTACTATTGTGCTCCTCCAAATTTTCAGCGTAAAACTCTTGAGGACCATTTTGAGCCTTGCGTTTTTTAGGAGTTAAAACTTGCTCGTTCTGGTCAGATATGTCCAAACTTTGAGCTCTTTCCAAAGTACCATTAGTAGTAGTCATTTTTTGAGAAATGTTGTTTAAGCGTGATAAATCACCCAAAGAAGCTGTTTTACGTGTTTCATTGTCCATATCTTGATGGTGTATAGTTATGTGACTGGAGTTCAATTCAATAGTAGTTCCACTTTTGGATTCGTCTTGCATTTCTGTATCAGAATCTGATAAATCATCCTTACCGTTGATATTTATTTCGCTGTTATCAATTTGTGGTATCTCTTTTTTAGTGCTTTTAGGAGTCGAACTGTTGGATGGACGATCGCTTAAAATTATGCTATCATCACATTGATTTGCTTTCAAAATTTTAGTTTCGGGAACGTTTTCAATTAGGTCAAGGTCCAGAACCTGGTGCACAGTAGTATCATCATCATGGGTATTGTCAGTGACATCAATGCTCAAATTGGTGTTCATGGTTTCCGTTGATATATCCATATCAGTATCGGTATGATTAACGTTTTTGAATTCAAGAACGTGCTTGACTTCCATTTTTTTCTGAGCATCTGGTGGAAGTGGAGCTTTTCCTTTGGACTTCTTGACAGACTTAATAGTATTTTCGTCGTCAGATGTTTTAACGTGCACATCACCAGCTTTAATTTTATCCTTGTCTGGATCTTGGGGTTTAAAAGTACTTTGTCCGCTCATGAATTGTTCTCTCAAGTCTTTCAAGTTCATCTCTGACTCGTAAGGCTCTGGTGTGTTGCTTGTATCAGTTGAAGGATCTTTGAGATTGTCTCCGGAACTTTTGCGATTGGTTCTGGCAGCAATTGCTGCTTGCAGCATGTGCTGAGGTATTTCTTGGGGAATTCCAGCTTTGTCTCGTTTTATGCCACTTGAGTTGATACTGCCATCACGAACAAAGCCTTCTACAGTCTCTTGCACGGGCACTGTATTATTATTTATAGTAGCAGGAGGTTCCTTGTACTCCTTGTTGCGTCTTTTAACAACTGGCGCAGGCCCATTATCTTGGACCTTACCAGAATCTGTTTCAGTTTTAGCTGATTTATTAGTAGAAAATAGTTTGTCGTTAACATTTGGTGGTAGAACTCGTACACCAAATTTGAATCCTTTTTTGTTGTCGTTCTCCAAATCTTTTTGGGTTTTATCATCTTCTACGTTTTGGCGTTTGGAGACTTCTGGTTTTGTCGATACGGAACTTGCATGTGTTTGCTTCTTCTCGTTTTCCACAGCATATACTGCATTTCCATTGCGTTCCATTGTTGATTTTGAGTTGGTCATAGATTTTGGCGCAGAAGTGTCATCATAACTGTTTTCGGATCCATTCTTCTTCAGCGTTCCGACCTAAAGAGAAATAGGTATGAAAACTAATAACTGCATGCTGTCAATAGGAAAAATTGATATTTCTTTCTTACTACCTTATTTACATCGCCGCTGCTGTATGCTCGGTACAAAGGATGTTCCGGTCTTCCTCCGCTCGATCTTCCGGCACGAAGATTTCCGGGAGATTCTCCGGAGGCCTGTCTTTGTAACGGATGCTGCTGTTGGACTTCCAAAAGGACATCATAAGGGGCTGCAGCTCCTAAAATGCTGAGAGCATCCTGAAGGGCCATGTGGTCGAAATCGATACGGATGGAACGTAGTTTGTCACCTGGAAAATAGTAATGGACTCATAAAAATACAAATAAAAATTATGAGGAAATTAAATAAACTAGGTGTAAGTGGCATTTTGCATTAGGACAAGTTGCTTTTTTATAATTATTATTTTTTTTATAATTAATATTAACATTTCCTACCTGGTTGTATTTTTCCACTCTGGTGAGCAGGGCCGGATTGCCGTAAATAGTCGACGTATATTCCATCCCTGAGGCCGCCTCTTATGTCGAAACCCAAGCCTGTAAAATCACGTCCTTTCAATGGAACGACCCGAACCGGATAATCCTAGAAAAATATACATTTTAGTAAATATGAGTCTGTAATTATTAATAAATATATTTAATTATAATATAAATAATATATTTAATTATAATATAACTAAAATAAAATAAGTCCTATGATAAGTCGTATGAACTCTTGTGCTAATTTCTTAAATGAAGCGTTTTTTGTCAATTTGTCATATAAAGACAACTTTGAGAAAACGCCGAAAAAAGTCGAATTTGTCCTTACACACACACATAGTTTTTCGCTCATAGTGTCAAACGATTAAGAATGACTTGAAACGTCGAGATAAAATAAAAGTAGCGAATCATATTTTCTGGAAAAAATATAAACTTCTTCCTTCGGAAGTTAAATATAATTGATTCAATGTAATGTAAGTAATGAAGTACTTTTTTAAAATACAGTCAATTTCATAAGATATATTTATTTAAAAGAGATTCTAATAATCTGAATTTTACTTTTTTTTCCTTTCATTGTTGATAAATGAAATTAGAATTTTCCCAGAATTTTCCTAATCGGGGTCGCGACCCTTAGTTTGAGAAACCCGCTAAGTAACTTGTAAGAATTATACGCTTATAGTTAACATTATTAATAAACATTTAGTCTGTATTATTATGACTATTTTCAATAACTACATTATTGTCAATTTTTGCATATTTTCCTACCTTCTGATAATAAAATACAATTAAAACTTGATTTCATTAAGGAATGGATGCATATTTAAACAAACTCCTAAATACTTTATTTACACTATACAATTTTGTCTGTGATAAATTGTTAATATATTTACGCGAAGACTAAATTTTTAATAACAATAAATGAAATGTTTTAATATAAACATCAGTTTGACAGTTTGACAGCAGTGTGAAGTTATCAACAAGCCAAATTTGCAAATTTACCAAATCCTATCAGGACTGCCAATGTTGCAAATTCCTAACATTGGCAGACATGAAATTTGCATATTTGGCAATTTCAGGTAAATCCTTCTGAAAGGCGTCAGTATTTCGCAAGACTTGCACAAGAGCACATCGGGGTAGTGTTAAAAAGCAAATATTATCGGCTAGGACGCGTGCGGGATGTAAATTAATCGAATTTAATCCATTATTACGTGTAGTTTTGTGATAAGACATTTTGATTAAGATTGTACGGTTAAAGTACTGTTGAAAAATTGGCGGTTGAACAATTAACGAACTATATTTGCTCCGATGCAAGCGGATTGCAAAAAACCTCGTGCGGCGTGGGTTAAAATGGACACCTCGTGTGCGACGCGTGGTTGATAAATGTCTTGCTTTAATGTTAGTATTTTGTGTTCGGACAATTGCAATGACAATTTAGTGAAAAGTTCAGTGTTTTCTGAAGGAGCCCCAGGCGTTACAGACTCGTGTAAAGGTAAGGGTTATATTAATAATTATTTGTTTCGTATTTGCATGAAGCGTTTTACGTGATTCGGAAATCGCCAAACTAGATTATTAAGTTTGTAGTCAACTAAAACGATTTATTAAAATGTTTCAAATAGGTCTTTTATATGAGATAAAAATAATTTTATTATAATTGCCGATGGGCTTGCGTTTCAATCTCGCATAGTTTTCAATTATATTAAATTTGTGTATTATCAGTTAACTGATAATCAATTATCAATTAATCAATTGATTATCCAATAATATGATTTTATTAATACACCAATTTGACTATACTTCGTCTTATGTTTTATTGTCTGGGAACAAGGCAACAAGGGGGCCCCTAGCAAACCCCAAGCCCAGTGATGGCGCGTGCGGTTTAGCGCCGCCACTGGGTTTGCTCCAAAATATATAACATACTAGTAGTGTATGGCATTGTGCCTTAGGGCAAATTGCTGGAACTTCCCGCACCGTAACGAAATGCTCGAGAAATATTGAATGTTATCAAATAAATTATTAATAATATTGTAACATAGTCTAATATTTATAAGAATTATATAAACTGAATTGCAAAGTTTAAATTATTTATATGAAAGTATGTAAGTAAATTTTAAAACTTCAGCCAGAATTAAAATTAAATTCTGATTTATTTTCTAAATACAAAAAAAAAAATTTGAGAAAAATGAATCTAAATAATTTTTTTTCCAAAAGAATTTTTTTTGTCAAAACAAGTATAAATTTTTTTAATCATTCAAATCGGATGCTTTATTCTCTCAAAAGCTGCAATTTTTTGCACACTTAGCTCGGTATCTCTGAAATGGCTAGACCTGCCTTTGCCAAAATCTAATCAGCATATGAAGTAATGGGCAGAAAATCGAAAATGAAAATTTTTGCATTCCTCGACGTTCTGAAGGTTTCTGAACATTTTGGCATACCTCAGAAAAAATGGATGCCTGTGTGTGTATGTGTGAGTGATAGATACAATTTTTCGTCCACGTTTTCGGACGCACGGATCAACCGATTTGAATGGTTCAAAAAACATTTGAATCCTATTGATAGAGAGATGTGCTGATTAATTTTTGGCAAAGGCAGATCCAGACGTTTCGAAGATACGGAGCAAAGAGTGCAGAAAATAGAAATCGAGCATTCGATTTGAATGATCTAAAAGACGTTCAATTTGTAATGATTGGAAGAAAAAGTGATTAGTTTTTAGCAATGGCAGATACAGCCATTTCGAAGATAAAGAGCTAAATGTGCAAAAATTGTCAGATTTTGAAAGAACTAAGCATCTGATTTGATTTATTCAAACAACTTTCTGCTTGTTTCATCAAAATAATTGCTTTTGGAAAAAAAAAATTGTTTTAAAATTTTTTTTTAAGACATTTTTTTTGTATATCGAAAATAATACAGATTTTATTTTTAATTCTGACTATAGTATACTTTAAACAAATAATTTCAACTTAGCAAATCAGTTTATACAATTCTTATAAATATTAGGCAATGTTACAATATTTATAATAATCTATATGATCAAAAATTTCAATTATTCCTCATCACTTCTCCATTAAGGAGATTCCTCAATAGTTCCATATCAGATCTTTTGAAAGTTTTCTTACAAAGTCAGAAAATATTCCTTATAGCAATTTCACGAAATATTTTTTTTTATTCATTGATTTGGTTGATTATTATGTCTTTAAGGACACTTCATAATTATTTTACTTGTTGAGATGTGGTTAGTGATTTCATATATTTTATATGAAATTTGTTTAAATTGATTTAGAATTTTAATTTACTTACCACGGGTCCACTGTCGTCTACAGTTCGACGTTTGTCCTGTTTTAGGAGGGTTCCTATGGGCAACCATTTCGTCTCCAGAAGCGATTTGTTCTTGTGCTCCTTCGTTGGTGTTGCATTTTGTTCACCTGAAATATTAAAACAATTTCATTTATTAATCAATAATTAGCCAGAAGCATTCTGGAACACCTATAATTCATTTTTTTAGATTTGGTAAAATCTAAAATAGGTTATTAATTTGTTTAATTTTGATAACATTAAATATGTTATATGAATTTGAATAATAACCGAAGATACATATATTTTTGGTGGCAAATACATTTCTTATCTAACTAGTGGGGCGCATGATATCGTGCCTTAAGGCAAATTGCTGGAACTTCTTGTACCAAAATTTTTTTGAAGTAAAACTTCTTTAGGCGCGATATGGGTGTAAAAATTTTTAGGCGCGACACGGGTGTAAATCCGTACAAATGCAACGAAAATGCCAACGTGTAGTTGAACACTACGACGCCGTAAGCGCTGATGTCGCAAGTATCCACTCCCGTCATGTCATGCGTAAGTCGAGCGCTAAACCCTATATGAACTTGCATTAATTGAATCACGTTTTTTTTACAAAAGAAGAGGTTGCTGTATTATGTCCTCATGGAATAAGACTTTTCTTAGAGAATAAATGTGTCATGGAGTATAATAAATTTATACTGAATCTCGTTGAAGACAAAATAATATCTACTGCCACGGATATTTATGTAGGTTGCCATGCGACAGATCAACAATCCTACATTCGTCAGCAGTTTCAAAAAAATCGGTTATTGATACCGGGGCTTTGCCGTATGAAATAATTTTAGTTCTGAATAAATTTTACATAATAACAACTAATATTGATGTAAGTGATGGCTTAGCTAATGGTTGTGTGGGAAAATTAGTGTACATAGAACGTGGCGATAATGATGAACTTCTACGTTTATGGTTTGAATTTCCCGGTAAGATAGGTAACAAAATTAGGAAGAAAGCTTCACATCATATTCAAACTCTTAATATCAGGAGGACAGCTGTGCCGATGCTCAGGAAATCTTATTATTATTGATGTTATATGATTATTAAAAGATGATTTTTAAAATTCAAATATGATGTTTTTTTTATTTTTATCTTAATTGCCTACTCATACAATATTAAAAGTTTTACTTCAATCGCGTGTGATCCTTACGCGCACTCTTTTTAATCCATTCGTTTGCATATTTGCAAATATTTCGATTCAAATATTTTAGATAATTTTAAATGAAACAGAAGTTCAAAAACACAAAAATGTAAGTTTCAAATTTTCTGAAGATTAATAAAAGTATTTTAAAACGTAAATGTTGTGCTTTTGAAATATGTGCTACTGAAATATAGGGATACTCGATTTAGGATCTTTTTTTTAAAAAGATCAACATTTTTGAAAAAAAATTACTCTGAAAGAATTAGATTTTTGAAAAACTATAAATTTTTGACAAAAAATTACTTTTTTTAAAAAAAGACTTTTTGAAGAATAAATTATTTTGAAATATTTTGGAAATTCTGAACTTTTTTTCAAAGCAATCGTACTGCATTAGAGAACTAGAATCGTTAACTGCATAGAGATAAAATATCGAAGCGCGTAAGCGCCGCGCCGCCTTCTAACGGATGAACATTGGTACGGAACCCATACGAATGTAAACAAAATGTATACTTATTGTTAAAATCTTTATAAAATATCTGATAATTTGATATGCATATGTCTAATGATCATTTTTGACCGCCAAATGGCTTTTTTTTAGTTTTTTTCACTAAATCTCCGAAACCTGCCTTCATGAAAATTTGATCAGCTCTTCATCTTGTTAATACAAGTAAAATGTTCTTTGAATTATTCAAATCGGACGCTCCAGTTCTCTTAAAATCTGAGTTACCGTTTTTGGCCAAAATGTTTAGAAGTTGTTTAACTTCTTTTCAAACTTTAATAACTTGTTTTCAAACAAGATATATAAAAGTTTTCATTTTCGATTTTTTTTGCGATTACTATAACTTGCCCTACGGGAAGTTAATAAAGTTTTGTTTGACAAAAAAATATTTTTATTTGAATACTAATTTAAGAGTCTTCGGTAATTATTCAAATTTATATAACATTTTAAAAATTAAATAAATTCTTTAAGTCGACTATGAGTTATTGGTTCATATTTTTTATTCATCTTAAAGGTTTATTTTATCTACATTTAACGTTTTCCAATGACTTCTTATTTGAAAACGTTAATTTGTATTTCATACATTTGACATATTTCACATATTCCGTAAAATATTATTTGATATTTAGTATTATTGCCGATTTCAATGTTAATCTATTAAATATTTATTATGTTCCATTATCTACAAAACTACTAATTAAAAGCTTATAGAAAAAAAAAAATCGGGTACATTTGATGTATAAAAAAGTTTACCAAAATATGAAAATATTTTAATAACTCTTTTCTACCGGGCAATTTTTATTTTTTATAACTCGAAGAAATATGTATAAATTGTGAACGTGCTTTTTTTACAACCGAAATAAAACCTGATGATTTCTAAATTTTATTATTTGGACCTTCGGATTTTTTGTGATATTTATTCTGGTTGGATTTTGTTCAATTGAAAAAAATCTATTTTTTTGTAATTCACGTAAATTTAAATTGCGTACATTTCATGATATACAAATTTCCATTTCAATAACATCATTTGATTGCTTAGATATAATCTATATATGATTGAAATATCCTTGTATGAGCGTTCCTTGTATTAGTCGTGTATATATATATATATATATATATATATATATATATATATATATATATCACCAAATATAAATAATTTTTTAAATAAATTGTAATAACTCACCATGAAATCCTGGATTGTCGAAGGCGTAGTCATCTTTTTGAGCTTCTTTGTCATTTGGAACTAATCGTTGACCTGAAACAAATATGAACTTATTAGAACTAAAAAAAAATGTAGTACTTGATTGGAATTAACATTATAGTAAATTAACAATATAACTACATTCCATCCATTAGTGCATTCATTTTAATTAGGAATATACCTGTAATTTCAATAAGTCAAACCAAATGAGATATATAAAACTTTTAAAATACGACCATCAATTACATTCTTTTCATGTTCTCACTGTAGCCCATAGACTTACTTACTTTATTCTGATTGTTACATATAAATTTAATGAAAAAAAAATTACGTTCTTTCACATTTGATATTTATAGAAAAGCCCAGTTTATCAACAACAATACCAAACATTTGAGAACCGAGAATAATAGCGATTGTTCTATTTTTTAAATGATCCATCCAATACTTCTTAGATCCAAATCTATCTATCATATTCACATATGATATTTATAGAAAAGCCGAATTTATTAGCAAGAATTCCAAACATTTGAGAACCAAAGAATTTTTTGTCACGATCTTTTATTTTCTAAATGGACCAATACTTCTTTACGAACTTCTATACACAATCTGCAAAATTATATATAAAACATTTACAACAAAATTACAATTTTATCATATTGTAATTTATTGTCTTTTTTTTTAAATTTTAGATACTTGGATTTTAATGATCGTAAACTTGTATTCTAAAAGTTCAGTCGACTATGGTTTTTTGGCTGCAAAAGCTTTTTGCCTGCTAATTTTTCAGAAGGATTTAAAAGAACCACTGGAACTTCTACGCCTAGAAATTTTACTTCACTCTAATTCTTCTATTCTATTTTTTGTTTAACACATTAATTGCCATGTCAGTCATATATGCCTGACGCTACAACAATTTACATGAGCTATGTCCGATATAGGCGATTTGGTAGAACACTTTTTGCATTAAAAAAGATTTAATATAGTCAGGTCAGTCAGTGTTTGACACCAAAATTGTTGTTCTGGGAATTTTTGATTTTTTTTTTACTTTTCTACATTTAATAAACAATTTTTGATATTATCTTGGCGATTAACGTGTTAAAGTGGAAGTAATACTGGTAACTTATATTCACAATCACCTATTTTTTTATTTTTGATATACATGTACAATATGACCGATCCTTGATAAAAAAAATTCATAGAAACATGTCAATATTGCCAATTTTTGGAATGTTAATAGAAGATAATGTCTAGTCCCATTAGTTTATAAATTAAAAATGTTTAAAAATAAATCGTATTTCAATTTTTTTAGGTGGCTCACAATTTCTATTTTAGTCTGATTTTTCAACAACAATACTATTGCTAATAATATAATTTTTCTCTGCATTAACTGTTTTTTTTTTAAATAGGATAGCGATCCTTCTCACGCAGTCAAATAATATATACCTCTAATAAAATATAGCTGAATGTATTTTGTATAGTTTGCTATGATAAATAAATAAAAAAAAACTAAATAAAATAAAATGAAGTAACACAATATCATTTTTCCCAAATTTGTGTTCCAAGAAACCATTTTCTACTATGACCATTCCCCATGTCTCTTCCAGCAGCAAATTACAAACGTTAGATCTATATTTAGATATCGTCCTCCGCAAAAATATAATGCATGTTTACTGTTTTTATTAGTTGGGTAAGAAAATATCATTTTAAATTGTTTTCAACGTCTTAATTGCTAATAAAAGCGAGCGACTCCGAAAGCTTACTGTAAAATCTCTTAAGTGGAACAGACAGTAAGAAATATCTCTAACCGCAATTATTATTATATAAGGAGTGGTTACACATTTGTGTCATTTTTGTAGTTTGTTGTTAATTAAAATTGTTAGTAATAATAATAATTCTCTGAAATATACGGCAAAAAAAGTGAAGTAACGGGTGTACAAGTTCACTGAGGTAATGAATTGATACTAAATGTTGGAAATATCTTCAAAAATTATTCGAGGCCTATATCCTGATTCTATTTATTATTATCATTATTATTGACTTTCCGAAGAAAATCCGATTTGCTCTTGCTTTGTCGATGTTTCAAGACCTTCTGAATCCTTTGAGACCAAATTTGGAAAGATGTGTGTGTGTGTTCATGTAGAAAGATTTAAAAAAATCAATACTTCAGGGGTGAAGCCAATTTTCTCAAAATAGTATTATTTGGTAATAAATGATCTATACAAAGTTACAAAATTGAAACCAGGAAAAATTCTGAAGTGGTCTATTTTTTGGTCCACCTTTTTACAATCCTCAAAAATCATTCGAGGCGTACAAGATGTCCAGATTCTTTTATTATTATTATTGACTTCTCGAAGAAAGCCGGATTTGCTGATCTTGTTTCCTCGACGTTTCAAGTCATTCTGAATCGTTTGAGAACAAATTTGGAAAAAATGTTTGTGTGTTCCTAGGGAAAGGTTTAATAAAGGGATAAACCCAGTTTTCTCAAAAAGGTCTTAATTGGTAGTAAATGATCCACATGTACTTACAAAATTGAAACCAGAAAAAATCCTGAAGTGGTTTATTTTTTGGTCCACTTTTTTATAATCGTCAGAAATTATTCCAGACCTGACTCTATTATTATTATTATCGATTTCGCGAAGAAAGTCCGATTTGCTAAACTTGTTTTCTCGACGTTTCAAGTCATTCTGAATCATTTGAGACCAAATTTGAAACAATGTGTATGTGTTCTTAGGAAGAGGTTTGATAATGCCAGGGATTAACCCAATTTTCTCAAAATAAAATACAGAATGGTCCTGGTATTTAGTATAGAACCAACTGTATAGTAGTAACATAATTTTTGAAAATATTGTCAGGTCACACTGTTTGTACTACGACCTTAAAATTTGCACAAGTTATTCTTTGTAGTGTCTACTATGATGGCAAATAATAAAATGTAGGGAGTTTTTTTGCAAAATTTTCAGATATTTGCAATTTAGTAAAAAAAGTACAGCACTGATTTAGTACATAGTTACAAAATTGAAACCAGAATAAATCCTAAAGTAGACTATTTTGTGCTTCACTTTTTTAAAAATCTCCAGAAGTCCGATTATATTATTACTATTATTTATTGACTTCTAGAAAAATTTCAGATTGTTTTCTTGACGTTTTAAGTTATTCTGAATCGTTTGTTACAAAATTTGGAAATATGTGTGTGTTCTGAGGAAAAGGTTTAATGATGTCAGAGATGAACCAAATTTTCTCAAAATGGTTTCAACTATTAGCAAATGATTTTTATATAGTTCCAAAATTGAACTTAGAAAAAATCCTGAAGTAGCATAATTTCTGCTCCACTATTTTATAAAACTTCTACTTCTCTACTTGTGTTTACATCAGCAACCTTCTATTTGACAACCATCATGGTTCTTAAAAGATTACAATTACATAATTATCTCATTGTAAACAGAACCGTGCTGATAACAGACAAATATTTACCAAACAAAAAATAGAAATATGAGGCAGAACCGTGTTTGCTAATTAATTTAGAAGTCAAACAAAGTTAAGTCGCCCATGATGATGATGATGATGTTACTAGGTCAACTACATATTAAATTATAAATCTCGGAATGGTTCATTAGACATGTACAATTGTACATGTCCAATGTTGTACAAGCTCTAAGTTTAATTTTATATTTTTAACACGATTTAATTGATACAGAAATATATTGTAGAAATGAGCCATGTTAAATAACTTTTGTATTAATTAACCAGCATTGGAGCACAGTTGTTTAATCAATTTATGTACTAAAAAATCTTATTTTCCTTGCAAGTATTTATTATTTATGCATTTGTTTAACTAATTTGTGCAAAATTAATGGTTAAAAAAGTATTTTTTTGGTGATTTGAAATTAGAAAAAGTTCATTTGAATTAAGATGAAATTCAACAAAGTCTATATTTAGAATTTTAAGGATAAAAAGTTTTACCGATTGTTTAAAATTCAAAATTACCAAATGTAACCATAGTCATAATAAAAAAATTAATGAATAATAAATTCACATATTTAAGATTGATATCTCCAAAGTCTATACTATTTTGTTTTAATTTAAAAAAAATACAAATATGAATTGGTAATTTTTAAAGTCGCAAACCTAATATTTAAAGAAATCTGTACCACCTGATATTTTAGATCGGCTAATTATAAAATTTAAAAAAACAGGAAAACCAAAAGCACAATTGGAATTTTGGAAATATTTTTAGTTTCGAATATTGTCATTTTTTCTTAAAATTTTCAACGAGTTTTTAGGTGGCAATAAGTTTTTAGGTGGTGAGTGTGTTCCTTATTTTTAGATGGTTTCACATGAATTTTTTGGTTTGCTGATGTATTAACAAATGTTTACAATCTTTTGTTATTGAGTAGTAGTCAATTCTGCTACCAATAAGCAAAAAAAGTTTTTTTTATAGATTTCATAGTTCTCGTTTGGTTTTTGTTTTGTTAAAAGATTTATTGCCATTTTTTGCTTTTTTATTTCTGCAAAAGATAAAAAAACATATCAAGTTCACAAAAAGTGATCTGCTGTTTATGGCAAAAGCCTTTGAAAAAAGCAGTGTCAAGATTGGTTTTCCAAATTTCATTCTGATGATTTTCAACTCAGAATTGAAAATGATCTGGTTATTCAGTTGAAGTTGATTACAAATGTTTTACAAAGTGTATTACAAAATACCAAATGAATCTACTTGGAATCCTTCAATTCTGATATCTACATTAGCAATTAAAAAGACCACATAACGAAATTAAAAAGGTAGTTGAAAAATAGCATTCTGAATTGACAAGTCGAAAAGGTGATGTGTTCCAACATTGACTCACACATCTTAAAAATTATTAGAGCTTGGTTGGGATATTTTGCCATATCCACAAAACAGACCTGACCTTGTATTGTCTAGTTGCTTTTTGTTTCAATTTTAACAAAATCTCTTGATTGGCAAATAATGACTCAGATGGTGTCAAATAGATGGTGTCAAACTGATTCATTTGTTTGATAATCAAAACCAGAAGTATTATGAAAGTGTGATAATGATACTGTCTGACAAATGACAAAAAATCATTGATCAATACATTGGAAAATAATTATTTAGTACAACAAAAATATCTTTAATATTCTAACAAAAATCTTACTTTTTTCATTATTTGCTGACTTCGTATACACGTACATTCGTCATATACATTTTATAAGTTATCTTTACACTTGTATTTTATTTGATTGTTTATAATTATATAGCACACCATATATCCTTGTTTGTCAATAATGTTATAAAATTGGTTGGGAGATAGATTTATTCCTTACCATCACCCTCCATAGTTCTTGCCTAAAAGATTTTCCCATTTTTTGCACTCCATAATGGCGTGCTCAGTATCCGCCCTAGTCACTCCCCACCCAAGCAATAGGAATTAGGATCGGAATTGATCCCAATCCAGGTGAAACGGAGTGTATGTATGGTTAAATCTCAGTCTACATATCGTAAAAAGTAATAGTACTTTAAAAGTGATAGTATACTATCAAGTAATTTTTATTTCCACATGTGAACATCACTAAATGATTCCTGTCAAAATTTCTTTTGCCTAAAGGGATCATCATTTTGCCCAAGTGTATCATCAATGATTTCGATCGATACTTTCTACTCGCGCGTTCTACTACACTTGACTCTGCTCAGATCTCTTAAAGACCCGTTTACCAATGTTGCGAAAGAGACCAGAGTAAGAGGAAGAAAATAAAATAAAATCATGTAAAATAAAATAAAATAAAATAAAATATGAAGACTGATATATGTTGTGTTTGATTTTGTCGCATGCCGAGAAGTGCGTTGCACTCGGCAGCCACACCACCACCATGGGCGCTTGTAAGAGCTGTGCAAAAAGTATAAATGTGGAGACTGTGGAGAGTCTTTTTATTTTGTTCTTGTTGATGCGAAATAGATCTGTTTTGTAACAGACAACTAGACAGGACTCACATTAACATCCCGAAGGAGAAGTTTTTGTTTTTACCAAAAAATTCGATTCGCTAATTTTGTTTTCTCGACGTTTCAAGCCATTCTGAATCGATATCGGCATTTGGAAACAGTATGTGTGTGTTCGTGTGAACTGATTTTTTGCCGTAAATTCACGTTTTCTCAAAAACGGCTGAACCGATTTCAAAAATTTAAAAGCCATTCGATTTGTCTAGCGTTTAACAATTATGCGCGACGATCAGCCAAGCCGTTTCTTTGTGAGTGGCAGAAAACACTTATTTATTTAATTATATTATAATCAATATAATATAATAGTCTCAAAGAAAAAAAATTGTAAATCGTAACCAACCTTTACCAGGCCTAGAAAATGAATTGAGGGTTTGCATTAAATACAAGTCAGTGGATCCTTTGATCTGTTTCTAGAAGTAGTTAGAGAAGAAGTAAGCCAATTACTTTTGACAGGTTTCAATTTTCTTGATTTCTTGGCCTCATATGAATTGCCCTGTAGTGCTTTCGAAATAGTACTATGTCATTTTTTCCATTTTATGTCACTTCATCCAAATTGATAAAAATCCATCAAACACTTGAAAATTGCAATAAAATTGTTTGAAATCACTATAGTCCAGTCATTATAGTAAGTTCACCTCGGAATTCGAGATACCCAGATGTAAGTCTATTGCTTGTATATTGACACCCTAAAGTTGTCTCAAAATCTATATATGGTAGGATGTCAATACCACATGTAGGTTTTGAGACAACTTTGGGGTGTCAATATGCAAGTATTTACAGACTTACAGCTAAGTATCTCGAATTCCGAGATTCTTACCTAATTTAAGCTTAAATAACTGGACTACTAGTACTGGCATAAGTTCATTAATTTTTATTGAAATAATTACAGAAAACAACAAATAAGTTCCAACAAAAATTTAATACTGTTCATTGCATTTTTCTCCAGTCAAATTATTTTTGTGTTGCTCTTCTTCTTGAAAAAAATACTTCGGTTTTGTAATTGACAATTAAAATTCAGAAAAACCCACACTGTCTTTTATGTACCTAATTAAAATTAGGTGAGAGACTAATCTGTTACTATAATAACTTCTATAAAAGTTTTTTTTTTACATTTAACTTTATGTTAGCAATTACAAATGCAATGAGTTATTAGAAATAATACTTGGTTTTATAATATAATATTGCCATGATTTTTGTCATTCATTCAAAATAGATCGGTTTTGTAACTGATAATTGTTAGGCCAAAGTCATATTGTCTTACTATATGAATATCGTACCAAATAGTATGTACAATAAAAATGTGGTCTTGGATTTTTAATACAGTGTGTTTTTGTTTTTAATTTAAAGTCTGATCTAGTGGAATTCTTATGGAATCTGTAAGTAGAAATTAAGTTTAATTCCTGTGCTTGGATATTTTCACTATTTTAAATTGATTAATAGTAATTATTGTCCCAAGTTGAATCCCAGTTTAAATTTTGTTCTTACATTTTATTTGAGTCTCACTACTCTTATATGTGTTAGCAATTTGCTGTTAAAAAAATTAGAAATTTTAAAATTGTCAAATGTTAATTTTGCAAACGCCATGAGATATTAGAAAATATATTAGAACGTGTATAATCTTAATAAATAATAATAATATTGGCTAAGCTGGCGCCAAAGATTTGGAATGCATATGCACAAATTTGTATAAAATTCAAATAAATTTGTATTATATCGATATGCTTGATATTTTAATACGTTAATATTTTTAGGAATTAATATTGAATTTGTGTCAATTGGAATATTTGAATCGTTACTTAATGAAAATTTAAAAACATAAACCAAATGTTTTAAAATTAACACTCCGTGACAAAAATGGCACTTTTTTCCTTGAACTTTTTTTAAAAATCTACTAAAATTTTACGTTAATTTGAAATATAGCATCCTTCTGTCTGTAACAGCTCCTGTTTTCGAGTTTTAGGAAACCACCTTCATTGGTAATTTCGGCTATGATTATTTATTTATTTATTTATTTATTTATTTAACTCCAATCGGATTATACCAAATGGGGAAATTTACATCAGCTTTGAAATGAGTTTCGAATCCTTTTCAGACCAAAGAATTTTCTGAAATTATCAAATATAACATGACTTAAGCTTCCGACAAATTGACACGACTTGATCAATCTTATGACAAAACAATCAAAGTAGACAAAATCAATTTTCTTACAATTACATCCGCTAATTTTCTCTTGAAATTCCAAAACAACATCCATGACATTCCTGAATAACTGTTTCCCAATATATATTGAAATTCGTCGACTTCTCGACTTATATAGGTGTCAAATGTCATCCACATCTTCATCCAAGGAATAAGTGAAAAAGTAAGAACATTTAAGATAGCGACGAATGCGAAGAGGTCACAGGTGTCAAATAAATTAAATTAAGGAATTTTATGCCGCACAAATATTCCGTAAAAACGCGGAAGTATTTTGCATAGATACTAAAGAAGTCAGATGGTGGAAGTTTAGCAAAAATGTATATAAATGGAGAAATATTCTGATAAATTGAGACAAATAGTCTATCACCTCTGTACATAATTATGCTATCCTAGTTAATTCTTATATGCAGATTTCAAAATCATAATGACTTCTGAAAAAATATAAAAGCATTATAATGAAACAAATAACTCAAAGAATATTTCAACGTATGTGATGAGATGTGAAGAACTGTCTCACTTTCTTTTCTCATAGTCTAGATTAAATACAAGTCTACTACGAGACAATGCTAAGAAAACGACATTCTATTATTAAACTGACGATGAGTCTTCTTCAAAAGATGAGATTTTGACCTTATGGGAAAATGTTCTCCGGAGATGGATAGGAGAAGCATTGCGTGCACAATATGTGTAATCGTAAATTATTAAAATTTATTAGACAGTTTTCAATCGTTATGGAAGGAAATGGTATTGTGGAATCTCTAATGCTACAATTTGGTATTGGCTTATAGACCTGTTCTTGGATGACATTATTATGTTATAACATAACATGTCGCAAATAAGAGTAAGGGACCGATTCTGCCGCATAATAGAAAAATGTTATGGCAAGGCCATGTTATGAACAACTCTAAATTCTTACATATATTTAGTTAAAACATATTTACCGTTTCTATGGTCTTTCAAGATTTGTGCATTTTTATTTTCTGTTTTCATCTTTAGGTAGACATTAAGTAAATATTTTCAAAACTAGTTGGTATTGGTATTTTGCCTTGAGGAAATTTACATTAACATCCCAATATGTGTAAATAATCGACTTCAATAAAATATAAATTAATTTATGAGTGATTAAAAGTATTTCGAGTGGATTTATTACACATAATTGAAAACGAAAGAACACGTTAACTCGGAGTATTTTTAAAGCAAATGTTCACAAATCAATAATTTTTATAATTGATCCAGTTTCTGTAGGACTTTAATGGTATGGTATGTTCATTAAGACCAAGTACTCTATCGTTATATCAAATAAATTATCTAATTTTAATTCAAAAAACTATTCATTTTTTCAAACTTTGATGAATTTTTAAAATTAAACTACTTGTCGTAAGGCCGTGTAATTCGGTAAATTAAACTACTTCAGTAAGTTCTATAAGACCATAATATATATCACAAAAAAGTTTTAAGAAAATTGCCTTAAATTTTTTTTTTTCAACGGTTAATTACAAGAAAACGGCTCGGTAGATTCTCACCTAAAACTTATCAGTATCATTCCCAACTAATATCTTTCGAATAGTTTTTCATTTTTCAAAAATAGATTTGGTAGTATGAGTTTAAATGTGGACGTAAAGTTTAACACTTTTTTCCAAATTACAAAGAAACGGCTTGGAAGATCGTCGCACTCATCATCAAAATGTCGCACTCATCATCATAATCCTCATCAAAATGTATCGAATGGTTTTTAACTTTTTGAAATCGGTCTAGCCGTTTTCAAGAAAATATCGATTTACGGCAAAAAATCTGTTCACACACACACACACAGGCACATAGGAAAATCCAATGGTTTGCATTATATTTTTGTACTACATTATAATCTAGGTTTTATTAAATTAAAAAAAAAATCTATGATTGTGACTGAATATTACTGTTTAAAAACATTTGGAACTACTAACTAAACTTCTTAAAAGAAAGTTGTATACATATTCAAAAACAAAATAACATGGTGTAAATTTCGACTAGGAAACTTTTCCCAAAAATTGTCTTCTACTGGGTATGAGACTTGTAAAATTATGCTTCAACAAAATAATAAAACAATAACAGACAGTTCAGTTACGAATACTAATTTTGTTTATATTGTGAAAACCGATAATTTATTCATAATAAAAACATTACTAAAGGTTAAACCACAAAACGCAGTCCATTTTTTTCCTCGGTCTTGTAATGACGCGTCGAACAAGTTTATCCTGTTCCATTCTCGTTATTTAATGTTCATACATTTTATCGAAAAGAATACGATTTGTTAGGATAGAAAGAGAGCTGGGAGACTTGAGTAATATTTTATAAATTATATATTAAAATATAGTAAAATCAAATAGCATATTTCGACATAACATGTTCGAGGATAGTAACTGTTTCATCTTTAAATTGGTTGCTTAGAATCATATTTTAATTGTTATGGATGAATGCTATAGCATCCACGTCAAGTACTATGCCTCTATTTCACGCAATGTGCTTTCTCAGCTAATTTTCCAGTAGAAAAATGAATCGTGGCCAGAGGGGTACAAAGTTGTGGCGCAATATTTAAATTTCATTTTTAGATAGACCGGATAATATTCGTTTTCAACATTATGGAAAATTTGGAAAATTCATGGGAGAAGTGTTTTATATGGTTTATTACAAATAAAGAACATGTTTTCCATCTGATTTACACGTCTAATTTTATATTTTCTCAAATTATACATAATTTTTAAATGAGGGCGTAATGGAAGAATTTGGTGGACGACCAAGATTCCTTGGTCTAGGGAAATACATGGTATTTATGTGGGACACGAAAAAAATTAACTTAAAATAATTAATTTAGCATCAAAAGCATTATTAAAGCCTTTAAAAAGTCATATGCTCGATTGCAATTAATAGTTTGATACATTTTTTTTTTATAAATTCAGAATAAATTTTAATTGTGGACGACCAAGATTCGTTTCTTCAGTATTATCGGACTTAGGAAATACATGGTATTCATGTGAATCACGAGAAAAAAATCAAATAATTCTTTTCATCATCGAGTCAGATGCTGTTTCTCTATATAAATTAAATGAAATTTCTAAATATGGGTTAACTAATACTTTTTCAATTTGGGGTGAATATTGGGGTTTATTTATATTAAGCTCATATTAGTTTGCCGAACTTCAGCTTGTATTATACAAATTACGTTTTTATTCGAAATATTTTTTCCAACAGATCTCGGTCTTAAGGTTGGAGAAGGTAACGCTTATCAAAAATCGTATAATAATGATTTTGATTCTTTTTCCTTTTAAAAAATATGTAAATTTTTCTTCAAACTATCAACTTTCACATTTTATATGCGTCAGTACAAGGTGTACTTATTTCTGGTACAAAATTGATGGAATTAAGATTTTTATTAAACAAAATTGTTTGAAAACATTAAGAACAAATATAGCATGATTTTGTAAATTACCAATATATTGACATACAATTTTAGCTTATTCAAAATTCATTTACATGTGGGAACAAAATTTATTTTAACTCTGTTTAATAAACTTCATTAAACTGTTTAATAAATTTCAATCTAAATAAAAATTTCTCACACAAATTACTATCTACGGTTATGCTAACAAAAATATTTGATGGCGACGGAAAATTTTATTAAAATATTCTCTTGCTGATGAGTCATTTAGATTTTATGACAATTTTATTAACTCAGTTCCCTGTTTTGGGAACCATGAAATCTTAATAAAACATAGAATGTTATTACACTACAACAGTTAATTTTATATCATTTTTACCGGTGATATGTGATAACACATATCATTAATAATACTTTAAAATAACATAGTTAATTTATAACATTTAGTTTAGTTTTAACATTTTCACAGTTTCAATTTTGATTTATAAGAAATATTACAAGATTCTTATAAGATTATGGAAATCTTATAAGATTCGTATGGTTTACAGGGACTTCCAGTATAAATATTATCTATATATTTCTATTTATAATTAATTATGTGCCTATGTAAATAAATATGTGTATCTAACTACAAGGCATGTTATTTGAATTTCATGCTACGTTAACCGTAAAATATTATTCCATACATTAAATCAAATGCACAAGCCAAATCATTTCATTTCATAAATATACATGTGAAAATGTAAAACATCTAGTTAAATACCGATCTTTATTGTTTATGCATAAATTTTATCAAAAGTAGTTTACGATTTTTATTATTAACACACTTACACAAGAATTTTAATTGTCAATTTAACTAACTGATTTAGTTGTTAAATGACTTACTAATTTAGTTGGTTCTATAAAAAATTTAAATTGTTTATATAATTTTGTATATGCATATTAAGTCTCTCCTTCGATTTATTCAGGTTGTTAAGTTATAAATTGTATTAAATACTAATTTGTTGGTATAATTTATGATTTGTTGCAAGTTCCCATTACACTAATGATTTGTTTTTTATAGGTTCGATATCTATTCTAATGAGTAAAAATTATTAAATATTATAAAAACAACTATAAAAAGATAAACCTATTCCTTTGCAAATTACGTTTTCACATGTGTATTACATAAACTTCAGTTTTTCAAAAGCACACGTAAGTCATCATCCACAAATGTTGGAAATTTCTAATTAGAATTAGTTTATAAGATTCAATATTAGAATTTTCCAAACACTCAAACACAATGTATAATTTCATTAATCCCAACGATACACGTGTATTAGCTAATGACAATCCAATAATAATCTTCTGATTAGAAATTTATCATATATGAGTGTCAACAGAATTATAATCCACCGTACTCTAATAATTATTTAATCAATTCAATACAATTACATTGTATTATATGAATTAAATCATTTGGGTAATCAAGTATTTGAATAGACTTGTGTTTGAGTCATACAAGTTTCCTCGAACTTTGCTCGTTGACTTAAATAATATAATAATTCCAGCAATTGCATGTTAGTCGTGTCTTCTTTTATCTTACAGCTTGCTCAATTTGCATTAAATTCAAGAATTTAAATTATCAAGGTGTTTTAATAAACATCAATTTTATTATAAATAGAATGATGATGGCGTTGCAGGCTTAATTATTCCAATAATTACTAGATCATGTATGTTTTTCCATTTAGACTTGAATGCTCTGACCTCACTCTTTCAAAATATTAAATTATTATTTCACCAGTATTGTTTCCAAATTGACATAATTTACCCTCTCACCAAATCGTGGATTTCCCTGCCTCTCCATTATTCATTTGGATCTGTTTTAAAATTCAATCAATTTGTCTGGCGGCTGTCGATACAATCAATCGTTAAGGAAATTACAATAAATAATTTTCCGACATAATTAAATTTTATTGTCGATTTAATAGCCGGTGGAAATATCCATTGTATTCCTGTTTCGAGTTGAGCGTTGATTTGAGTGCATCGAGATATCGAGATATCGTTTCTTGATGGATTTTGCATTGTTTTGCATTACAATGTATGCAAGGTCGGGACGAGAGACGAGATTCTTATATAAATATAAGATATATATTTAGATATGCAATAAAAATGTTAACAATAATGCCGTAATCGAGATTTGTTCGCAAGGTTGTTTGCGGTTTTAGATAATATATATGGTCGCGATTTGCAAAACCAGAGAAGACGAGTAGAAGTGATTCTCTTCTTTAAACTCATTTTATTTTTGAGTCTGTCGTGTTGTTTGTTAGTCATATACATCTTTTAAGTTCTATCTTTACACTTCTATTTTCTTGTATAGTTGTATATAATTATATAGCGCACCAGATATCCTTTTTTGTCAATAATGTTATAAAATTGGTTGGGAAAGAGATTTTTTGCCTTATGTTCGTCCATAGATCTTGCCTACCCTTTTCCCATTTTTTGCACTCTTTAATGGCGTGCTCAGCATCCGCCCTAGTCACTCCCCACCAAAACAATAGTAATTAGAATCCTTGTTGATCCTAATTTCTACTCAAGTGAAAGGGAGTGTATGTATGGTTAAATCTTAGTCCACTTATTGTAGGAAAAAAAAACGATCCATATTCAGTAAACTAGTCATATCGATATCGAGCAGTTTGATATCGATTTTCACTTTACAGCTTCACGATCTTACAGATCTTCACAGATCTTTAGTGAGCATTGCGGTAACTTACTTCCTACAAGCTTGTATAAATTGACAGTATACTAGAACTAAAGTTCTATGAAATATTTTTAGTTCACTATCGAAATATTTAAGTTTATGTTAACACTAAAACTTTCCATAGTGATTGGAGTTGATATTCAAAATTAATTTCTTAAAATATTATATTCCTATGAGAAGTGGTTTAGTTATAAAAATCAGCAATGTATATACAGGGTGTCCCTTGAGCTTTCAAGTGCAACTTAGAGCTTTAGTAAAATATGATCAAATTTCGGTTATTGTTGTTAATTTATACTAAATTTGTTCATTTACACTGCGGAACCGTAACCGTGAATAACATTTCTAGAACCACGATAAAAAACAATAATACAATTGCCTCCAAGTTTTCAAGAATTAAGGCTTTTTGTTGATCCATGAATTTAAAATTTTTAAAATCCATTTGAAAGAGCCTTATCACCCTTTTTCGTCTTGACCTCAAGGTCTGGGACACTCTTTATATGTACCTTCAAATTTTCTTCAGATATAACAATTTTTGCTTTCATGCCATAAATTAATAATTGTTTATGACAATATAAATCTGAATGGAATGGAATATAAAAAATGAAGAACGTAGAAATCGTATATGAACCTAGTATGCGTTCAAAATTTTCAACTACTTATTTAAAATTTTATTTGAACTGTCTTTATTTTGAAAATTTTATCTAATTATGGTGAATTAACATTTAGGAGTAAAATTTCGATTTAGAATTCCAATTTTCCAGTTTTCCATTTCATGCATCTAAATAGTTTAGATTTTCTATTTACCAACTAATTAATTTCCTTAATTTTCATGATAATTTATTTTTCCTTTGTGTATTCTTTCATTTAGAAGAAAATATGATTCAAAGTGAAAATATCCTTTCCCTGCATTGCATTTATTGTAAGTTGAAAGTATATCATCACTATTAGGAAACTTTTAACAAACCAATATCAAATGTCTTCTAAAAAACCTCTTAATTAATTAGAACTTTTATAGTCTGATTGCTTATTGAAGTTGTTATTCTCTAATTACAAGTAAAATTTGAAAGAAAATTTTCATAAATTTTGTTAAGGAATTTGGATGTAGATCAATTTTAGGCATTCTGATGCAGGTGAAAATTATTTAGGGAAAAATTAATATTCCTGGTCATAATGTATTATAATACGAATATTTAATATATTTGACGTAATATAACCGATTTGAATAAATATAAATACCTTGATTTGCAAATAAATTTACATATTATTTGTCTTTTAATATTTTTTTATGAAAAATAATGCCAACCTATTTTTAAACAGATTCCGAGTTTTATTTGAGAAGTACTTAAGTATAATTTTTTTTTTTTAAGCAACTCAATAAAGTTTTAAGAAGCTCGAATCTCTTAATATCAATAAATATTTAAATTACGGTTAATTTATGTTAAGTTTAATATAAACTTTACCACGAACAAAAAACGCATAAAAATTAAGGTTAAATTTAATTTAAAATTTATCTCTATCAAAAAATGCATTGAATTAAAGTTGAAGTTTCTCATTGGTTTATTATTATATAATTATGGCCAATTTTGGTAAATTGATATTAAATGAAATTACTTCTGTAACTGATACTAGAATGTTACAAGAATGTTTACAATTACATTAATAAGAGATTCCGAATTAATCCAACTGAGGATATATTTTTTACTAGTAAAATAACGCATATGAAATATGTACATTTTGAAACCGAATTGTAAATTTAAAATGTCATGTATTTTTATATATTTATATATTTTTGAAAATTTTGACAAAAAAAATCTGAAAATTTTATAATTTGTTTGAACCGTATAAGTGAACTTCGAAAATTAAAAACCTTGGTACGGAACCCAAAAAAATTGAAACTAAATACTTATACTAAATATTTAATCATACCAAAATGTATACTGATGGTGAACTAACAGCAACTTACCTGAAAAAAAAAAGAATAATATTAAAATTGTATAAGATACAAAAAATATATATAATAGGTTAACGTTTTAGATTACTAGTTATTTACCAACTTCAAATTATTCAAAATTTATTTATTTGAAATAAATAATTAACTCATTAACTATAAAGTTAGTTAACTAGTATCATCACCACATCAGACTAAAGAATTTCGTAACTTTCATTAGGAAAAAAAAATTATAATTTACGATTTGCTGGTGCAACTTATACTCTACAAAGTATTCTTAAAGAAGTTTTTTGTAGGTTTCATACAAGGAAATAATTTGAAAGGCTAATTCAATTACCTAATTACCCAATTACCAGCGTAAAAATGCTTTTTTTAACGATTGTTCCGCCAGCTATAATTCACGCATTGAATACCTAATTTTCACATCGTGTTATAAATAATAAAAATTACTTATATTTTTTACATTTGATTTCCAGTTTTCTACTTCACGATTTTCACTTTCGTTGCCAGCATATCGTATGACGTTATTACGAATAAGTGGTATCAATTTGCTGGTGATAACATGTTAATCTACTAACTTTTCGAAAAGTTTTAGAAAGTTTTTGCGTATCCAAGTCGAGTCAAGTCTAATATAATGGTTTTGTGGCAGTGATTGCCAATGATTTGGATCATTTAATACAATAACAAGAGTAACTAGTAGTGTATGGCATCGTGCCTTAAGGCAAATTGCTGGAACTTCCCGTACCGTAACGAAATGTTCGAGGAATATTATATGTTTTCAAATAGATTATTAACTAATCTTCCAAGTTAAAGTTATCTATTTAACATAATTTTATACATAATTTTGTGAAAATTTGTTACTACCAACTCATACGAATATAGACCCGTAACATAGCATTACCATAACATTTCTATTTTATCCAAAAGTTGGCCCGTAAACTTTCGTACGATAACCTCTGATTTAATTAATTTTAACTATTTTTTCGTAACGAGCAATCTCGAAAATCGTTAAAATCAATCAATCGCTTTTAGTCGTTAATTAATGTTCTATTTGGCATTTAAAAAAAAATCGTATCAGCGAAAGTGAATTAATTCACACGCTTTTTAACAAATGAACCGTGATCAAAATCACAAATCGTTTCAGAAGCGAAAGTAAGGAGATCAGTTCTGGTAAATTAAAGTCTGAGGTGAAGTATTTTTTTAATTTGAAGTCAATTGTTATTGTCGTAAGTACAAGAGCTTTTAAACTTAGTCTATAATTTTAAATAATTAAAATAAATAAATTAAAAAATTACACCAAATAATTGATTTTTTTCATCGCGAAGAACATTATTAAAAGCAGTTCTTAGTTATCAAAATTTTTGGTAAGGCAGCCATTTCGAATATTCAGAGAAAAAAGTAAAAAAAAGATATTTGCCCGTCAAAAATGATCATTAGATATATGCTCATCAAATTATCAGATATTTGAATTTTTTTTTATAAAATGAGTACTAATTTTGTTGGGTTCTATCACAAACCAGTTTGAAAATGTAAATATTTTAAATGCGTTGTTCTAATCGTTTGAAAAATATCCTCAGGTGGATTCATTCACGGGCGGCATCTCTTGCTAATGTAAGCTTTCTCAAGTGTTTTGAGCGATAAGATCGTCACTATTTATTTAATGAATGCTAAAATATATAGTGATTATAATTATCTATATCAAAATGTTTAAAACAATTGTTATTAATCATTGATCAATATTTGATTACTGTTTTTTTTCTCTCGAATATTTAATTCTGGTACCGGAAGTTCCAGCAATTTGCCTTAAGGCACGTTATCATGCTTAAGGCACCACTAGTTTTGAAACTACTCGTCAGATGGTTCAAATTTGCTAAATTAAACTAAGTTTCTAGACATTGATATTGAAAACTTTTAGGAACATCCTACTCCTTGTTTTTTTGTCATAGTATAATGCTTTAAAATATAGCCAACATTTTTTTTTATAAATTATTAAAATTCATTGATATATTGATTAGCATAGTAAATCTTGATAGATCTTAGAAACACAAATTAAATATTTATAGTTTGGTGTTTATAAATCCATCATGAAAGTAATATTGATTAATGTCTCTTGGAGTTTTGGATCACTTGCAATTTGAAACAACTAAAAATCTTTATTTTAATTTTAAAGCGCCACTTAAAAGTGTACAGATTATATTTTTTAATACTCCTAAACAGGTGAAATTTCGATTAGGATAGTAAATTCCGATATTTAGACCTCCATCTGTACATTTTTTTACAATTTGTTACCAGTTAATATACATAATTTTCAAATCATTAGAGCTCAACATTACCAAGTTGACAAAAACAGAAAATTACTAAGTTTTACAAGAATGTGACTCGCACACCATTGAATTTCTTCTGATGCTAGAATCACCTTAATTTATTCACGTTCGATTCAAATTTGAATAAATCTATGTCGATTTGAATTTTATTTAATTTCCAGAGCACATAATATCACATACTCGAAGAACTCGAACAGTTAACACGTGCAGTATGAATTATCGGTGAAATTGTGGTGTTAAATTAAAATCAAAGACATTCTTTTCTCCCAGTTTTGGGGTCAGTGGGCCAAACTGACGTACATATACGCACCTTGTGTGTAAAGTGTAAGGTAATTGTCGATATTGCCGATACATGTCGATATATCGATTATTATACTGTATCGATGAGATTATATTTGAAATCTATAATTTCAAGTGAAAATTTGATATACTGCTTGATATCAAGCTGGCCGAGGGTGACCCGGGATACCTAATTCGTGCTAGCCCGCACTTCGTGAGCTCCATATAAAATTTTAAACTTTTCTTTCTACTTCACTTTCACAAGATTTGTTATTTTCAAACATTTTGTTATTGTTAATCAAGCTTTTTGCAATTGAAATAAATCTAATATCGTGGCATAAATATTTAATAATTTATTGACAAAATAGAAAAGAAAATGCATGAGACGTATTTAATTAGAAAACCGTTTTAGATTTCTCTCTCTCTTAAAGAAATGGAGAAATTGGATGCTTTATATTCATTTGTATTAATAAATTTACTTTTGAATTGTTTAATTCAATAATGAAAGGATATTTGACTTGATAAGTAGATCAGGCAATAACTTAAGTAAAACTACACTATGAAAAATATTATATTGTGAAACTTTCCTAATAAAATATCGTGCATACAAAACTAGACTTTTACTAAAGTTTAAATTATGTTTTTTTTTTAAATTGCATTATCTGTTACAACTGCTAAATAATATAACATCTAGTAATATAAGTGAATAATAACATAAATATAAATAAAATAGAGTACAAAATAAAGGATAGTAATTTCATTAAAATGATATCCATATTATGATGATTCAATATAAAATAAAAGCAAATAACAATAGTAATAAAATTAATAAATAAAAAAATAAAATAAATAAAATTTGTGAATAATTAAAATAATACTAGAAAAAGAATGAAGTAGAATAAAAACAATAAGTAACAAATAATAATAAATATAACAAAGTAACAGTATTAGAAATAGTTTGATAATTATGGAATTGCATTTATTTTTTCGCGAACTCTCTATCATTTTTTTATCATGTATATATTTATTTAACAGTTGTAATAAATATTGTAATTGAAAAAAATGTATATTAAATATAAACCTTTGACCTGGGGGTCATTTAGCCCTTGAATACAATTTAACTGTTAATAAATTAAATTGAGATTAATGGGTATGAAAATATGCTAACTTGAGTTTTTTTATTTATTATATTCAGAAAATTATACTTTTATACTAATAATAAAATAAATTGATCTTGCATACAAAACTAGACTTCTACAAAAATTCAAATTATGTAATTGCATTTATAATTTCACAAATTGTTATTAAATGAAATTGAAAGTAATGTCTATGAAAATATACTAACTTGAATCTTTTAATTTTTATTTATTTATAAAGTATATAAATTTATACATATGCTGTGCATTCTTCAGGAATGTATGATTATTCAAAATATTAATCTATTTAGTAAACCATATGACTATTAAAAATAATAATATATCTATTTAGTGATGTCGTGGAGAATAACAGCATTTTTTTTGAACAATTTTACTACATGTTTGTTTAGAATTTAGAATTTAGAATTTTTGGAATTTGACTCCAAGAACTGAGATTGTAGAGATACAACCAGGTGATGACTAAAGTTAATACCAGAATTTTATTGCAAATTATAAACGATTTTTTCCTCAATTTCTTACTTTGAATTTGATTGGTTATTTATGAGAAAAAAATCCTTACATTTTATTTCTTTGATTATTAACTTCCCGTAGGATAAGTTATAGTAATCGCAAAAAAAATCTAAAATAAATTTTTTTGCATTTCTTCACGTTTCATAGGTTTCTGAACATTTTGGGTTATCTTGGAAAAAATGGATGTGTGTGAGTGTATGCATGGATACAATTTTTTGTCCACGTTTTCGGGCGCACGCATCAACCGATATGAATGGTTAAAATAACATTCGATTCCTGTTGAGATGTGCTGATTAGTTTTTGGCAAAGGCATGTCCAGCAGTTTTGGAGATACGCAGTAAAGAGTGCAGAAAATAGAAATCGAGTTTTTGAGAGAACGGAGCATCCGATTTGAATGATTTAAAAAACATTCAATTTGTAATGATTGAAAGAAGAGGTGATTAGATTTTGGCAAAGGCAGGTCCAGCTGTTTTGGAGATACGGAACTAAATATACAAAAAATGGCAGTTTTTGAGAGAACTAAGTATCTGAATTCTTCAAAGATCTGAGTGATTCTAAAAACTTTCTGCTTGTGTTGACAAAACAATTGCTTTTGGAACAAAAAAATTCATTTCAATTTTTTTTTATATCGAAAATAATTCAGAAATCTCACTTATATACTTTAAATGAATAATTTTAACTTTGCAACTCAGTTTATATAATTTTTATAAATATTAGACAATAGACAATGTTACAGTATTTATAATAATCTATTTGAAAACATTTAATATTCCTCAAACATTTCGTTACGGTACGGGAAGTTCCAGCAATTTGCCTTGAGGTACGATGCCATACACCACTAGTTACTAGTACTACTAGTTTGTAGACTAGTTCATGTACAAATTTCGTCTTACAATTTATTTCTCCTTGTATGAATTTTGCATTTCTATACTTTGCAATCACCTTGTACTATTAAATATCTATACCAATGTTTACCTTCAACATATTTGAAATTTTTCACAATCTCTCCTCAAAATATTTCTTGAGAGAAAATCTGCTAATTTCGTATCAAACGCGCAAGAATCTCACTTTCTATGCAACTTGCCAAAAGGATAAGTATTTAAGTCAACATTTGATGTTGTTAGTCTGTTTTCTATTTCTGAACGATAGAGAATTCTTTTATTTGCTTTTTGCTCAATGAATAATGCCTGCTTCTGTACTTGGTGCACGCAATAAGGCGCTAAAGTACGACAACCTTTGGGTAAAAGATGATGGTCAGAGGAGATGAACTATTTGTCATAAAAAATTAAAAAAAAACTGGATTTTCTTATATAAACTTTAACTTTCGTATTAGCTCATTTACCATTATACCTAGACGTCCAATCACTGGATTGGCATTCGATTTAGTCATTCTAAGTACCAAAAATTTGCTCATAGGCGATCATACTAAAGAATTGATACCTAGCCTGTTTGCCATATGGATTAGGTGCTCATATTAAAAAAAAAGATCATTATTCCACTACGTGTCTAATCACTGTATAGGCATTCTAAGTACCTAAAAGTTGCTGATGGATGATCATACTAAAACAAACTGATACTTTGCCATATGAAACATATATGTCCTATAACTGGATAGACATTCTAAGTACCAAAAGTTGCTCATATTAAAGTTGATCATACTAAAAAACTGATACTTTGCGATATGGAATAGACGCTCATACTAAAAAAAATGCTCATTATTCCACTACGTGTCCAATTACTGGATAGACATTCTAAGTATCAAAAATTTGCTGATCAGTGATCATAGTAAAAAACTGATACTTTGCCACTGCTCTACAGATATTTTATTATTATTGATCAAAATGCTCAAGGAGGCTTTTCGACATACAAATTTTAATGAAATATTTAGGCCATGTAAACTTTGATTTAACACTTTCCACTCGCGAATTCCGAGATTTACATGAATTTACGCGGCATCCGAGTAGAAAGGGTTAAAATAGGATGATCTGCTGACAAATTAAGTTGCTTCCTAACATAGTTGTCATCGATATTTTCTCCATCCTCAAAACTCAAAATTCGTTTCTATTAAAGCAAATAGTTTTTCTATTATTATTTCAGATATTTCTAATTTTATATTAGGAATTTGTCAAAATACCGAGTTAAAATTTATAAAAGTATATTTAACTTCCCAAATTAGAAATTTTGAAATTTTTTAGAAAAAATTGACTTTTTTATATTTTGATTTTATAACTTTCCGTGATAGTAATCGCAAAAAACGAAAATATTTTTTTTTACATATCTTTACGTTTTAAAGGTTTCTGAACATTTTGGAATACCTCAGAATAAAATGATGTGTGTGTGTGTAGTATGTATGTATATATGTATGTATGTTTCGATACAATTTTTCGCCCACGATTTCGGGCGCACGAATCAACCGATTTGAATGGTTCAAATAACATTCATTTCCTATTGATAAGGAGACATGCTGATTAGTTTTTGGTGAAGGCAGGTTTAGCCGTTTTGGAGATTTGTGGCAAGAAGAGCCAAAAACGGTAATTCAGTTTTTGAGAAACGGAGTACCCGATTCTAATGATTCAAAAAACATTTTACTTATAACGACAAAATGAATAATTGATAATTTTGGATAATTGATATTTTTGGTAAGGCAGGTTTAGCGGTTTCGGAGATAGAGAAGAAAAAGTAAAGAAAATTATATTTGGCAGTCAAAAATGATTATTAGACATATGCACATCATATCATCAGATATTTTATAATAAAGCATTTAAAAATGATTACTAATTTTGTTACAATTTTTTTGGGTTCTACCAATTTTTTTAATTTTTAAAGTTTACCTATACATTTAAAGCAAATTCAAATTTTTCCGAAAAACTTATTTCAAAATTTTCAAAAATATGCAAAGTTTTATACTTCAAATATGAATTTTAAATTTACAATTCAATTTGAAAATGTATATATTTCAAAAACCTCATTCTGATCGTAAGAAGTATATCCTCAGATGGATTCATTCGGCACCTCTTGCTAATGTAAATTTTCTCAAGTGCTTTGAGCGATAAGATCCTCACTGTATATTTCATGATCGATAAATTATATTAGTGATTATAATTATCTATTTGAAAATGTATAAAACAATTGTTGCAAATCATTAATCAATTTGTATTGATTACTGATTTGTTTCTCTCGAATATATAATTCTGGTACGAAAAGTTCCAGCAATTTGCCTTAAGGCACGATGGCATACACCACTAGTTTTTTCTGGAATAATTGAGATCAGTATGTTTTGTATCATAGGTGCATTATCCCAGGTAATAGAAAAAAGAGAGAGTGAAGCCCTAAGCGTATGTGACAATATATATGTTAAGTACCTAGGAAAATAAATATATACATAAATATACATACACACACATACACATAAATATATGTATATACATACATATATGTTAATATGGTATTGTTGACATTCTCTCAAAGCACATTGACATATCTTGTTGATGGTCGGAACTTGGGCCGCACCTTCGATTCTATTATATTTTATTATTATTTTATGCAAAGAACTTTTCATTCAATTCACCGTACCTATTTCAAGCCTCAACTATTGCAATAGAATTTTTTTTATTTGTATAGTAAATTTCAAAGGTACACATCAAAAATTGCACAGTGAAATAAGCTAGACATTTTGCCTATAATTATAATCGATTCAATCAATAATAGAGGTTTTGCTAACAAAGTTTTTGCTCTACTAAAAACGAATCAATGCAATTTTCAATGCATATCTCTCAGAAATATGATTTGGCCAATTATTCCAAAATTTAATAAAGTATCATAATTCTTCAACTGTATTTTATAATGTTCGTTTGGACTTTACACCTTATGACATCACCATATTAAGTTTAATTGAAACAAAAAAACTTCAATTACAAAGAAATGACCTGACCGATTTTGGCCACAAACTGATTACCTCCAAATAATTTTTAAATTTTCAAAATTGGTTCAGAATTTTGTAGCTAAAACGAAAAAAATCTGGCTCGCGAAAATAGCCAGAGCGAGTTCTTAGCGAAATTGATCGAATGGATTTAAAAGTTTTGAAACCGATTCAGTTTGAAACCTTTTTTTTTTAAAAAAAAAAGTCGTAGAGAATGCTTTTAACTTCTGCTCAAATCATGAAGGACCAACCATTTTTTCAGAATCTCGGAGATATTTTAAAAGTAAAAACCGAATCACCATAAAAAGTTCCATCAAAACCATCATTTTTTTTCAACAATTCATTATGAAGAAAATTTAGAAAATTAATGAAATCATTTTTTTCAATTCATTATGGAAAAAAATCAGCTTTTCCAAAAAAAAAACGAATAAGGACGATTTCCAGCCAATAGTTGTTGAATTTTTAAAATCAGTTCAGTATATTTGACTAGAACAAGAAATTTTGTGTTTTTCTGCTAATTACAAAGAAAAGTCTTGGCCGATTATCGCACAAAATTAATCAAATCAAGTCTTTCAATGAGTAAATTATCTTTTCCAGTTTTGTCGAATTGTCTCTAAATATTTGAAATTGATTCAGCATATTATTGATTTGAATAAGCTCACAATATTTTATTAGGTATGTTTTTCAAGATCATGTTCTTCATAACCATAAAATGTTTCATTAAACTCATCTTTCTTTTTCAACAATTTAATATGGAGGAACCACCTGGCTGAGCCTTTCAAAATTTAAGTAGCACTATTTAATAATATTTTCCAAAAGTTTTTGAACTTCTAAAATCGGCTCAGAATTTTGAACTAGAACGAACATTTTTGCACTTTTCTGCTAAAGGGCTTTGCTGCTTATCGCACAAAACTAATCAATTTAGCAATTTCGAAAAAAATAAATTTTGGTATCAATTTTGTATGACTTGTCTCAAAAGATCCCGAGTAGAAATTTGTTACGGCAAGCCCTAACTCAGGTCCGGCCCCTATAGGCCCCTATAGGGCTGTACTCCGGCGTCCGTATTACGGAATTTAGTGCATGGCCCTCATAGGGGCCATATATGGGCGGCCCTAATATGGTAATTTGAATAGGGTCCATAAAAGGCATGCCTGAATTCAGCCCTAACACGGATTGCCCTATAATAATTGAAACGGGCCATATTCGGATGCCCTGTTGTACCCCTAATACGTATTGCCCATGATATGATGATACGGTCCGTATTGGAAATTCATTACTAGAGCCCTAATACGGCTTACCCACAGATTATTTAGACAAGCCCTATCTGCATTCTTTATTTGAATCCTACTAGGATTCAATATCAATAGAATCAAAATAGTTTGATTTATTAATATTTTGTAAAAAAAAAGGATTATAATGTGTATTATTGATCAATGATTGTCGTTATAGTCTAAAATAAATATAGAAATAAATTACATAATTAATAATAAAGAAATAATAAATAATAAACAATAAATGAATTATAAAAAATAACTATTAATAAATAATAACAATATGTAATCGGTAACAATATATTTTTTCGTTCTTTCCATAATCTGCATGGTATTCATTATTATCAATATATTATAAATATAATATACGAATTTACGAAAGCTTTATACAACTTTGAACAAAAAATCCAATGGTAATACAAAACCAAAAAGTGTTTTTTTTTTAATAAAATTAATAAAATCATGAAAGATAGGAAATTACATAAAATTTATTAACAATAGAAATAATTATTGAATCGATTATATAACAAGATATTAAAATTATAGCGAATACAATAAAATAATTTTTTAATAAAAATAATACTTTTTGTGATTAGAAGTTATTGGGTATATTACTATTTTTCGATTTTGTCATGTGAGACATATAATATATAAATATATATATATAAATTTTTATGGGTCGTCGAATAAAAAAATTAATGTACTATAAGTTATGATCAATTTATTAATAATAATAGTAGTTTCCTCACTGAAATTATATATACATATATATATATATATATATATATATATATATATATATAATAATCATATCGAATGTAATAAGTAGAAATAATAAGATCAATTCTGCGTACGTGAACTGTTTGCATAAGATATAGGACCTTCTTAGAAAATTCGTCCAGCACACATATATCGTATTTATTAATTTTAGAGTCTAGACTATACATGAATATTAACTCATATCGAGTATCGAAAGTGTAACAATCAGAAACAGGATCGATGACCTTTTCCTTATGCGTACTTGGTCTATCTAAAGCATAGGACCTTGACATAGGACAAGTAGAAAAACTGAAATAAATTTACATAATTTTACTTCAATAATAAATATCAAAAGTTTTACATTTCATTTTAACATATTCTAAATACTGCTAAACATTAACATCGAATGAAATAGAGTGGGCAAGAGTAAGAAAGATCGGCGCTATGTCACACGTTAACTTTATAGATGCCGGCGTACAGCAGATTGTGAACAATATACATTTATGGTTGCTCATATAATACGAATAGGCAACAAACATTTTGTCAAATATTATTTCGAACAATTTTTTTATGTGGACAGAAATACTGATATTAGTTCAAATAGATCTAATATTGAAGTTCTACGTAAAAAAATTAATAGTACATTAATTTTTTTATTCGACGACCCATAAAAATTTATATATATATATATATATAAGTATATATTGAATGCAGAGAAAGAGATCATCATCGCGCCGTTGCATATGATATTATATAAACCATTGATTGATAATATGGAATACGATCGAGGCACCAATACATGTATGTAAGAACTTCATCTTCTATCAAAGAGGACCATTGTTAGTTTTTTAGTTCATTACTGAATGCCAAGCTAAGCGGTCGTTATGTGTTTAATAGGAAGTGCGAAAATTACGAAATATTATTACGATATATTTTTATTTGTTTTAAAAGAACGTCGTGTAATTATCGTTTAATAATCAGTGGAAAAGTAGTGCATTGTGTTGTTTTATTTCTCAATGATACAAGTGAAAATAGAGTATCGATGTAGTGCCGGTGGATTGGTTGATATATAATGAAGGATAAGATAAATTCGAATGCCCATTTTTAAATAATTATGAGCTATCGGGAGAAAATTTACTTCTTCTTCAAGATTTGGTGAAGCGTCGGGCGGCACCAGCATCGGATAATTGGAGTCTTCATGAGGTGGATGTACGAGATTACGCGAGTAAGTATTATTGATCAACTACGTATTGTGTATTTTGTTATATACACACAAACACACACACACACACACACACACATATATATATATATATATATATATATATATATATAAACATATCTTTGATTTGAGTTGTAATTTCAGATACATATTAAATTGCCTTGGAAAAGTTAAAAATATTGCAACAAAAGGAATATGCGTTTTCTACGGACAATGAAGAAACCATAAACAGAAGGCAAGATGTTCTGAAAAAACAATACCGCTTGAATAAAGGGCGTTTTGTAAATCAGAATAACGTCGATCAGCAGTTGTCGGAATGTAACATAAATTTAGGCAATAAGTCGCGCAATGCTTCAAGTAAGTGTATTCTTGTTAACAATTTATCGTGTATTTTTCTTTTTATTATTATCGAATAATTTAATTTTAATTTTTAGTTTTTATTTTTTTAGTGTTTAATGTCTTAAAGACAGTGAACTTGTGAAGTGTTTATATGGTAGGTATTATTCACACAGTACACATAGATGATTTTATTATTTATGGCTATACATTTTGTTACAGGTATAATGACAACTGAATCAATTAAAAATCCGCAGTTGAGCCCTATTAAAGAGCAAGCATTTAACCAAGCCCTCGGGAAGGTTATAAATTATTCCCGTGATTGGGAGAATGGGAGAGATCATAGGCGGACCAATAAAACCTAATTAACATTTGTTATTTATTGTTATTATATATTAAAATATTGTTATCAAAAGAATTAATAAAAAAATTTAGCATATGCATTTTTTTATGGGCCATGCCAATTATTATTTTCAGGGCCACGTCAAATATATTTTTCAGGGCCATATCAAATATATTTTTCAGGACCATATCACATATTATTTTCAGGGCCGCATCAAATATATTTTTCAGGGCCATATCAAATATATTTTTCAGGGCCATATCACATATTATTTTCAGGGCCATATGCTTATTTTAAGTTAAGGGCCAAGTTCGATATTTTTATAGGGGCCATTTCATATTTTCGATTAGGGCCCGGAACAGTTTGCCCAACACAGACCTTATCCGGCAAGGCGTTACATATCGCATAGGGGCCAAGTACGGTTGCCGCACTGGGACCCTACTTAATTTAGGGCAGCCCTGATCCGCGCCATACTTCAATTTCCAGTCGGAAATTCTGAGTTTTAAATATTTAGAAGTAATTCCACAAAATTGGATAAGATAATATATATTATCTTATCCAATTTTGTGGAATTACTTCTAAATATTTAAAACTCAGAATTTGTTTGGAAAAACTTGGAAGTAAGGTCAAGAATCAGCTCACAACACACACCAGTTATCCAAATTTGGTCTCAAATAATTAAAAATAATTTGAAACGTTCCAAAACAAATTCAATCTCATTTGTAAAGCTAAAAAAGTGGAAACGAGACAACAGAGTTCAATAGAACAAAATTCTAATTTTGTTCATTCACTCTTCTTCCAATGTTGAAGCCTTATTTCAGTATCCAAGTTTTTGAAAAAACCATTAGTCTCTATTTACTGTTTTGCTAAACTATAAGAAGCTACATTATACCAAGTAGTTCAAAGTTGTTTTCGTTCATTTTACAACAGGTTATCCAATTCCCAATGCCAGGTTAGATCAGCCATCAAACAACAAACTATTTCATAATTTTTAATTAAGCAATCCGATTTTTTGCGCCAATTCGTAATCAATAAATTCTTACATCTTACGTTAGAAAGGCCGCCGCTTCCTGTTCCATGTTCCACTCAGTCAGTCGTTGCTTTAAATTTATGAAAGTTGTCCTAGTAAGAAAAAAACTGATCTTTCCAGATTGTGGAAATCAAAACATTTCAAAGAATTCAACATAAAGGTCACAGCAAATTGTCTCGTGAGAATAAAATTGAATCGATTATGTTATTATTGGAGTGAGTCATTGGTAATGGTAATTAATGGTAATTAAAAGATATATGGTTAATCGGTAATAAGTATGGATAGACGACTGCGTTGTTTGTTGGTTTTTGCTAAAGTGAGGGAAATATGCCAAGGTATATTAGTAGTAATAAATGGAAATCTCAGGCTTGGAATTTAAGTGAGCAATTTTTGTATGAAGAAATTATATTTTATATCAGGGACAATCAGGGATTCTCCATGGCTCAGTAGTAAGAACTTTGGCCATGCAACCACAAGGTTTTAGGTGTCTGACCCATCTCGAACAGATGACATAGTTTTATACCGTACAAATTAAGCATTTTTCAATTTTTTTTTGTTTTACTTACTACTGTCCGTGGATATTCAATAAATATAATGTCTGTGTTCCTTCAGCATTTTTTTGGGAAAACCCGTGAAAGAAATGTCAAGAATCGACTCACAACACACACCAAAGTTTTCCAAATTTGGTCTCAAACAATTGAAAATAATTGTTTCCTATCAAGTCTATAATATTTTCTTTTAATATTTCGAATGCGTATTTCTATATTGAATTAAAACAATTCATGACTCACTGCAAACTCCATTGCAATTTATATTATAATTTGCGGCTTACAACAAATGCAGATGCACTGCATGCAAATTACAAATTATATAATAATACTCAGCTATTATATTGTAATCTGTGCAAGGAATAATAAATAAATTTATTTTAAAAAAAGGTGGAAATTCTTATGATTCAGTAATAACTTAATTGTAAAAGAACTAAGAGATTTGTAAATGAAGATTGTGAGGTCAAACAATTGATTTTTGTGTTAGATCTTTTTTAAGTTATTCCAAATAATAGTAGGATTTTAAGTATTTTTTAGCTATCCAATATTGCAATATATATTCAACAGCAATCATAATTTAACTTGCTGCTGACTTCTTAGACAAATATGATGGTCCTTAATATGGACTACAATTTTCAAAATACAATTTTCAAATTTTATGGTTTAAATGCTTCTAAATTGATTAAAAAAATTCTCTAATAGTTTGAGCCCTCAATATTAACTTTTAGATAGTGCGCAATTCAATCAAAGCTTCATATGGAATTAGCATGGAAAAAATTTCGAAAATTTAAAAGCTGTTTTTTAGGTATAACTTAGCGACAAATGAATTAAAAGTGACAACGTGCCCAATCGAAAATATTGAGGCAGATTACTGATGCTCCGTGGTTTGTTAGTAACAAAACTTTACACGACGATCTTCATATTGATTTTATAAACAAAATAATACAAATCAACAGTATAAAACACTTTCAAAAACTACAACATCATTCAAACAATATAGTCACTCAGCTTCTTGAGACATCAACTTCAAGAAGACTGAAGAAGAAGCTGCCCGAAGATAATATGGAGGAACCATAGAACTACCACAACCTTATATAAACAGAATAATTGAATCATTTATTGAAGTGATTCTCTGAATATGATTGTAATATTGATCCGATAAATTTATATGTGTGTTTGCAAGTGTGTGTGTATGTGTGTGAGTGAATGACATAAGCCAAATAGCTCATAGAATAGTTATGTATTCTGATTGCTATTGAAAATAAAAATTAAAAAAAAAAAAAAAAAAAAAATTGTGTCATCTTTTATTGAAAATTCGACGGTCTACAAAACAGGTTTTTTATAATTTCTTTTGTAGAGCGTAAAATTTTCAGTAAAACTCATTCATTTGTTTGCTAAGTTATATCTAAAAACATTTTTGAAGTTCTTGAAAACTTTTCCATGCTATTTCCATACAAAACTTTGTTTGAATTGCACAGTATCTAATGTAAATAAAAGACAATAATAAGAGCTAAGACTTATAGAGGATTTTTTTTATCAATTTGGAATCATTTGAGCACTTGGGAGCAAGAAAACTCGAAAATGTCCATATTAAGGACCACCCTAACATATATAATGATTTTCTACATATTACACTTATCCTTCATAATACCCTTTCTTGCTTAAGACGATTCAAACGATTGCTCTATCTCTATATGTGATGAATTTATTATAATAAATTCTGTAATATCAATGATTTTTTCTATTGATACCAGTAAGGGCCTTTTATACTTGCAAACACATTGCTATCTTTATTTCCAATTACAAACCGATATTAATATAGCTTGACATCAGGCTGTCTTGTGGGTATCGAACTGGAATTTGGTTTCAACCCCACAGCTCTGTTCACTAAGCCATGGGGATGTCTAACAATTTTTAGTAAGTTTCAGACCATAGGCAGGCGTCTATTAATCACTTGAGATTTTTAGGAGGAGAGAGGGTTGACAAAAAATCACAAAATATCACGTGGACAAGAGAAATATACACTACAATTTTTTCTCGTAACTAAAAATACACGTGATGTTTAGTGGGGAGGAGCGGTAATTTTGAATATCACCACAAATCACTAGGGGTGAGTCAAAAAATCCTTAAAAAATCGATCACGTGATTATTGGACGTCCCATAAACATAGCGTTGTTATGGCAACGCTGTGTTATGCTCTTTTCTTGGTACGAAAAACTGTCCAAAATCATTTGCAGTGCAGTCAGGTGTTTTAGATATAAAAGCTAACTTAGAAAATGCACAAATTTCAAAAAAGAATGTTACCATAACTGCATCTTTCTGATGTGTCATAACAATTGCAAGAAATAAAATGCCTTTTCGTATATTAATCACATAGCGTTTTCACTGTTTTTGTACCAATAAGGGAGCGTTGCCTCGGTCTATTTTTCTGGAGAATTGGCTTCTTTTGAGAGAGAACTTTGAGATTCCAACGATTCATGTAGTATAAATCAAATCATTTGACTTTTATCATATGTCTGTCAAGACAGAAGATGGCCCTTCAGGGTACGGAACTCTACAAACTATCAAATCGTCAGTCAGATATATCTTCATCTTTATCGTAGAATAAGTGATCGGCCCGCGGCATCTCGAATTCCTTCGCGAATCTGTCGAGTCGTTTTGTTTGTATCGCATTGCGAATAAATTACAATATTTTATATCACCAGCTTAGAGCGTATATAGCATCATAGAACTTCTCCATGGGCTAGTAATTGCTATTCATCTTACATAGCGCCCATCGTTTGTCCGTGCAAATAAAATACCAATGGAATTATTGGACGGAAATATCAACCGACAAGGCATTTCTCTCTAGTCTAAAGCCCAACATGGACTTTGGATCCGGTCATTGGAGAAAAATTAAAGAAATGTTAAATTTCTCATGTTAAACATAATCCAGACATAGACCATAAATTTAAGAAGAATATCATTAATTCGGTTAGGATATTATTTGTTGGTATTTTTTTGTCTTGAGCTTTCCAGAATATGGAATCTTAAGTAGCGCAATTAATTTATTGGCATGGAGTTCCAACTTCTTCAAATAATAGACTGCTCTTTCATATGATTTTTTTTATAGGGGCCATAATGAGTGTGCAGTCTCATAGCTGATATCGATGTGAAAATTTTGAATGTAACTATATCTGATACATCTCCAAAATTGGACACTATAAGTCATTAATACCAGGTTTGAGGTTAAATGGTTTCCACAAATCAGTTAGCATGTAGTTTTTTTAAATCTTGTGACTTGATCAGCAATAGTCGATAATAGACATTGAATTTTTGAAGATACTGATAAGTTAGCTAAAGATTTATATAGAAGCATTGGATGATTATATCTGGTTTCCACAAGACATTTGCAAGTAGTTTTTTAAAGCTACTGGCTAGGTTAGGTCACCAATAGTCGACAATAGACATTGAATTTGGGAGGGTACTGTTAAGTTAGCTAAAAATTTATATAGAAACATTAAATGATTATATTGAAAATCTAAGCAACTGCTTAGAAAAAATTGAGTTTATAATATATTAATTACAAACTTAAGGAACACAATCACGAATCCACGAAGTTTATAATGAATTGGTACTACATAGGAATTTGTATTAGACTGGCATTATTAAATAAGAGTAAATGAAATATTGTTACTAGGATCAATTAATTCATTTTAATTGTTCTGTTCATAAAATCAAACTAGTAGTGTGTGGCATCGTGCCTCAAGGCAAATTGATGGAACTTTCCGTACTCTAACGAAAAGTTCGAGAAATATTAAATGTTTTCAAATAGATTATTATAAATACTGTAACATTGTCCAATATTCATAAGAATTGCAAACTTAAAATTATTCATTTGAAGTATATAAGTGGGCTTTAGAACTTTAGAATGATTTTTGGAATCATTCAAATCGGTTGATTCGTGCGCCCGAAATCGTGGACGAAAAATTGTATCCAAACATACATACATACACACACATTTATTTATTTTTTCTTAAGGAATGCCAACATGTTCAGAAACCTTTGAAATGCAAAAATATGCAAAAATTTTCATTTTCGATTTTTTGCGATTATTATTTATAACTTACCCTACGGAAAGTTAAATAATTTAAAAACTACTAAAACATTTTTATACAAAGAATATTTCTGGTTAATATAAGAAATTTGCAAAATGAAAAAAAATACAAAACAAAATTAAATTCTATAACTTCATGTTCATTCATGAATTTTTATAGTCCTATTAAAGTCAGACAATCTAAAACACTGTTAATTTTTGCATCTAAAATTAAGATATTAAAGCATTCAAAGCATTTTCAGTTCTAATAAATTGATTTTTTATTCCATGCACAAATATAATATAATAGTTGAGTATTATATAAATTGTAATTGTTCTTAGCCGCAATTTGTAATATAAATTGCAATAGAGTTTGCAGTGAGTCATGAATTGTTTTTATCTTATATATAAAAATGGATCGCAAAATGTGTTGGTAAGCGCATAACTCAACAACGCCTGGACCAATTTGGCCAATTCTGTTTTTAAAATGTTCGTTAAAGTCCAAGGATGGTTGTTACGGCGAGAAAAAAATGAATAATTGCCCGGAAAACCCTAAAAACAGCCCCTTTCTTCTTTAATCGAGTAGGCAACGCAATTTGTAAAAAAACAATGATCGATGTCATGACATTTTGTGTAGTTTTTGATAATCTAATTTTGAATATATTTATATAAACATAGAAATATCTTTCTATTAATCAAGCTATATTGGCAGCCAAAAACATTGATGTAAATGAATTAAATTTCAAAATTCAAGAACAAATTACAGGCGAATCAGTTGATTCGGCAACTAACCAAGACGATCCGCCGGAGTTTTTAAACTCGCTGGATTTGCTAGGATTGTCACCTCACAATCTTCAATTAGAGGTTGGATCGGCAATTATAATGTTGCAAAGGATAGTATAAAGCAGAAGATGTTCTCGCACCATGCATCCCAATGCGTTTCCAGTGCGTTTATGGTATTATTAAGTGTTTGTGGTATTAATTTAGAAAACCCATGTTTCTCACATGGAAAATTGTATGTAGTTTGTTCCCGTATTAGAAAACCATCAGATTTGTTTGTCTATGCGCCAGTAGGTAATCAAACAAAAAACATCGTTTATCACAAAGCACTACAATGAAAATTGAACTGATTTTTGAATTATGATTTACATTATTAAAATTACTTACTTTTAAATGCTTATAGTGTTTTATTTAATTATTTTTAATTCACAGGGAATTATTACCAGGGTGACGGTTCTGTTCAGGATAATTTTTGGCAAAGAATAGAAAAAAGGTAGGCACAAAACACCGCCACATTACAATTTTTTTTTTTGACAGGACGAAGTCTGTCGGGCCGGCTAGTTTAATATAAAAATACGCATTAATAATAAAAAAAATATTTATATAAGAAAACTCGTACAAAATTGATACCAAAATGTAGTATTTAAAAAAATCTGAGTTATCTAAAATCATTTATATAAATAACAAATATAAAAAAATATTTACAAGCATAAAGCTTTATGCAAAACCTATATTAATAGAATTATACTAAATGTTGGTTTAACTATAGACTGCTGAACAAAAGTAGACTAAATTTTGTCACTAGGATCTATTTCTTGTTTATTTAAAATTTTATATTTTGTATTTCAAATTCAAGAGTTAATATTATTATTACTATTTGAATAGCAAGTGAAACTGATGAACCGATGAATTGTTGTGATTGAAGGCTATTCTATCTGTATATGATATGTTTCTATTATTATTATTACCCTAAGAAGAAATCGAGGCACCACCATATATTAATTACAAATATTTAATGTAGTAAAATTATAGTACCTTGTATCAAAAAATTCCACCAAAAATTGAGACGTTTATCAATTTGTCAATAAAAAAAACGTAGAAAATGATCATAAATTGTTAACATTAATTGTGAATTTACGAACTTACAAATTAACTTTGATGAAAAAAACTGTTTGCAATTAGTGTAAGATAAAAACATTCTTGAACAGTATGTTAGTCGAATTATATGAAATATCTGTAATAATAATAATAAGACGATTTACTATTTCCACCAGAAGTCATTTCGTGTGACCATTAGGTCGTCTAATACATTACGTGAAGAGACCTTTGTTATTCCTATGGTCATTTCGTAAAGAAACTCTAAAAATGCTTGTATTTCAATAATTACTCGTGTAATTAAGTAATGTGTATTTCCACATATCCTTCATTTCATGCTTATTAAACGCATAATTATTCGCAAGTATTTAATTCTAACTACGTATAAGCTTGCGCTTCTATGTTACTTCTGCTTGGCGATCAGGCAGCAAGACAAGTAGACGAGGCATTGTGCTTTTTGCCGAGAGCCACGATTTTCATTCTTTATGCATTCGAGTAATGCAACCGGAAAGGAACGTGTTATTACGATAAATATTCCCATTAGACAGGAGGCCGAGGATAGTAAATACACTAATGAGATCAAAATTGAATATTTATATACTAGGTGTAAGTGGCATTGTGTCTTAAGTTATATGAACTTCTCGGTATGAACAACTTTTATATTAGTTTTTAAATTTAGACTTGTGCTGATCTGAAATGGTCAGAACATTATCTTTGATGCCCTACTTACCACATGACATAATAATCTTCCTTAAGATGGTTTAATCGCAACTCTTCACCAATTCTCTATATTCATGGACCGATTCTGCATCACAACAGACCAATGTTATGGCAAGGCCATGTTACTCACCAACTTCCATACTTTATGCTACAGAAACATACTGAATACTGTCGTGTATTTGCTGTGCATTTAGGCGTTTTACACATACTGCAACGTCACTCGTATGTTATGAAGCTAGGTCAGAAAGACCCTGTTGTCTAAAATAGTTTTTTTGACATTTGTGCGGTGTCTGGGTTAGGTTTTCTGAGAAAAACGCCAGACTGCACAGCAACGACATGGCTTTTGTCAAAATTTAGTATTGAAAAAAAGTTTTTCATAACATAATCGGTCCCTAAGTCTCCACATCCATCATATCATAGCCAACTTCTTATATCGCATTATATGAACGTTCAAACATATAAAAAAATATATAATATTATCATAAAAAGAGACGTTTTAAATCATTCTGAATCGAATGAGACTGATTTCACAAATGTAATTTTAAACTCGATAACGAAGAGTATCATTAGCTTCCTTTGAATTTAGCAAAAAAACTGAGTTTATTGTAACCGTCATTGCAAAAATCTTTCTTTTTAAAGTTCACGGAATTGTGCATTGTTTACAAAAATTAATCAATAATTATCTAATTAGATTCTTTATATCTGTGTCACATTATGATTTATCAAAATTAATCATTTATCAAAAAATGTTATCATTTAATTTGTCATTACACTAGTAGTGCATGGCATTGTGCCAAATTGCTGGAACTTTCGGTACTGTAATGAAATAGTCAAAAAAATTTGAATGTTTTGAAATAGACCATTTTAAATACTATAGCTTTCATTATTTGTATTTCATACAAAAAAATAAGAGCTTAAACATTGTACGACGACGTTTATATATGTTTACATAAAAAGTAAAAAAATAAAACAAACAGTTGGAATTGAAGGACCTTATTTCATTTTTTACACTAATTGTAAGAATTTTATATACTGAATTGCAAAGTTAACATTATTTATTTCGACTATTAAAGTGAATTGTAGAATTTTAGCTAGAGTGATAATTAAAAAAGTTCGATATTTGAAAACAAAAAATTATTTTTTGTTTTTTTTTAATCAATTTTTATTTGCTTTTCCAAAAACTAATAGTTTATTTATTCTCAAAATACAACAAAATATTTTTGTATCATTCGAATCGGATGCTGCAGTTTTCTCAAAAACTGAAATTTTTGCACTTTTTGCTCCGTATCTCCGAAACGGCTAGACCTGCCTCTGCCAGAAACTAATCAGCACGTCTCATGAATAGGACTCGAATGTTTTTTGAATCATTTGAATCGGTTAATCAGTACAAACAAAATCGTCGCCCAAAAATTGTCTCCACACATACACACACACATACATACATCCATTTTTTTTGAGTATTTTCTCTGAGCAAATTTTTAATATTGCACAAAACAATTTAAGTTTATTTAAAAAAAAAACTATTTCGACGTTTTGAACAAAATTTAACATGGCCATGAAGTTCATGTATTAAACAGTTCTACAAAAATTATTTGAATTATATGAATTTATTAAAATTTGGAATAATGGACGGTTTTAGAACATACAAGCACGTGTATGTGCACTATAATTATTATAATTAAATATTTTATTTGAAAAATATCAATTGCAAATCATTATATTTAGTGAATGCCAAGACTTCACTTTCGAAATGAACAGTTACAAATTTTATATGAATAGCTAAATCTTAATTTGTTTCTCAACAGTATATGTTTCCAGTGATGTGATTATGTTGCACTTTTCGGTATCATTTTATTCAGCAATGAATTTTGTTACTTTAAAAATGAGATTTGGACCATTATTTCTATTACAAAAAATCGCATTAGTGAATTTTACCTAATATGTTTAAGAAAACCTCGACCAGCTATCCATCTATTTTCTTCGAGGAAGAGAAAAATGGCCAACAGAACACACGAGAATGTGTATGATTAACTGGTTTGCCTGTGTTTTTAGATACATGTATAATTACCCTATGTTTATTTATTAAAAAGTTATCACACTCTCTAGAATATTATAACGTACCTTGGTGATGGCGACTTTGAATGAGGAAATTCTTGTGAAACTTGTCAGGGTGTAATTGAAATAAATTATATGGGATCGAAATAGAAAGATATCATGATATAATGGAAAGCTGATAGTCAGACAAAAATTAGTGAAGATGCAAGAAATGGTCAGGAGCTTTCTTTTAATTAAATCATTTTTTGTACACTTTTCGAAGCGATAGAATTAAAATTTAATATTATATCAAGGATTTACTTTTTATAACTTACTCACTAATTTGGAAGTCAATTTATTGATGCTACTTCCTCACTAATTATTGCTTTCCATATGTCAGAAGGCACTACAGAAAATTTGGACCTTGTCCAAAATTGAAAGTTGTCTCTCATCAAAAAGTGAATAATTTAATTTCCTTACTGAAAATATCAAATGTATCTCAACGACTTAATACAAAACCATCGATACTTCATTTAACAACTTCTACAAACAAATCCATTACAATGATTTGTGAAAATAAATATTTCGTATTACACAATGGTGTTATGAATTTGCTGTCTGTCCATTGTGCGCAGTATCATAACAACGTACATATTCTTTGTGTAAAAAATTTTAATTTGTTTATATTCTTGTATTGCATTTTAGGTGTTATATGAGCTAATCTTTTAGAACAATAGAAGTGCTATTTGTTTCGACTATGGGAAAAGGAGAATTGAAGTAATGAGAACAGAATTTACAAATAGATACTGACATATTCTAATTTGCAGTATTCGTGACTGCAAGACGAGTATATTTTGTTTATAATTTATGGAACGATTCTTGGATAGCATAGCTTATTTTATGGTACTGATCTACCATAATATACTCGATACAAATAACATTGTGACAAATATCAGTATTTGATATTTTATTTAGACAAATCATATTTTCTCTATGTAGTCACGAAACCATCAGAAAGCAATACCTCTGGTGTTTATACCAGCATTTATTAAAATTTCTTATAGTGTCAACTTCTGAAAACTAACTTCCAAATAGCATAAATGTCAATATAACATTATTTTGACTTCAAACATATTTTATTTATAAGTGCAACCTATAAGTACCTATTATTTTGAACCGCTTAATGTTTTCTCCTTGTTTTACCATACAACACAAAACAGGTCATCGTGTAAATGTGTGTGTAGCCGAAGATATGTATCCGAAAATAAACCCACAAAATTGTTAAAATACTGGAAACGTGCAAAATTCGTGATTAGCAATTTTTTGAGTAATTATGCAGAATTTTATTAAAGAATTTAAGAAGTTTTTATCATTCTATTTTTTCATTAGCCATTTTTTAGTTATTTTTGCATTTGTATTGTTCTCTTTAGGTATGAGAAAATGTTTTTGGTACAAAATAAAACTTCTCATTGAAGACATCACTAGTGATCTGATAATTAAAAGTATGTAATAATTTTTTTTGTAGTTTTTTTTGTGTATATTGAATTTCTATTTTATTGAAGTAAAACTTCTTTAGGCGCGATATGGGTGTAAAAATTTTTAGGCGCGACACGGGTGTAAATCCGTACAAATGCAACGAAAATGCCAACGTGTAGTTGAACACTACGACGCCGTAAGCGCTGATGTCGCGAGTATCCACTCCCGTCATGTCATGCGTAAGTCGAGCGCTAAACCCGCTAAACCCTATATGAACTTGCATTAATTGAATCACGTTTTTTTTACAAAAGAAGAGGTTGCTGTATTATGTCCTCATGGAATAAGACTTTTCTTAGAGAATAAATGTGCCATGGAATATAATAAATTTATATTGAATCTCGTTGAAGACAAAATAATATCTACTGCCACGGATATTTATGTAGGTTGCCATGCGACAGATCAACAATCATACATTCGTCAGCAGTTTCAAAAAAATCGGTTATTGATACCGGGGCTTTGCCGTATGAAATAATTTTAGTTCTGAATAAATTTTACATAATAACAACTAATATTGATGTAAGTGATGGCTTAGCTAATGGTTGTGTGGGAAAATTAGTGTACATAGAACGTGGCGATAATGATGAACTTCTACGTTTATGGTTTGAATTTCCCGGTAAGATAGGTAACAAAATTAGGAAGAAAGCTTCACATCATATTCAAACTCTTAATATCAGTAGGACAGCTGTGCCGATGCTCAGGAGATCTTATTATTATTGATGTTATATGATTATTAAAAGATGATTTTTAAAATTCAAATATGATGCTTTTTTATCTTTATCTTAATTGCCTACTCATACAATATTAAAAGTTTTACTTCAATCGCGTGTGATCCTTACGCGCACTCTTTTTTTTTTTAATTTAATTTGCATTGCATTTTTAATTCAAGAACTAATTTATCAAAATCATGCAGAGTAGATGTGCATACTTCTAATATTTTTACGTTCAACTATCATATATCAATTCAACCGTTTTATTACATAATTTTATTTATTTACTTTTCTATCATATTTATTTTACGTAACATTGAATTCACGGTCGTTCAGATACATTAATTCAACATTACGGATATTATGACATTCATTTCTTACAAAAAATATTAGAGATCAAATATCTTTTAGACACAAATTCAACAAATAGGCTAATGTTACAGATGATTTATAAATAATATGAAGGGATAGAACCATACAATTTTGAATTCAAGTACATATTTCTCATTTCTAAGATTAATATTTCAAATAATCAATAAAATTTAATAGACAATTTATTTTGTGGACTTGATCCAATATTGAGTATGAATTAATAAAAAATGATACAAGTTTCAAACTTATATAAAATGGATTATTCAAGGATATTAGTGGTTTTCATGAAGGAAAGTTCTGCTAATGTTTAGAAATTGGATTACAGAATAAGAGTATCCACAAGAACTCTTATAAGCTGCAAAAGCTCAATTAAATTAACAACATAATACTACATTACATGTGATATTGATAATGACCGACTTATTTGAAAATCTTGTGTGTCTTATATCAGGTCCTTGTCTACAGCAAATAATGAAATCAGTCAAAGTAGTACCACGACGTCAGATAAAATATTTTTTATTTAAACTGTAAGATTGAAAATGTAAACAAAAAATGATGAAAAAATGCGCATGCACATACATAACACATAATACACACATAATTGCGTTGTTCTCAATATTAAGCATCAAATACCGCAGAGCGGATCTCCTTGAACGACATTTAACCGTGGCGATTCTTGAGAAGTATTATGTTTATGATTTACCTATTAGACAAAGAGCTGGGGGAAAATATTGGAAAAAGATTTTTATCTTTATATATTTGTAGAGGGGCGTTTGCATGGCCGAAGCTTTTACCACTAGACTACAAATCTATGAAGCAAATTCGATGATATTCGGTTTTTATTTGAAGATATAGCTGGAATTATGTTTGCAAGTGAAATTCGCCTTTCAGGGTATTAAAGCAATATTATCACATTATTATTAGAAAGATCTAATAATACTCTCATCACAAAGAAATTGGACAACCGCAGAGTTGCCTTCTTGTAATACTAAAACAACTGCTCATAGAAAACATAATAGTTTTTATTGCTTATAGAAATATAGTTTGTTCTACTTATTATTTGAAAATTAATAAAATTATTAAAACTAGATGTAAGTGGTATTTTCTCTTAAGACAAGTCACATGAACTTTCCGATAATGTAAATAATTGACTTAATTTGATAATAAATGAATTAATTCATAAGTATTCCGAGTGAAGTTCATTACACATTATTGAAAATCGAACACGTTTCTAATACAACGTGTATTTTCTAAAAGCTCAAATTTTTATAGTTGGACTAGTTTTCGTATGATTATAATGGTTTAGTGAGTTTTTTCAGACCAGGTACTATATGACCATACCACAAAAATGTCTAATTTTAACATCAAAACAACGCTGCTTTATTTTTTTGAAACTTAGATGAATTTTTAAAAGTAAACTGAAATTATTATTTTAGTATGTTCCATAAGACCACGATATCTATCGGCCAAAAAGATTTAATATTGATTTTTTTAAAAATCGATTCAGAATTGTGAGCTAAAACAAAGACGAAATTCGCTCACTTTTTTGCTATTCACAAAGAAACTGCAAGTATCCTCATCGAAATACATCGAATGGCTTTTAAAGTTTCGAAATCGGTCCAGCCGTTTTTGAAAAAAAGTCAATCGTCAAAAAATCTGTTTTCACACACACACTTTTTTCAAATTTGGTCTCATTCGATTCAGAATGGCTTGAAAGGTCGAAAAAACACAAAATTAGCGAATCGGATTTTTTTATGAAAACAAAATTCTTCGGAAAGTTTGAAAATATTAATAATAATGATAATACAATAAATAAAAAAATTTATGGAAAAATTTAGAAGATATCTGCTGCCTTAACACGGAATTTAATAATAATTTATTAATGGATGTATTTTTGGCAAAGACAGGTTCAGCCGTTTTGGAGAAAATGAGCAAAACGTGCAAAAAATAGTAGTTTTTGAGAGAACGAAGCATCAGATTTGAATGATTCAAGAAATCTTGTACTTGTACACATTATTTTTTCAACAAAAATTTTTCATTTTCGAAAAAATACTCACGAATACGCAAAAAATTAAACATGAAATTTTTTATATCTCAACGTTTCAGCCCTTTCTGAACATTTTTGTCAAATTGATGTGTGTATGTATGTGCGGATACAATATTTCGTGGACGATTTCGAGATCGGATCAACCGATTTCAATGAATCAAACATTCGATTTCTATCAATAAGGAGACGCATTGATTAGTTTTTCGCGAAGGCAGGTCCAGCCGTTCTGATGATATGGGACAAAAGTTGCCAAAAACGGTAATTCAGTTTTTGGGAGATCGGAATGTCTGATTTCGATAATTAAAAAAAACATTTTACTTGTATTGACAAAATGAACAACTGATTAAATTTTTGGGTAGGCAGGCCTAGCGGTTTTGGAGATCATGTGAAAAAAGGAAAAAAAAAATACAATTTGGCGGTTAAAAATGACCATTAGACTCAGATAAAATCAAATTATCAGATATTTTATAGAGACTTTAATGAGTATAAATTTTGTTAACATTTTTATGGGTTCCGTATCAATGTTTATCTGTTAGACAGCGACTTGGCGCTTACGCGCTTCGATTTCTTCTCTCAAAAAAGTCACGCCGCACAATGGCTTTGAAAAAAAGTCCAAAAGTTTTTAAAAGTTTTGAAATATAAAAAAATCAAATGTTTGGATAGTCTTATTTTTTTTCAAAGATTTCAAAAATCTTATTTAAATTTTTCAAAAAAAAATTATAGCTTTTTTTTTCAATAAATTTCATTTTCGGTAAGGAAAGTTTCAGCAATTTGCCCTAAGATGATTACCATGCACTTCTAGTTGAAATGTACTTGCTCAAACTAAAATAAGTGACTACTGATAATAATAACAAAAACATAGAATTTGGATGCTATGACATTCGTGTCATTCTACATCACAGTGAAAACGCTAAAGCAATTCTATAATCCAATTGAATTCTTGCTTAGCAGTTAATTTCATTATTACATTTAATTACCATTTACGACTATTTACTCAAACAACGTAATAAATATAATTTGCAATTACTCAATGATTCACATATTCAAGAATGCTACTAATTATTCAGAATCACAATAAAATTAGTAAAACTTTCCGCATATATATATACGCATTATTATAGATTATTTTATTATTTATATGGTTTTATTGCAATATTTATAAAATGATATTTTATTTATAATTTCTGGCAAATTCTTGATCACCTTCTGAGATAACGATATTTACGGTTAAGTTTATATTATCGTGAAGGAATTTGCTCGCAAGAATGCGATATATACAATAGATATATCGATGCGTCATTGTATCGATGAATATATTGATATCGCGGTTTTGTTTCAAGGTAATAACTTATCAAAAACGATGCAATATATTTTAGATTCACTTTGCACAAGAAAGGTCAAGTTTTAGAGCATCAAAATGGCTATTTTTGCTTATAAACATATTGGTATCCATATTTCCAACTGGAATCCAATCCAATGCCACTACTGCTCGGCATCAGACTTCCTAACGAGGCAGTCTTATTAAATCTGGAATTTTTGAGTAAACATAGTGGCCATAACGCGGAATCAGATAAATAGAAGTAATAACAAAAATCCGACAAGTAAATGAGATCTTGAATTAAAAAAATTCACTAATACTTTGTTTTATATATATATATATATATATATATATATATATATATATATATATATATATTAGTATGCGTGTGTGTGAGCGTATCACAATAAATTTACTGACCAATTTCAGTACATCCATCAAATTCAATTTACAGATGTAATACAAGAAGTAGAACAGTTGTATAATACCTTGAGCCTCATTACGATAGAGTCACTTAAATTGACAGGGCTGCATCACAATCATTCTGAATTTATAAATATTCCATAAATATCATATTATTAACTAAAATTAATCTAAAAAAGAGAAATACTGTTGAGTTATTATCTATGAAAACGTCCTGATTATTTGAATTCAATGAACGATATTCCTCATTTTATTAAATTTAATAACGTGATATATTTTTACATTTTTGTAAAAATATATAATTAAAAAATTTCTTTGAATTTAAATAAAGTGATACATGACATGTTCAGATAATTTGAGCTCAAATGCTAAACATGTACAACCATGTTTTCGTCCAGTTTTATAATTTTGCCAAGTTGATGTTGTTCAAATTTTTCAATGTCCATTTTTTTGGGCATCAGGTTTTTTTGATGTCAGGTTCATTGGATGTCTAGTTTTTAGGCGACGGGTATCAAATGTAGAATTTTTGATTGGAATTCCATTGTTCTAACCACGAATCTAAAAAAAAAAAGTTAATATGGACATTGACTTTTAAATATATCGATACTAGGTAAATTGGTAGACATCGTTCAATTCACTACTTTACATCAGACTGCTCAACGAGGCGGGTATCAAAGCTCGTTTTTTTTTTCATCAAAATCCCATGGTTCTAACCACTTATCCACAAAAAAACCAGCTTCTATAGACATGAACTCTTAAATATATTTGATACTAGGTAAATTGGAAAACATTGTTCAATTCACCACTTTACATCAGACTGCCCAACGAGGCGGGTATCAAAGCTCGTTTTTTTTTTTCATCAAAATCTCATAGTTCTAACCACTTATCCATAAAAAACCAGCTTCTATAGACTTGGACTCATAAATATATCTGATACTAGGTAAATTAAGACATCGTTCAACTCTCTACTTGACATCAGACTGCTCAACGAAGCGAGTATCAAATCTAGAATTTTTGATCGGAATCCCATAGTTCTAACCACTAATCCATAAAAAAACCAGCTAATACAGACTTGAACTCTTAAATATTATAACAATATTAATATTATAACATTTTTTCTTCGAATTATTGTATTAAATAATACTAACGTTAGGCTTAATATTGTTTTAGAGTTGTATTTATGCTGTAATTTATTCAATTACGATAATTTATTTTCTGTAATTACTAAATTTAATCGTGTGATTAAAATATAAATGAATAAATATATCTGATACTAGGTAAATTAGAAGACATTGTTTAATTCACAATTGGACATCAGACTGCACAACGAGGCGATTATCAGATCTGGAATTTTTTATCAAAATCCCATAGATCTAACCACTAGGCGATGACCAACGGGCTAATATAGACTTCATGGTGGTTCTTAATAAGGATATTTTTGTCTTTGACCCGAGGGTCTCAAATGCTTCTAAATTGATAAAAAAAAACTCTATAAGTAATATTAACTTTAAGATAGTCCGCACGCCAAAGTTTCTTATGGAAATAACATGAGTAAAATTTCATTTGTTTTTTAGGATTTTATTACTCAGCGACAAGTAAATCAAAATTTGGAGAATAACATTGTATTTGCTTATTTTTGATCATAAATAAAAAAAATTAAAACAAAAATTTGACTTATTTTTTAAAATAAGTATTTACTTAAAAAGAAGAACCAAGAAACTATGGTTCGAGTGTGAACTATCAAATTTAATATTAGGAGCTAAAACTTTCAAATTTTTTTGTATCAATTTGAAACCATTTGAACTTCTTGTAGCAAAGAATTTCGAAAACATCCATATTAAGGGCAAGAGTGCACAACAGACATGCACTCTTAAATATATCTGATACTAGGCAAATTAGAAGACATTGTCCAATTCATATTAAGATGTGCCTATAAAGACCAAGGCTAAAATACTCTATATGATAACAAAACCTTAAAGGACCATTACAGCAAAATTCCTCCTTGTGTATATTGGTCAATGTAATCAAGCAGACTTTACGAAATGTCAAGGAAAGCTGCTCATAATTTTTGCAAATGTTGTACTGGGAAAGCTTTATAATTTTGCCATGTTGATGGTGTCTAAATTTTTCAATGTTTAATTTGTTTTAATGTGACGTTTTTTGGGTGTCACGTTTTTTGGGTTTCAGGTTGTTTGGGAGTCAGGTTTCTTGAGTGTCAGGTTTCTTGGGTGTCAGGTTTTTCGGGTGTCAAGTTTTTCCTGTGTTTTCTTCTTTTTCGGGTGTGTTTTTTTCCGGTGTCAGGATTTTTTGGTGCCGATTTGATTGGATGTCAGGTTTTTTTGGTGCCCACTTGATTGGGTATCAGGGTTTTTTGGTGTCGGGATTTTTTGGATGTCCAGTAAATATGTAATAAAAGTAAATATGTAGATAGTATAAATATTTTTCGAGTGTCAGGATATTTTGGGTGTCAGGATTTTTTGGTGCCCATTTGATTGGGCGTCAGGTTTTTTTGGTGCCCACTTGATTGGGTGTCGGGCTTTTTCGGTGTCAGGATTTTTTGGATGTCCAGTAAATGTGTAATAAAAGTAAATATGTAAATAGTATAAATAAAATAGACGGGTGGTAGATATAAGTATGAATAAGTTGATGAATAAATTACAAAAGATAGCAGATGACGAGGGAAGTATACAGGCTCTCATATATTTAATTAATGAAAAACGTTTAGACCAATTGAGGAGTACAAAAATACATTTTTTTCTTCAACTAAAACTTGATCTGTCCTCAAGACGTAGCTTTTTAGAAGGCAATTTAATGGTTTATTGATAAATTTCTATTGCACCATGATATCGGGCTGTTTTTGGTTGGTATCGAACCTTAAAGGGCGGATTCAGTCGCACAACAGACCAATGTTATGGGAAGGTCATGTTAAGCTTGAAATTCCATACATTATGCTACTGAATCATACTGATCCTGTAGCATAATGTATACTGTCAAAATGTCATATATTTGCTGTGCATTCAGGCGTTTTACATATGATCTGCAACGTCACTCGTATGTTATGAAGCTGAGTCAGAAAGACCCTGTTATTTAAGATGTTTTTTGGCATTTGTGCGGTTTCTAGGTCAGGTTTTCTATATGACAACCTAAGTAATATGTCTGACTGCACAGCAACCACATGACTTTTGTCAATATTTAGTATGAAAAGGTCTTCATAACATAGCATTGCCATAATATTTGACTGTTATGCGGCAGAATCGGTCCATGAATTGCAAGACCCGAAGCTTTTAGCACAAAGTCACAATATAAATTAATACTGAAGAGACACAGTACCTTGGAAAAATCAAGACTGCTATATTTCCACGGTGATCTATTTTGGTCAAATCTATAATTGATTATAATGAATAAAATCAATTAACCGACTAATGCAACCAATGTTCGTGTTTGCGGTATCTTCATATACCAATCACATCAATATGAAATATATGCCAATGGAATTGCATATCATAACACACATTCTCCGTGTAGTGACGATTGTAAATCTTATATCTTGCATCTTGTATAATAACGTTATAGAAATGACCGTGAATTTTATAAGAATCTGATTATGCAATCGGCAATATATCGGTCGGCGAATAATAAATATTCATGTAAGATTAATGATGTTTCTCCTAGAAACTCGGATTATGCAAATTATGTGCACAAATGAATAAATTGAATTGGAATATTTGCGTTGGTATGTTTTATTAGAAAATTAATGAAACGTTACTTTGTTTAATAAAAAGATGTTATGGGATAGTTTATTGTTTGTTCCATGAGCTTGGCATTGATACATTTTTGAAATTAAACACTATCTAACTGGGAATAATAAACTGCATTGAAGTGCTTATCAGTTCTTTTAATTATCTATATTGCTGATATCCAACTTTTTTTTTAACTTCCCAAAGGGTAAGTTATTGTAATCGTCCAAAAATCAAAATTGAAATTGTAATGTGTGTGTACTCGTATGAATTTATGGATACAATATTTTGTTCACGTTTTCGGGCGCACGGATCAACCGATTTGAATGGTTCAAAAAACATTCGATTTCTGTTGATAGGGAAATGTGCTGATTAGTTTTTGGCAAAGGCAGGTGCACCCGTTTCGGATATACGGAGCAAAGAGTGCAGAAAATAGTAATCGAGTTGTTGAGAGATCGGAGCATCCGATTTGAATGATCTAAAAAACATTCAATTTGTAATGACGAGGAGAAGAGGGGATAGTTTTTGGCAAAGGCAGGTCCAGCGGTTACGGAGTTACAGAGCTAAATGTGCAAACAATGGCAGTTACTGAGAGAACTAAGCGTCCGATTTGAATGATTCAAAGAACTTTCTGCTTGTTTTAACAAAATAATAGCTTTTTCAAAAAAAAAAAAATTTTGTGTATCGAAAATTATTCTGATTTTAATTGTAAGTCTGACTTAAGTTCTGATATACTTCAAACAAATATTTTCTACTTCGCAATTTAGTTTCTTATAAATACATATTAGACTAGAAATATTATTTATAATAATTTATATGAAAACATTTAATATTCCTCAAACATTTTTTACGGTACGGGAAGTTCCAGCAATTTGCCTCAAGGCACGATGCCATACACACCACTAATTTAATCAACAATTTAGAAATTAACAGTTCTATGAGCTGTTTGATGGTGTTTCTCCTTCATTTTTTTTTTTTAGAAATCTAAACACCAGTTGACATATCTACATTTGTTTTTTCTTTATTTTCAGGGTTCATTTAATATTAATTTTATTCTATATTTATTATTTATATTCAGTCTATATTTTCAACTAAAACGGATATTACTACTGCTTGATATCAAAGCGGCCGGAACGGGGAATTAAATAATTAGGAGTATTAGCAAAAATCCGACAAATAAATGAGATCTTAAATAAAAAATTGACTTAAAATGCATATTTTTGAAATAAGGTAATTCATGGCGTGTTCAGATAATTTGAGCCCAAATGGTGAACATATACCACTATGTTTTTGTCCAGTTGTATAAATTTGTCAATTTGATGGTGTTCAAATTTTTCAATGTCCATTTTTTTGAATGTTGAATTTTTTGGATGTCAGGTTTTTTGGGTGTCCAGTTTACTGGGTGTCTGGATGTCTAGTTTAGTTTTTTTGTTGTCCAGTTTTCTAATTGTTAAATTTCTTAATTTAGTTGTGCCTAATTTTATAGTACAGTTTTGCTGCTACGTCAAATTTGGACGTTGTTTTCGAGTTTTATCAAGCAAAAATTATATTTTGCTATATAGTTTAATGTTTTACATTCATCCTAGAACAAGTAAAATTTTTTAGGAATAAAAAAGGGCTTCAAAAAATAACAGAATAATCTGACATTGAGAAAGATTTTGTGATTGGCAGAGATTAACGTGAAATGAACTTCCTTTTCAATCCTGTACTATTAGTGTTCTTGCAAAGTGAGTTTGGGTAACTTCCTTGACAGCTTTTGTACTTTTCTGAAATATTTTGTATTTTATCGTTCACTGTCTTAATTGAGAATCAATATTAGAAGCAATGCAGGATCAGGGCTATTTTCACTTGGATACATAATTCTATTTATATATGTGCAGATGTATAAATCTGTGTATATGAAGAGGTGCAGACGTGTAAAAGTGTACAATTTTATAGTATAAATATATTTATATGCACATAACAGTTCACTTAAATCGATTCCGTCCAAAATGAAAACACGGCATCATTCGTTATCGACATAATCCCGCAACTCATTACTGCAATATATTTACATCGCATTGAACGTATTTATGTATTTTATATCTGATAACATTATAGATAATGAGATTTATATATAATACTTAGTACCGAATTGGAAAGGCAACATACTCATTAATAGATAGACAAAAGGAAGTCGACCATTGGTCAAGATTGGACAAGACTCTTCGTTATTTTTTTTCAAAAATACCTCAAAGTCACATCGACATATTTTAGTAAATACCCACTGTATCTGCTCCTTCGTATAAATTTTAATAATTGCATTTTTACTAAAATATTTCCTTATATGCAATATTTTGTGTACTATCTATTTCTTGGGCTAGAACAACTACACTTTTGTCCAGTTTCATGTTTTTAAAGAGATTTGACTTACTCTTGATCATTATTAATGCAACCTACAAATATGTCATTTACATTTTGTCATGTCAAATATTGACCAACAATGACATCAATTACCATGACTAAACTGACTTTAGGAATTCGTTCCTTACCTTTCTCATTCCATTACCACGTGTATATTAATTCCTATCAATCGCCGCCTACTAAGGACATACCAGAATGAGAAAAGAACAATTCATTTCAAACCTGACTTGCCTTATCAATATTGACAAAGGTATGCAAAAGCATTCCATTTAAGAATTAACAATGGATATGAATTATTAGTATTATTATATTAGATGCAATTAAATTGCGAGTCTATATGGCAGTTAATTGTTGAATGGAGGATCGATGGTAATTTTCCACACTGAAAGTAGAACGTATAAAGCAAATGTATGGTAGTTATCTGAAAAGCTAGTTAGCCAGTTTTCCATTTTTTGTCAACGACTCATTAATACTTGCTGTGGCTTAAAGGTAAGGGCTTTGGTCTTGCAACTATAAGTTTCTGGTTCTATTCAAAAATACGTATGCAAACTTCATTGGGATATTGCTGCATATACAAAGTGTCCCAGAACTCAGCATCAAGCTAAAACTGGGTTGGCAGTCATGAAAAACAATTAGAAGAAAAATGATTCCATGCAGTTTCAAAAAGTAAGAGATTTTTAGTACAGTCTAGGGTTTTGGTAACGTCATGTGAATTTTTTTTTATTGTGGGTAATTTTTATTATTTTGTTCATTTGACTTTGGAAATCGTAAACCTAAACATTTCTATAAAACTCAGTCAGAAAATAATTACGCAGTTGTTCCAAGTTTCCAAGCATTTCACTCAGAATTAATTTAAATGTTTGTGACTGGTTCATTTAAGTTCATAAAATATTTGAATATGAGTACAACGCTTTAGTAAAAATATGGGGTTATTTTTTTACTCACTGTTTTACTACGACATTAATCAGCATCATTTTGCATTCTTGATTAAATTCGCGAACTTTTAATAGAGCTTTTCAAAATCTTCAGTTTCTTTAAAGGACGGTATTTCCAAGTATACCAGTTTTGAAAATTAAAATTCGTTTAACAAATAAATGTCTTATAAAAATAGTCTAATAAAAAAAATAATGTCTAATAAAAATCCAATAATAAAGAAAATGCATATGCACTGGGCTGTCCTGTAATAATTTAATGTATAGTTTATTCATCCAAATATCATAACCATTAATATCATTAAAGTTCTCCAAATCAAAGTAGGAAAAAAAGCAGAAGCAACAATAATCAGGTTTCAGACTTTAAAAAAGGGTTGGCTTCTGTTAAGATGAACTACAGCGTTCACAGAGTGACGCGTTGTAGGCGGGTTGACATCATTTAAATTCTAATAGCCCATATCGATTTGCTTAAGAGTGTATTTATTTTAGTTTCGGAAAAACTAAGTTGACCGAAGCTATAGAGTACTGTGTTATAGAAGGGCTATTGCAATTTCAACTCTGCCTAATGTGGAAAGCTAGTTTCCAGAGTACCGCGTTATAGGCGGTCCTACCTGTAAAAATGCTAACTGTATTTGCCTATTAAGTCTTTTCTTCAATTAACTCAAGTTGTTAGGTTATGACTTAATCTTTGTAGCTGTGGACTGTATGAAACACTGATTTGTTGGTATAATTTATGTATTTGTTGCAAGTTCTCATTACACTAATGATTTGTCACTAAGTTCTAATTGAAGAAAATATATTTATTGATTACTACATATGTTGTTACGCGGACTTTAGTTTTAGAAGTGAGAAAAATAAGTCTAATCCAAATTCGCTGCCCCTTCTACAGGGTGCAACCGTCCGGTGTAAAAGCTCAATGCCATGAAGATACCCGCCCTCATGACCAATTTGATAAAATAAAAATACGTCCGAGCACTAACAGTATACAACAAATTGATTATGAGTTTATTACCTTCTCAAAAAATATTTACTGAATATTAAAATAAATGTCACAAAATAACTCGACGTATGTATAATTTACAGTTACCGCCGTCACCTACAGGCACCAACTGCATAATTCCGCTTTCTCTAAAAGGACTAATTAACTGTTAACTTTTCAAACAGGTAACTGATTTTTAAAATCAGGACGTGATTTCCGTTTGACGCCGATATATATTATAATTGCAAGCAGCCAGTAGAGGCAGCAACTTTTATTATTATTATATGGATAACAGGAAACGCCTTGTACACGAATCGTTCGTGCAAACTGTCGCCTAAAGATCATTTCACACGAACGCATACTTAGAGGAAAAATACCGTTTGAAAGACGCGTGGTCAAGGGAATAATAAATTTTTTTTGTAGGTCAGGTAATAAAAATATTGGTAGAGCAGCGTTGAGCATTGGGATTAATTGGTGGAAGTTTTAACCTCTATACATATAAAAGTGAGAATTCAAATTCTTTAGTTAGATGATGGATATGAACATCCATAATTATCACAGTCCTACATAAAATGTATTTAATTAATTATTTGTGCTGATTACCATTCACGTCCACTCTTAAATACTAAATATTTGTAGAACACGAATTAGAATGCAATTTACAAAATAAATTGGATTAAATTAATACTATTACATATACCTAAAACGAGTTTGTTTTAAAGTTGTCAATTGGAAATCGCATTGATTGTTTTTTTGGTAAAGCAAAAACTTTATTTTTAAAATAAATGGTTAATAATTTTATCTAAATATCTAAATCACAATTCTTATTGATTCAATCAATTATACAAATTTGAAAGTTTATACAACTTGCCTTAAGGTAAAACGCTTCATACAACTACCTATTATATACAATTATTGCCACAAACTATTTTGATTATCTTAAAATTTGAGAAGGTATTTTTGTCTTAAAAATTGCGCTTTAAACAGTCATTGGTCACTAATTTTTACGCATGACAAATATACTCGCCAATGCACACAAATCCGCGCCATGACGAGTATACTCGTCAGTTAGAGATAATTGGTCACTATGATCAATCAGTATCTTGAGGTTCTCTAAAAAAAAAAATTTATTTAAAAAATCTTAGCTAAAAAAGGATTTAATTAGATCAATTGGACCTTGTTTCTTCCATTTTTCATTCGGTAGCGGATTTCCAGTCCTTTCAGGATATGTTTTTTTTTTATTTTTCGTGGACCTTTTTGCTTTTTTCTTTGTTTACGTACATAACACTTGTAATTTTAAGGTTTTCGTAAATGGATTTATAGGGCACATTGGTGTATTTTCTAACAATAAGTCTTTAGTATTTTATTTTCTTTCCTTTTCATTACTTTAATGCCAGATACTTTTGAAGTAAATCTTTTTTAGGCACGACTAGGGTGTAAATCCGTACAAAATGCCAATAATTCGTCATTCGCTCTCGATGATATCATTTCTATTCGGGTCGATTGTGATTGGTTGTCGTGTCGCGTGATTGCTTTGATTGTATAGTGAAAATAATCTAAAAATCTAAAGAGGAAATCTACATGTTTTTCGATTATGATGGCTATTAAGTATTACAAAGTTGCATATTTTTATGAATAATGAAAAATAAATTGATATTCAAATTTAGTACTCTCAACAAGAGATCAAGCATAACAATAGTTTGTGTAGTTGTGTATCATTTATATACAGATATACTTCATAATCGACATCTATGCAATTTATTTATTGATAGTGTTAATGAAATTATTCAAGATTGTTATGAGGTCACTGTCTGAACGAATGTTATAGAATTTATTAATCAGCAATTACTTCATTTTTCTAATGAAGATTCATTTATAAATGCTAATTACAATGACAAACCGATCATGTCATATTTGAAGTATGACTTTAATTGCATTATTGTTTTTAAATATTATACATATTTTTAATGCTTTTACAAATATATAATTTATAATTTATCACTATATAAATATATATAATGGTTGACATCAAAAATATGTGCATCACGGGTGTTACCATATTACTAATAAACAAGATTCAAAATTGATATGATGTATTTATTTTACAAAAATGCATCTCGTACAATAGCATGTGAACCTTAAACGCACTCTTTTTTTACCAACTGTCTCAGATAAACTACAAATTTATAGGAGATTTAAATTACTTCACCTAAAACTATTTATCTTCCACCATAAATTTTCCTTTTCTCAACTGTAATTCTCCTTAACAGCTCCGGGCCATCTATTACAGTTGCATATCATTTCGTATCATAGTAATAGGTAACTTTCAACTATTTGAATTTTATAAATGATTTCTGCTTTATCAGAGATTGTGTTGGCCAGTTAGTTAGTCACTTCTGTTTTGGTATGCGGAGTTATGCAGTTGAACCGGTTCATGAAGGAAATGGGTAATAAACCGTATAGTAGACCCTTGCAAAATCAGAACTGATTGAACGATTAATAGAAATAGACTCATAATAGGCATACCTGAAGTAGAACAGAGATTCTCAAAACGAGAGCCAAGTTACTATTAGACAAATTTTGGGGACATCCAAATTTAGATGTTCCAATAGATATAGATATATATGGCCTTACAGACCAATGTTATGGCAAGGCCATGTTACGCCCCAACTTGCATACGTTATGCTACTGAACCATACTGAATACTGTCAAAATGTCAAGTATTTGCTGTGCATTCAGGCGTTTTACACATAAACTGCAACGTCACTCGTATGTTATGAAGCTTGGTCAGAAAGACCCTGTTATCTAATATTGTTTTTTTTTTACATTTGTGCGGTTTCTAGGTTGTTTTCTATCTGACAAACGTCTGACTGCACAGCAACTACATGGCTTTTGACAATATATAAAACGATTTCTTATGAAAAGTTCCACATAACATAGCCTTGCCATAACATATTGGTCTATTATGCGGCAGAATCGGTCCCTAAATTTCTTATAAACGCCAAGTAAAGTGTTAAGGAATGTAGTCAAAATCTTGGAGCAAATTTTTGATTACCAATTGACAGCAAGATCTCATTATATCAAAATGTTTCTATAAATGTAATAGCTTTTCTCGATTACATATTTTACGTTACATAACAAAATAAAGACAAAATTAAGCTGGTAAATACTAGGTACTGAAGCGATGCACTTGCAAATAAATAGGTGTGTAGTCAAACGAATGGAATATTAATATGTGTGCTATTTGGAGGTTAGTTTTTAGCTGTTTACAGTATCAGTAAATTAAATAAACGCTCGCATACATAGCATAGACATTTTACTAATACATCGAGAGGCAACTCCAATCAAACGTTTTTTTTACCTATTCCATATGGAACATCAGCAAATTTTTAGTAGAACTTGGAATGTCTAATTCGAATTCTTGCATGGTGCACACCTTTGAGCTGTGACATCAAAAAAATAGGATTTAGCAAAATAATTTTTCTAGTTACCTGAACAAAATAAATTTAAATTTAAATTCTAATACTATAGTAAGTGATAACTTGTCCACCACTGTCATAAGGGCCCTGTACTTCCCGCATATTTAAAACATAGATTATTGACAACGCAATAGGTGTATATAAATTTCCTCAACTAAAAATAGTAACAGATAATAGTATTTATATTGATTTTCTGATATCCATGTATCGTTGCAAAATATTTGCATATGATATATAACAACACGCTTTTCAATTATTACTGGTGAAACGGAAAAATATATTTCCAGCAAAACAGTTATATAAGTCAAAGTCATTTGTTTAATAATTTGCAATTAGGAAAACAATGTTTTTTTTTGTTTTTCTCATTAAAATACGAACAATAATTCAAGCCAATAATACTAATAATTCTGATCACGTCCTGTGAGCTCATCAGTTAATTTGTGTAAAATTAGCGAAATATTGTTACATAAACTTGTTTAATTTTAGTTCGTTTATTGCATACTAATTACTAACTAATGGACTCTTCTGGTAACAAAATATTTACCTTTTTTCCAAAAAATTTCAAAACTGTCTTTTTAATCGCTTTATGAGAAATATTAAATTATGGGGTCATTTGATTTTAATTATACAGGTAATATACGTATATAATAAACCAGGAATAGGTAATTATTATGTTTTTCGTTTTTCTTGAAAATATGGCTTTAATATTAAGAAAATCTTGAAGTTATTTACAATAAGTTATGTTCAAATGATGATTCAAAATATAGCATAAATAGCAATAGAGCAAAAATTTAAGCAAAATTAGCTATATGGGAATTAAAATGCCTACCATCAGTGTTTGCTCATTTAAAATTTAGAAAACAACTAGTTTCCAAATCAATAAAATAACTGCAATATCAATTAATTTCAATATTCTAGATAATTATTTTTTATTCTATTCTAGACAATTACTTTTATTCTAAATAAACATCGAAAATTTTTGTCCCTGACAACTGTTTTCAAAGTAAAACCATAAGTAGCAACAATATACTACCAATTAAGGTTATTTACTGAAGAATGCCAATTGTTGCCTCCAGATAACAAAAAAAAAAACATTATGCATTGTTTCGTTAATTGACTTACGTGCTACTATTTGCATAGTTTTATCACTTGTTTAGTACAAAATGTTGTAAATTTTAAAGTATCTTTAAAGGAATTTCAGAAGCTGAGAGAAACTTGAAATGAAAATCTTGATGAGAAACCTACTCGTTTTATTTATTTAAGCTTTATTTATTTTGATTTATATATTTCAAACTCTGTTTATGTATTTATTTCGTTTAAACAAATTCAAATACACAATTTTTTTTGTAACAAAAATTGCTTCCAAGATTCAACATTTAAATTTAAATTTCTTAAACAATGTAATGAGCCTTTAATGTTCTCGACACTTTAAGTCTTTTGAATATTCACAAATAATAAATCATCTGAAAAAAAAACAATTCTTAACACAGCTATATTTTTAATATCCAACATTTTTCAAGATTTGATTTAAATTTTTTGTTAATTTAATTTAACAATTTAATGATTTTCTAACATTCTCCAATTATTTTAGGTCCTTATTCTTTGAGATTTTTATGCTTTTATTTTTTACTGACCTTATAATCTTCCAACAGTTCACAAATTTTCAATTATTAAAATTAATTCATATCACGAATTTCTCTAAAAATTTGTTTTCGAGATTTTTATAGTATCAAGATTTTATAGTACATTTTTATATTCATCATTTAATATTTTAAAGACCTTTTAATAATTTAATTCAATAATTTTAATCTTTAATTAATATCTTTAATTTTAATCTTTTTATGAGCAGTGTTTATTAATTTAATAATTAGTTTAAATTTATTTATTTGTTTATTCCTCTATGTCAAAGGTAAATACAAGAGTAAATATTTAAAATTTATATTACAATTATATTTTGAAGATTTCTTATAATAAATATTTAACTTCAACATTTTTTAAAGTTTTAATTTCAATTATTCAATACAATGATTTCGAAATGTTATCAAATTTTAAAGCCTTGATATAATATTCTAAGACTTTAAGGCAAAATTTCAAAAAATTTAAGACTGCAAATTTCTTTAAAAAATTAAAAAATAATGAATATATTTTTATGAGCAGATTTATTTATTTATTTATTTATCTATCTATCTATTTCTTTCGCCATTTGCTTCTTTTTAAACTGCTCTTTGTTTCATAATTAAAATACAATTACAATAATATAAGATACTTAAATTTGTTAAAATATCATAAAATAACCTAAAATTTGTTAATATTGTAAAAGTATGTATTGTAAAGCTTATTAAAATTACTTATTAAATTTTTAAAAACACTTGTAACAAACAAACTAGTTATATTAAAAAAAAATTATAATTAAGTAAATATAAATAGGTTTATAGTAAATAAATTAAGTAATTAAATAGCTAATAATTAATTAAATTATATTAAACCTATAAAATATTGACTTAAGCCGTATTATAATATTAAATATTATACCGACGGCTTGTAAAATTAATAAATAAATAAATAAATAAATAAATAAATAAATAAATAAATACATAAATACTTTCAAGATTTTTTACATATCACATCATCAAGATTTTCTTTTAAGAAATCATAAAACAAATTCTTCGGGACACTTGATTCCAAAATAATCAAAAATTCTGATTCTTACAAACAATCTAATGATAAAATAACTTAAGAATTCAAAATTATAACTTTGTAGATACCTTAAGACTTTAAAATTTCACAAATTATTAGGTAATATTATATTATTAGATATTATTTTCAAAAATCAAAAAATGATATTAAAAATTTCATTTTATGAAAAGTGTTTTTTTAATTTAGGCTTAGTACGTACGAATTAAAATTTTATTTCAGATTTATTAATGTTTTTTATTTTCTATTTCAGGTAAGCAACTATATTCTATTGTTTGAAAATAACGTGAAGTTTAACAAATAACTGTAAGTAAATGCATTTTTCACATAGAATTTATAGATCTTTCTTGCACGATACTAAATTATTAATTTTCCCTGTTTAAATAATGAGTATACTAAATATATTTTATATTGTTATATTAAATTATATGTAGATTTCTATTTAAAATAAAATAGAGAATAACATTTTTAATACACTAAATCCATGGAGAATTAATCAATGGTGATTACATAGCAATTTACTTCAAATAAATAGTGAAGTTATTATTAATAATTAAAAGAAGATTTTTATTTAAAAGTAATAAAACTTGAAAATGATTTTTAGAGCAATCGATATGTTTCTCTTTGGAGCTTATCGAAATATAAAATTTGGATAGAATCATTTTCTTACTTTGAATATTTGTAAAATGTTTCTTGAACACCAATATTTATTCTTTCTTCACGTTGTATCTACTATTATTGTAAATGATTTCTCTCCGACTGATCCGTCATTTAAAAACGCTTTACTACTCAAAGATAGATTATCTAAAGTTCAAAAGCGACTTGTTATTCGTTAGTGAGACATGCAAAGTTAATTAAATTTCAGCTTCTAATCACTTTTAAAGTGAAATTCTATTACTATCCGACAACTGTTCAAAGGAATTCTTGAAATTGTTCGACGTATCGATAAACGGGTTTAGTAGTAGTTGATACGAGATAATGACCGGGAGATAAAATATCAGTCGGTGTAATTTTCAGAATTTTGCCAATGTAAAATAACTACATACTAATACTGGATACCGATAACTATAAGTACTTAGTAATAATTATAAATATTCTGAAACTCCATTGCCCTAACCGCAGAACCATGTCGACGTTCTATTAGGAAGTACCAGGCACGCAGGATATTTTCTTCAACTATTATTAATTTTTAAAATAAAACCACTTATCGTAGGACTATAATATTTTAAGGGATTTTTTTTTCACTATCAACTTTATCGACATCAAATTTCCAGACCCAACTCTAAATTTCTCCTTATTAGTGCACATTTTTTAAGTATCCAAAGTATTATTTTTTCTGGATCAATAATATTTGTATTTTTTTCTATGAACGTCTTAATAAATATTTTGAAATTTCGTTTCCTCTTAATCAAATTAACAAACAAGTGAGCATTGAGAAGTGCTAATGCAATTAAATGAAGGTTTTTAGCACATTTGTACAAAAATAGATATGTGATCGGAAGTATATATAATAAAACCTACATTATTTTGTAAAATAATATGGTACAAAATGTATATTGATTGGATAAAATTAATAAACAGGGTACGGAAGAGTCACAGATTTTTTTTAAGGTTTCCTGTAATTACTTTGGATTTACTGTACTTACGAGAGAATTTTTTTCGTGGAATTGATAAATATTTAATTTTTGTTTAAATTTAGTTGTTTATTAATTATTTTACTGATTTATTTATATTAAAGAGCCAAATCTGGTTTGAGCCTCATATTTTATTATTCTTGAAGAAAATAAAAAGTACATTCTTATTTATATTTATAAGATTTCATATATTTCCACACATTGATCAAATATTTTTTAAATAAATTGTATAAATAATTATTTTATAAATAAAATATTTGCTCTAATATAAATGAAGTATCCAAAATATATTTCAATTAAATAGAAATGATAAACTAACAAGAATATTATTTTTTTCTCATTTTTGAAAACCAATCGAAACTATTTCTTCAGTTTCGTTGATACTGCAACCCAATGGTTGTTTTCTATTTAAGATGAGATTATTTTTAAATATTTTTTAGTGGTGATCGAACTATGAAAATACATAAATCAGGTCCAAAAAAATATCATAAATTGAAATTATTTTAGAAATTTCTCTTATGATTTTATTTGGTTTATTTTTCCTTTTTACTAGTTTATTTATTTATTTGTTATTAATTAATTTATATAAAAATTATCTGTCAAATAACGTTAATTGGGCACAAACCCTATATAAAAATTTAATTTCTAATCATTTTCAAGAAAATAAAAGTAAAGCACCTCTTTCAAGAAAATAAAATGTAGAGCTCTTATAATTCGTATAAATATCTGCATGACTTTATATTATTAAATTGTTCAAATATTTTATAGCCTAAACATTTATATAAATTCATTGATGATTGTTATAATTATTATAACATACCAGTGGTGCTCAAAGCGTGTTTCGCGACTTCTGAGTGCGAAACTCAGTTGTAATTTTTGGATTCATAAAATTTGCTTAATATAGATATCACAGGTAATATTTGATATAATTTATTTATCTTTAAATAAAAAAAATGATTTTATTTCAAGACCAAGATACAAATAAAATCTTAAGCAATTCGTGTCATGCGAATAGAAAATATATACTTAAATAGGAAAATGACATTATTTCAAAAAGTTAAAAATTCCAAATTTAATTTATGAAGTTTTAAATTCATTTTATTAAAACTTGGTAGAAAAATGGATATATTGAGGAAGTTCGTATAGAATCTCCAAACGAAATCATCTGGAAAGGTTGGGAGCCTCTGATTATATTCATTGCGATGTAATTTACTAAAATTGCATTGCACTATAAATTTTGCGAATAGTATAATGCATCTATATGAAATTATTCAAACAATGTTTATTTTATAAATGCCAAAATGATACTTAATAGTTATCTTTTCTCTATTATTATTTCTTAATTTGGAAACTGTGCTATTTACAGGTGTAAATAATATCCTAGGATTAAATTCAGATAATTAAGGATTTACTTAATATTTATTTATACTCTAATTTTATATTCTCGGAAACCTATTGCACCTTGTCAGCAAAATCTGATTTAACCATTTTTTATGAAAGATAAATAAAAATTGATTAGCAGTTCCTAGTAAAAGCACAAATATATATTTTGGATCTATATGTTGTCATTAAGGAAAATATTTATTTCTTCAATTATAAACAAATAAATTAATCCTTAAATAAATTCAAGAAAGAGAAAGAGACCTGTTGCGCCAGGTCAGCAAAATCTGATCTAATCATATTTTTATGAAAGATAAATAAAAATTGACTCTAGTATTTTCTAGTAATAGCACAAATATATGGTTTGAAGAAAAATATATTTTTTATTAATAAACAAATAATAATAATCCTTAAATAAATTAAAGGTAGAGATAAAGACTTGTTGCGCCGGGTCAGCAAAATCTGCTCGAATCATTTTTTTTATGAAACAAAAAACAAACAAAACCGGCTATGGTATTTCCTAAACAAATCGCAGATGTTATAGTATATATCTACCAACGATAGCAAAAAATTCTAGATATAAATATAGAGCTCTAAAACGACAAGCCAGAAGAACTACTACGTCCACATTATCATCATAGTGTTACCATCTTCAGACACATAACAATAACTATTAATTAATAATTATTAATTAATTAACTATTATCACATAAAATTCTTACCTCGTCTTTTCTTCCAATATTTAGTATAAAAGAAATATGCAGCAATTTCCAAAACTGCCAAAACTGCTGCAGTTATCAAAACCGTCTTAAAAATTATTCCTCCGGAATAACATTCTAAGCCTGGATCCATTTTTGCAAAAATTGATTCGAAATCACTTTAAACACCAAAATATTAATAAAACTGTACACTTAAAAAATTCACTATAGTAAATCTTTGTTTATCAAATTTGCTTCACATCAACACGTTCTATTTTATACTCATTTTAACATAAAAGTTTTGATTTATAGAGCAAATTTTAATTTCATTCAAAAATAAATTTTTACAAGTAATTTAACCATTTATAGTTGTAATTTTTTTTACTGTTTCAGCACTTAAATGTGTTTACTTCGCACTTTGATGCACAGATAATAAAAAAATGCTTCTGTTGCTATCATATAACTCTCTAATAAAATGATTTATAAATGATAGAAATTTTTCAAGTTTATCGCTTGGATCTTGGTTTTCTTTTTTATAAACACTTTTATAGATCAACAAGATAATGATAATAAATTTAATAATAATAATAGACACTAAACAATGAATCCACGTGCATAAATAATTGGATGTGGTCAATTAATTAGGTTCAATTTATCAAATTGGTCCACTTTTAATAATCAAGTATATTCCAAATTAATTAGTTAAACTCAATATGTTATTAATTTTAGACGCACAGTTTTGTCTTTAATAAACACAATTAAAATCCACTAATGTTGTCATAGAATTCTAAGAAAAAAACGTCAGCTTGAATGTTGATCACTTTGACAATATCCTGGATAAACTTGAATTTTTTTGGTAAATAATTAAGATAATATCTTGGATGTCACTGTGGTAATGGACCGAAATCTTCTTGGTAAAATTTGTAAACAGAAGAATATCCAGCAATCCTTTTGGAGGAGTATTTTGGGGTAATATCCTGGTGACACTGATAATGAGCTTTTGAAACACCTTGGTAGAATTTTTTACAATATTCTGGAGCCTCCCTGGTCAATTTTTCTGGGATAATATCCTGTTGTCACTGTTATCATAAACTTGAATCTTCTTGGTAAATTATTAGCATAATGTCCTGTTGTCTCCTTGGTGAAATATTTAAGGATACTAAACAGTTGTTACTTTAATCATGAACTTGAATTGTCCTGGTAAAATAATTTACAATTTTAACTTATTGCTTCATCTGTGAAATATTTTAGGATAATATCTTTTTGTCAATGTGATCATAAAATCTCCTTGGTAAAAAATTGATCATAAACTTAAATCTCCCTATAGCCTGGTAAAATATTTTAGGAAATATCCTGATGTCACTGTGATTGTGAACTTGAATTTCCTTGGTGAAATATTCTAGGATAATATCTTGTCTTCTTAGTGAACTATTTTAAAATAAAAAAATTGGTAAAAAAAATTGAAAAAAAATAGGATAATATCCTGTTGACACTATTCTTGGTCAAAAATTAGGACAAAATCCTGATGTGTCACTGTGATGACTTGAATTTTCTTCAGGATAGAAAACAAAAGTTAGGCAAAAAAATTCGGTATTACCAGCAAATGACAAACAATGTCCTGGATGTCACTCTGATCATCAACTTTGAATCCTTTTAGAAAAAAAACAGAATAATATCCTGATGTCACTGTGATCACTTGAATTCTCTTCAGGATACAAGACAAAAGTTATGATCAATATTGTTTTACAAAAAAATCGGTACTACCGGCAAATTACAATATCCTAAATGTCACTCTGATAATGAACTTGAATCCTTTTGATAAAAAATTAGTAAATATCCTTATGTCACTGTAATCACTTGAAAACTCGTCAGGATAAAAAACAAAAGTTATGATCAATATTGTTAGGCAAAAAAATCGGTATTACCGGCAAAAGCACATTGACAATATCCTGGATGTCACTCTGATCTCTTGAATTCTTGGTAAAAAAAAATAGGATAATATCCTGATGTCACTGTGATCACTTGATTTATCTTCAGGGTAAAAAACAAAAGTTATGATCAATACTGTTTTACAAAAAAAATCGGTATTATCGATAATGACAAAAATTGGATAAAAAATTGGGATAATATCCTGATGTCACTGAATCCACTTGGCAAAATACTAGGATGTTATATAAAAGTTTTAATTTATGTTGGTAATTGACTATAAATCTGAATATTGACAATCCTGTATGCTGAATATTCTGGATGTCACTCTGATTATGAACTTGAATCTACTTGGTAAAAAAAATCGGGATAATACCCTAATGTCACTGAATCCTCTTGGTGAAATATTGGATGAAATATTGGATATTGATTAAAAATCTGGACGTTGACAATCCTGAATGCTGAATATCCTGGATGTCGCTCTGACCATGAACTTGAATCTCCTTGGTAAATATTTGGGATGGAAGTCACTCTTGGTAAAATTTTGATTTAATTTAAAAAAGTTGTTGTAATCAATATAAGTTATAATCAATATTGGTTATTGATTATAAATCTGGTCGTTGACTATCATGGATGCTGAATATCCTGGATGTCACCTTGATCATGAACTTAAATCTTCTTGGTAAACTATTAGAACATATCCTGGCTATTTTGGAAATCTTTTAGGTTAATTAATAAAGTAGTTGTTGATTTTTATAATCACAAAAACTGCACATCCTCCTATTAAACCTATCTATCTATCCATCATCTTAGACCACCATATACGCTTCACAAATTTTTTAATAATTTTTCATCAATCAATTTTTTTTATCAATTTATTATTACTTTTTTTCGAAAATTTATTATTACTTCGTCCTCTCTCGTCGGCTTTCGGTGTAAAACTGTTTCGTTTCGTATTAGTGTGCCGATTGCCGGTTCATGCATTCCTCCGCAGTGCCGCCGTGGAATGTCGTAGCACTAGTATAGTGTAGTGGTAGTGTCCCTGTCTCTGTCTCTTTCGCTCGTATGAAGTGATTGACTTGACTGGTGTGACTCTGTCTCTGTCTGTCTTTGTCTACCTTTACAGGTGCCAGATAAGCAAAAGATATCGGGAAAAAATCGACACGTTCTTAATAATTGGCACTGGGGGGAATAAGATATTTTTATTTAAAAAATATTTGAAAAATGTTTTATATGATGTACGGTTTGAAGAGTACTTGTCTTAGATAAAAATTATGTTAGATTCATAAATTGTAATGTTGACAGCAAAAATTGAAGGATATTTAATAATTAGGGAATTATTAATTTATTGTTTACTAGAGTAATTATTTTTGATATTATAAAATTTTAATAATGCCTTTCTACTATGTTTCATAGCATTACAATATTAGAGATTTTTTATCACATTTTTTTCAGTATTTCATATGAATAAATAATTATTATCTTTTTTATTGATATAAGATTAAAATCAACTAGTGGTGTATAGCATCGTGCCTTAAGGCAAATTGCTGTAACTTCCCGTACCGTAATGAAATATTCGAGAAATATTAAATATTTACATATAAGTTATTTTATCAAACACTGTGACTTAGTTTTGTTTACAGAAAACTAAATAAGCATAACTTAATCAATCGAATTTAATATGAAGGACTGAATTGCGAATTTAAAATTATTTTAGTATATTTTTCTTTTAGCAAATGCTTTAAATGTAAAATATGTTAGACTTTTTTTTTCGTTTTTTTATTTTATCTCCAAAAAATATTTACAACATACATAATATACAAATTGTTTACATCTAAATTTAATTTACTTCCCTTAATAAAACTAATCATATAAAGATAACAATTTGAATTCTGTAATTCAAATTGCGAGGCTTAATTCCACTAATGAACTACATTGTGCTTATTCAAAAAATATGGTATATTTTCTTTTCTGGTAAAATAGTGCAAAACTGCATACATAAAAAATGTGAAGGATAGTTATTGTTTTAAGTGCCTTGGATAAAAAGTTTGTTAGTTTTATTTGTTTATTCATTTATTTTATTCATTTATTTATTTATTCATGAGCAAGCTGTAATCAATAATAATAGATATTATTTCTGGCTCTTATCAAGCTTATTCATAATTAATATTGAAAGGATAGTAAGTTTATAATAATCATAGTAGCTGTACGATTTTCACTTCTGTAAAAAATGAGCTGAAAAAAAAGCATTCGAACATTGAATACAATGTTCATCATCAAGTTTATCATATTAAAGTCTATCAACTTTCCGAAGAAGTTGGTTTTTCTAAATTTCATCTTGCCAATTTTATTCTTGATGTTTCAAGTCATTTATCATTTATCATTTGAGACTAAAATTGAAATGGATTTTTTACGTAACTCTATATCACTACAAAAATCATGATCTTCAAGAACATTTCAACAAATAGTTTAATTTTTTTTTTTATAAACCTTACCAAAGATTGAAGATATGAGCAATTATTTTGTAATGTGATCCCCAAAATTTGACCACCCATCGATGTTTTTTCAAAAAAAAAAAAAAAAAACAGCTGAACCAATTTAAAAAATTTAAAAGCCATTCTGTAAAACTTGATTGGACTTGCGTTGTTCAGTTTTGTAAGACGATTGGCCGAACCGTTTCTTTACTTACGCTTTTCTATCATTTTTTAAATACTTGCAGTTACGCGCTTATTTATTAATTAAGACAATGAAACAAATAGTATAAATTAAACCCTATATCTATATTAAGTCAATTACACATTTTATTTTATTTAAATAAAGAACTATTATACATTTTGAGTAAAATTGGTACATTTACTGTATACATTTGATCAATTTATTTTATTATTTTATTTATTATAACCACAGTTTTTTTTTAAATTTGAAGTTTCATAGTAATTGAGATACTTTACTTATATTTTTAGTGGCAAACCAACTGAAGACTTGTTTGTAGTTCCATGGTTTAATCTTATATCAATAAAGAATTTTTATTACATATTTATTCATATGAAAATACTAAAAAAAATGTAATCAAAAGTTTTTAATATTGTAATATTATGAATCATAGGAAGGCATTATTAAAGTTTTATAATATCAAGAATAATCACTCTAGTATATAATAAATTAATAGATGAAAGCTAGGAAATAAATTCATACTATCAATAAAACTAAAATCTAAGTTGTATTCTAACTAATTTAGATCAATTTAGATCAATTGAATCGAAAAGATAATTTCAGTACAAAAGCAAGAATTATTAAGAAATAAGAGTTTTTACTTACAACCCAACTGTTTACTTTTTTTATATTTAATATATTTAATATCAGAATTTCTTTTTCAATAATCATATATAGCTGGGGAATAACTTTTTTCACCAATATCAATTGTGCTTGAATTAAGAAACCTTGTTTTACAAAACCAAAGCGATATTGTAGCTTTTTTATGCTATATAAATATATAAAATACAATTTGTAAAACTGATCATAAATTTTATCCTAGTAATATAACTAGTATTACTGATAAAGCTATAGCTTATTTTGAATACACTCATTTGAACGTAGGGCAGAAAAATAATTTCAATATGTCAAGAGTAAAAGTATCTTACAAATTAAATAAAATAGGGCGCATAATCTAAAAGTATCAAGAAAAAGGATTGTACTTATCCGAGAATTGACCTATAAATAAAGTAAATGTGCACAGACTCTTATATTCCTCTAGACATTTATCATAATTAAGTTAAAATACTTGAGCACGTTTTTGCAAAACAAGTGCTACTACATTTTCCAGATTAGATACACAGCTAATTAACCGCATGCAAATAAAACAAACAATTTAAATAAAACCATCACTATCTATTTTTATCCGAGTGAGTGGTTCGGCCAGATAAGAAAATTCCTAATAACGGATTTTTTTTCTGTTATCACCGCGTGCCCTATATATACAAATGCAGTATTTACGGTTATTATAAGGCAAAGAGAGGCAGAAGCAGAGTTTGGTTTGGATTTCTCTGAAGATTGGGATTTAAATCTTAAAGCCACTCACGATTTTTATTATACCTGGAAATTAGGCAGGTAGAGTCCTAACAGGCTCGTCAGGTCGGGGTAACGGTTCTCAAATAAAGATTCGCGGAGGAAGAAAATTTGAGGTCGTTGCTTTCCTTTCATATTGATCATATCTAATGCGATTTATACAACTGTTTTGTTATGTGTTAAAATGCATAATATTGTATTTATTGAAAGGCAGCCCACCAGTTATATCTATTCAAATCACTTTCTTTTCAAGCAAAAACTGATGTCACTACTGCTTGATATCAGGTTGTCTTAGACGCAAATTGAAATCGAACCTCATGGTTCCTAAAAGCTTTTACCACTTGAGCTACTACTACTTGGAGATTTTCAAAGAAACAAGTCTAAAAAATGTCATATAATAAAGAAAAACGTTATAATATGAATGATTAAAATTAAAACCGAAGAGAAAATAGATAATAGATAATAGATAATATTAAAACAAAAAAATATGTAGTGGGAGCTCTGATCTTGCAACTCAAGGTTCTAGGTTCAAAACTCACCTAGGACAGCCTGGTATCAAGAAGTAGTAATCGGTTTTCATGCTAAAATATGGTTCCAAATGAAGTTAAATTAAATTAGATTAAAATACATATATCAGCATCAGAGAAATTTTAATTAATATGTAGTTTGTTAAAAATAAAACTTTGTCAAGCAAATTCTTCAATATGTACTCGTTAAATAGTTTTCAATTAGAAATCGAATAATTATCTTAAAGATCTTCAAGAAATGCAAAGAAAAATCGTTTAAAATTAGTTTGAACTCAAATTATAAATAAAATAAAACATGAGTAAAATCAAATCGTTACACTATAATTTTATAACTTCATCGCATTTAAATTTTCAAAACAAAATCATATAAATTTCTTTAATTTATATTTGAAAGTTCAAGAGCTTTAGATCCACATCATTTCTTACTTTATTAATATATTTTTTATAATTAATATTCTATTTGGAAATAATAAAAGTTTGTTACTTAATTTTAAGCTCTACCTATTATCAATATAAAATTTCCTCTTGAGAAAATCTAAAACGAAATTTTATTCTGTTAAGTCGATTTTTTCTAAAATAAATTATTAAGTTTCACGTTTCAATTTAAAATTTTCTCAAAAAAAATATATAATTTTCTATAATTAAATGAAGTTAAGGAGCTTCTTACTTTATTAACCTTTTCCACTTGCTAATTCCAAGACTCATATAAATTTTGCCGGCGGCATAAATATTCTATTTATTAAAAGTTTGTAATTTGATTTAAAGCTCTATTTATCCATATATAATTTCCTCTTGAAAAATCTAAAAATGGAATTTTATCATTTTAAGTCGAATTTTACGTAAATTCGACTTAAAAGAATAAAATTCCATTCTTAATTTTTTTCAATATTAGAGAAATTTTTATTAAAATTAAAACGTGAAGTTATTTTGGATTTTTTGCCATAGTTTTATTTGCTATATTATTATTTATTTTTTTATTATTTTATTAATAATTTATTTTCATATCTCAGTCAGTCAAAATTGAAGTCGGTTTCATTCCAAAAAAATTATTAAGTTTCACATTTCAATTTTGCATTAAATTTTCTCATATGATGAAGAAACATATTTTGTTCGAGGCCTTTACAAGTATAAATTTAGAGCTCTTAGAATTATTAAAAAACTCGAATAATGATCATATGTACTTTATCTTCATTTTAATTATTTCCTATTATATTTATGGAACTAGTGTTGAAATTTTCGGATTTTCACAAAAGCTTTAATACAGTTAATTCCAGAACAATTGAATTGAGGTAATTGGTTTACAATTTTCCATACTTGATTTACCTGTAAAGACTTGATTACCTGTGAATATCTAGTTTTGTAGTGTAATAAAACTTACTAAATAATTATTTTATTTACTTACAAATAATTTGCATAATGATTCATATAATATACTGGTAAATTTAATTTTAATTTAGGTTTAACCGATATTAAAATATAGAACCTTTATAGAAACATTTGTTAATATAATATAATATTATACTAATAGAAACAGACTAGCAATTATAACTTTCATATATTTTATTATTTATTTTCAAGCAGTTATAATGTTAAAAAGACGTAACAAATATAAATAATAGTGGAGTTGCATAGAAAATCCCAAATTTTCTTTCCTTTATAAATGAGACTTTATAGAACTAGACTTTTACCTTTAAGTGTAATCAAGGGAAATATATAGAAGATAAAAAATAGTTTTATTTTAGGTGTTGTGATTTTGATAATAATTGAAAAATTTAATAATTTAAAAAAAAATCATTTCAAAATAATAAAACTAACATAAAATTTGATAGAAGACCTTAAAACAATAAAAATCTTGCATATCAATTTTAATTTTCCAAATTCCTATTACAAGTATAAACTAATAACTTTTAATATATTTAAATTGAATTTTCATTGTGGTTTTTAATTTTGTGAACATTTATGTAATGATTTATTTGAAATTGCAATATCATAGATGAGGAAACTTTTTATTTGTAATCAGACAAACTCAAAATCTAGGTATTTTTTCTCTGAAGTAATAAAACATTTATTACTCAAATAGTAATGCAAAATGCAGCCAAAAATTATTACTACATAAGTAAATACTTTTCTATGGATCACTAATAAGAGCTTTGGCCTTAGCAACCATGAAGTTTCAGATTCGATACCCAACTCGGACAGCCTTATATCAAGCAGTAGTAAGACCTTTTTTTACTTGAAAATGAGTTTCCAAGCGAAAATAGCCTTTCTAGGGTATTGCTGCATTAAAGCAGTTGAATATTATCTAATTAATTAATTAAGAAAATTCTAATAATAAAAATTGATTAAATACAGATAGATAGGTCGACTAAAATGGATTTTATTCTAAAAAGTTCGTTAACAAAAGCTGACTGGCTTATTAATTTTTGACTGCTGCTCAAAAAATAAGTAAACAATATTATACAAAAGTATGAATACAATATTTATTAAAATATTTTAGAATTTTTAATAAACTTGAAAAATTATTTATATTTTTTGATATTATAGAAACATCATTTCTTACATATTTAATAATATTTTCTTATTGCCCACAAGTAATTTTTCACAATAGATTTTTTTCTAAACAATTTATCGTATAAATATAGTGATCAATAATTACGTGAAAAATTACACTTTTCGAGGCATTTGTGTGCAAATTCAATATTAAAATAGGTTCTTATAAAGTATTGGATAAAATTTTAGAAAGTTATTTTAAATTTTCAAAAACCAAGGCAGAATTCTATTGTGAAAAAATAACATGAAAAGAATAGTTTAAATTCAAATATACACAAATACATACTTATGTTTCTCTTTATACTAAGATACTTTATGAGTATCTATTTCAGATAAAAATCAGTGTTTGTTTATAATAACAGGGATTGACGAATATACTCGTCATGACTCGATTCTGACGATACAAAACTGATATAAGAAAAAAATCATCACAAATATATAAAAAAAAATCTAACTTTTGATTTTTTTTTATGAATTACGATTCCTTATAAAATTAATAACAATTTTATTTTATTTGTTAATTTTTTTCCTTCGGTTACTATCCATTATAATTAATATGCCTGCCCTTTACTATCGAATTGATATAAGATTTATTAACTAATAAATTATCGAAGTTATGAGAAGTTTTATCGCTTGGAAACGATAATAATAATCGAAGTATTATTAAGTCATGATGCAATAAACGATTTCAGGTAACAATCATATATAATATATGATTAAAGTACAATGAGTGTCTAATCACGTCTTGAAAGCAATTGTATGATGTCTGAGAGTGGAGAAGACTCTTGAAAGACATCAAAGGTATCATGAGGTAAATGACGACTTTCCAATGATGGAAAAGGTGTAATAAATATCTACTAAAGTGTTAGTCGAAGGTTTTGAACTTATTCAAAAAAACACAATTTTACTACATAATTCTATACATAATAGAAACATTCAATAACTTCTTCGGGTACCTATTAGTTTGGTCGATTTCCAGGTAGACTTAATTGGCTAATTCGTTAGGATGTACGTCTATTTTGTTTTTATATTTGGTAGCAACCACTGTTATTTGTTCTAGAATTGTAGGTATGTCTGTGTCTTTGTGAATGATCCATGTTGGCGTGTAGCGATTAATATTTTGCCTCAGAATTTTATTTTGACCGCGTGAAATTTGTTTTTTGTAGTACCCCGTTTTTTGTAGTAGTAAAGTTGAATACCATAGGTCCACACGGGTTTAATTGTGTATTTCTATTTTGAAGTTAATAATAATTTAAGAAGATTTGATCCATCTATTGTCCTTTGTTCTTTATGTCTATTTTCCAATTTATACTTATAAATGTATTGTCTGAAATAGCATCTGATTTTTTTTTTGCCCCTGGAAAGCCAAACCTTAAATTTTTATATAATCGTGTCTTCTGTCTTCTGTCTGAATCTCAACCTGTTGTAAACCGCAGCTTTGGATTTTGAATCTTCTCATTAACATTTTCGAGTATCAAAACTTCTTGATATATCTTCAACGCATTCGTCTGTGTCTGTATTCGTCGCATCTTCTCGAATACGTTATTATCTCTTGGTATTATTTTTTTTATTCATAATTGGAGAGCTGGGAGAAAATTAACGATGAATTAAAAATAATTTCTATTCCTTAGCTTTTATTGCATTTTTTGTATTTGTATGGTCAATTTTGGTGAATTTATGAAAATTATAATGCAAACTATTTTATAGAGGAGAGGGTTCCTCACAAATAAAGAACATGAATGATGATCTTCGAATGTAATTTTTAGTGAACGTACAATTTGATATGTGATAAGTGTTTAGTTTTCAAACAAAAATTTTGATAGTTTCTTCAGAAATGGACAGATATTTAATAGATAATATCTAGATATAATTAATAATTAATAATCTAGATATATATTTTTTTTATTCACAGTAGATTTCAACGATAAGATTATAAATGTTGAAAAATATAAAAAAAGAAAAAAAAAAAAAATAGATATCATCTATAGCATTATATACTAAAATTATGAGTGAAGTAATTAGGTGAGATTTGGAGTTTCTTGTTAAAAATTATATTATTTAGAAAACACATTTTGGTTAAACTATCACTTCAATTGGCCATTTCTGCGGAAATACAGCAGGTAACATAGGGTTGTTAGGGCAACGCTATGTTGTGCTTGTTTTTTAGTACTAAAAACTGTGAAAATACTATATTTGCTGTGCGACTTAGGCGTATTGTATATAAACGAAGAAAGATTATGATTACTGCATCTTTGAAATGCACATCCATTACATACGATTTTATATTTAAAACGCCTAATCGTACAGCAATTAGATTGACTTTTAACAGTTTTTAGTACCAAGAAACAAACATGACAACCTTATGTTATTGCAGAATTGGCCCCTAAAATTCACTGATTTTTATAAATGATTTTTATGAATCAATTAATATTTTTTGCTATAAAATCGGGGGCTTCTCTTAATTTCAGTATTTGCTAAGTCTGTTTTATAGTTATACTGGTTAGTTTTTGGTCATTTTCAAGAAAAGTTTAATATGTGGGTTCATACATTTTTTCATAATTGATAGTTTGTTCAACATACATGAAATTAGAGGCTTATAAAAGTAATGCTTAATACCTTTCCTAAGGAGAAGTTTGTTTTCATCAAAAAATCCGATTTGCTAATTTTATGTATTCTCGACGTTTCAAGCCATTCTGAAACGAATGAGATCAACATTTGGAAAAAGTATATGTGTGTGTGAATAGATTTTTTGCCGTAAATCGGCGTTTTCTCAAAAACGGCTGGACCGATTTCAACAATTGAAAAGCCATTTGATGTATCTCGATGAGAACTAGCGTTTATCAATTTTGCGCAACGATCAGCCAAGCCGTTTCTTTGTAAATAGCAGAAAAGTGAAAAGATTTTTGTCCACGTTTTAGTCCGCAATTCTGAATCGATTTTGAAAATTCAAAAACCGCTCGAAATATATTGATTGGGAATGATACTGGTTAGTTTTTGGTAAAATTTTACTGGGCCGTTTTATTGAAATTTACTGTTGAAAATTTTTTCTGCCGATTTTTATGAAACTTTCTGGCAGTAGATATCATAGTCTTATAAAACATACTAAAATGTTGCGGCCCTACGACAAATAGTTAAATGTTAAAAATTCCTCAAAGTTTAAGAAAATATTATAGATGAAATTTGTGTCAAAAGTTGCTTTTGTGATGTGATGAGTCAAACATTATCAATTCATTAAAATTTAAAATAATAAGCTACAACTTTAGGGCATACTAGCACCTGTCTGTGTAATATAATTAATATAATTACAGTTAATTTAAATGTGTTTGAGAAAATTCTATTCGAAAACGCAATGTTTAGATTTGATTGAAAGCGATAACTTTATTTTTGAAATAAACAGTTGAAAATTGTATCTAAATATTTAAATTTCAATTTTCATTGATTAAGTCAATTCTTACACATTTTGTGAAGTTTATGCAACTTGCCTTAGTAATAAATGCCACTTTCAACTATTTTTTCAGTAATAGTTAATGTATACTTGTGACGCCAAATGAGATATTTCTCTCGGAACATTTTAAATATTTTTAGTTCACCTGTTAAGTGCAAATTTTCCACCAGCTCTCCCACTATTCCTATAATTTGTTGTTGTTTCTTTAATATGCATTGGATGGTGTGTTGCATCGCGACGACCGACGACCGGTTATGAAATTTGACCACAAACGTGGTTTTTTTTAAAAAGACTGAGGAATTCCGATTTTTTTCAAATTCCTTATTTGTTTGTTTATTGAAAATAAACAAAATACTGAATATCGAAATACCAAACATCGTTATGTGATAAATAAATTTTTTGATATTTTATTTCTGTGGATTATATTATCTGGGAACCAATTCTATCGCATAACAGACCAATGTTATGGCAAGGCTATGTTATGAAGAATTTTCCATACAAAATCGTTCTAAATATTGACAAAAGCCATGTGGTTGCTGTGCAGTCTGGCGTTTTTTTCAGGTTGTTAGATAGAAAACCTAAGCTAGAAGCCGCACAAATGTCAAAAAACGATGTTAGATAACAGGGTCTTTCTGACTCAGCTTCATAACATACGAGTGACGTTGCATGAATGAATGACATTTTGATAGTATTTAGTATGATTCAGTAGCATAATCTATGGAAGTTGGAGCATAACATTGCCTTTCCATAACATTGGTCTGTTGGGCGGCAGAATCGGTCCCTTAATAAATGAATATTTAGTAAAAGCAGAGTCCTTGCAATAACCAGAGAATTCTTAGTACTTTTGAGTAATTGCATTTACTTCTGATAATTCAAAGGTAGATTGCAACTAGCAACTAGCAAATATAAAAAAGTGTACAAATGTATGGAAAATGTTTTTATTTGTTCCTGAAGAAGACATATCCTATGTTAATAACGTAGAAAATATTTATAAATGTAATGTCAGATAAATTAACTAGAAATTGTTTTTGCTCTCAATGAATGTGAAATTAATTATGAATGTAAGCATGGTACTGCGGTACATCAAAGAAACATTTTAATCATCACTCTAACTTTTATTCATTACTGTATCTACCTACAATAACTTCAAACTTTTTATAAATCTAAGATTCTCTTCATCAATATATATTTGCAGTTATAATATTTGATTAAGTCATCATACAAGAGCGACTAATTAAGACCTCCATTCGAAGTGTATATTAATAATAATAACTGTATTCTATTTTCTATTGTTATGGATCTCACTATATATTGCATAATAAATAATAGACGTTAGCCAGGACTTGAGAACAGATTGACATGATTGACAAGAGACAAGTCAATCTGTAGGGATTGCCAAGGAAAGGAATACTAGTAGAAATAGTAGAGATAGTAAAAATTGAATTATTTGGTTAGTTAATTCATTATTTTTTCTAATAACTCTTACTCCTTTACTGATAAACAGTCCATTGATCATGATGGTGCCAAATTGTACCTGATTCAGTTTTTCGTTAAGACATCAGAAGTTTTTTGAAATTGGCACCATGATGCCGCTTAAAAAATAGTAAAAAGTAGTTGATCAAAATGGATAATGCATAAGAGAATAAACTTGATGGTATAAAAAAATGTACTGCATTACTAGTTAAAATCTGCACTTACTTAGTTGCCAACCTGATACATCCAAAATATCACAACTTAATTTATATTTTATATAATTATATAAAATTCTGTTAGTGCTTGTACCATAGGCAAATAAAAGCATGGCACGTTTAATTTAATCGTTTTTTTTCGCTGTTCTTTATAGAACACATGTAATTTCTTAAACTTTTGCTTCCATGCTTTATTGTCACTCGGCTTTCAATTCCCTGTATTTTATTTTTTGGACACAGAATTATTCTTTGGCCGTGTTCTTTCAATACTTCTATCTTTTCCTTCAATTCTGTCATAGAGAAGACGAAGTTTTTCCAATAAATAGTTTAGACAATTTCCTTTAGCTTAAATTTAATTATTATTCTAAAACGTCCATTTTTTCAATAAATATTATTACCAAAATACAGTTTCTGGTTTAAGGAAACTATTACACCAAAACATAAATATTCTGGACAACAATTTCATTTAATTGATTATTTCTCTACCTGTTTACCCAAGTACTATATTCCACAGCGGTCTAAGTAATTTACTCTGCTTCAAGCATCTCTTTCAGAAATTCAATAAATCAGTTATTAGCTCATTTTAACCGACAATCTATAACGTCTATATTTTGTATCGATACCCACATATTACATACAAACATTTGCATTATCTATCCTTAATGGCACGAATGCAGTTTGTCATTAAATATTATTATCTAAAGTTATGCACTTAATAGGCTTCTAATTATAAGTCATTATGCCATTGAAGTCGAATATTGTTATTTTGCTTGGTAAATGTTATTATTGAGACAACATAGTGAGCACAATAGCTGATTACACAGTGAATGGGAAAAACATTCGATTTCTTTGGGTGAGGAGACGTGCTGATTAGTTTTTGGCAGAGGCAGGTCTAGCCGTTTCGAAGATAAGGGGCAAAAAAGAAAATAAATTTTCCAAAAGGAGGGGAGCCAAAAATAAAAAATAAGATATTGAGAGAAGGGTATCCGATTTGAATGATTCAAAATACATTTTACTTGCATTTGTAGACTCATGGGCCGATTCTGCCGCTTATTAGAAAATTGTTATGGCAAGGCTATGCTACGCTCCAACTTCCATACATTATGCTACTGAATCATACAGAATACTGACAAAATGCCATATATTTGCTGTGCATTCAGGCGTTTTACACATAAACTGCAACGTCACTTGTATGTTATAAAGCTGAGTCAGAAAGGCCCCGTTATTTAAGTTCGTTTTTTTGACACTTGTGCGGTTTCTAGGTTGAATTTTCTAAGTGACAACCTGAGAAAAACGCAAGCAATCACATGGCTTTTGTAATATTTAGAGCGAATTAGTATGGAAAGTGCTTCATAACATAGCCTTGCCATAACATTAGTCTGTTATGCAGCAGAATAGTCCATTATAGTATTACCATACTAAATATTGACAAAAACCATGTAGTTGCTGTGAAGTCAGGCGTTTTTCTCAGGTTGTCAGATAGAAAATCTGATCCTATATAAATCGCACAAATGTCAACTAGCTGTAAGTGGAATTCTGTCTTAAGGCAATTAAGGCATCGTGCCTTAAGGCAAATTGCTGGAACTTCCCGTACCAAAAATTATTATTTTTTTAAAAACGATTAACATTTTTGAAAAAAATTTACTTTGAAAAAATAAGATTTTTGAGAAACTATAAATTAGACAAAAAATTACTTTTTTTGAAAAAAAATTTTTTTTTTAATTTTTTTTTTTTTGAAAAGAATTTTTTTTTCTTTATTTTGACATATTGTGGAAGATCTGAACTTTCTTTTCAAAGCAATCGTACTGCTTTAACTGCATTGGGACAAAATATAAAGCGCGTAAGCCCCGCGTCGCTGTCTAACGCATAAGCATTGGTACGGAACCCATAGAAATGTTAACAAAACGTATACTTATTGTTAAAATCTCTATAAAATATCTGATAATTTGATGTGCATATGTCTAATGATCATTTTTGACCGCCAAATGGCTTATTTTTTTACTTTTTCTTTCATATCTCCGAAACCGCTAGACCTACCTTCATGAAAATTATATCGATTCTTCATCTTGTCAATACAAGTGAAATGTTTTTTGAATTATTCAAATTGGACGCTCCGTTCTCTTAAAAACTGAGTTACCGTTTTCGGCACTTTTTGCCCCGTATCTTCGGAACGGCTAGACCTGCCTTCGCCAAAAACTAATCAGCACGTCTCCTTATCAATACGAATCGAATGCCTTTTGAATTATTCAAATCGGTTGATCCGTGTTCCCGAAATCGTCGACGAAAATTTGTATCCGCACATACATACACACACGTACATACATACATACATACACACACACACACACACACACACACACATACACACACACATACACACACACATACATCCATTTTTTCTAAGGTATGCCAAAATGTTCAGAAACCTCTGAAACGTAAAGATATATAAAAATTTTCATTTTCGATTTTTTTGCGATTACTATAACTTGCCCTACGGGAAGTTAAAAAAACGATGTTAGATAATAGGGTCTTTCTGACCCAGCTTCATAACATACAAGTGACATTGCAGTTTATGTGTAAAACGCCTGAATGCACAGCAAATACATGACATTTTGACAGTATTCAGTATGATTCAGTAGCATAATGCATGCAAGTTGGAGCGTAGTATTTATTACTCCACTTTGATAATTGCGTTTTCTCCTCATATAGAGAAAATAATATTTCATCTTGTAAGGAATGCGGTACAAATTACGCGCCCGAATAATAATATTACTGCTCGAATAATATAATATTACTGCCAACACCAATACAAATGTTAAATCCCGCATGCGTTTTTATCAATACACATACAATAAAAGTGGTCGTTAAAAACAAACCTGTTCTGGTGGCAAAGGTATGTCGGAACACGTGTAAGAATTGTTTTGAATTGAAAGATTTATCCGATATCAAGAGAGTTAATAGATTTTACAGGTGTACGTAGTATGTGGAGGACTCGACTCTCGAGTGAGAATATAATGAATCGTTTGTTCAATTCGATAGATGATGGATCAGGTAAATAAATTGCTAAAGTTCCACACGTGTTGAGTGTTTTGATTTGAAACAGAGAAAACAACCATGCAAAAATTAGACGGAGTCCTATCAGGTTTTTGTCGTGATTAATTTACGATTCAGATGATAATTCGCGGACACTTCTATAATTTTTAATCCAAAGTTGCTTATTCAGTACTATTGCTATGATATTGATATTTGTTTTTCAGCATGAACTGTATAAATGGATTTGATGCGGATCATTCTGATTACTTGAACTAGTGGTTTATGGCATTGTGCATGAAGGCGTAACAAAATGTTCGAGAAATATTATTATTATTACTAAAAATTGTGAAACAAAATTTTATTTTTTTTTATATGACTGTTATTGTTAAAATACTTAAAAATTAGTTAACCAAAAACTTATATTTTAAAAACACCTAAAAAATTGTGAAACAAAATATTTCCTTCATCAAAATACCTAAAAATTTGTAAAATAAACTTATATTGTAAAAATACTTAACAATAATAATATAAATGATAATGATAGTATTATTAATAATAATAATAATAACAATAATATAAGATACTTAAATTTGTTAAAATATTATAAAATAACCTAAAATTTGTTAAATAAAATAATTATATTGTAAAAGTATTGTAAAGCTTATAATACTTATTAAATTTTTAAAAAATATTTGCAACAAACAACTAGTTATATTTAAAAATAATTAAAATTAAGTAAATATAAATAAGTTTATAGTAAATAAATTAAATAATAAATAAATAAGTAATAAAATAGCTAATAATTAATTAAATTATATTAAACCTATAAAATATTGACTTAAGCCGTATTGTAATATTATTATACCAGTTCATCGACAACGCTCGTCGAGTAAACACCTTATCTGCATTGCAGTGTATTGCGTAATAGTGACGCATAGTGATTCATTTATATTCAAGTGATAGACGATTATTTCATCATGGTTTAATAATTGTTCTAGTACATTTTTTTTCAAATTTAGTGTTTAATTTATTTTTTTATAATTATATCGTGAACAGTTTTTTTTTTCTAATAGTTCAAACTTGGATAAATCTAACTGTGCCCCTTAGGGGCTTAATATGGAAAATTTGTCAAACATCCGTGCTGTCGAGTCGAACAATATATTAAATGACGATTCGATGACAAATGCGGAATACGCAGTGCATCACCTACAACATAGTCAACCACAGATATCTCAAATAAATAATATTCAGTCAGCACCTTCGATGACAAATGCGGAATACGCAGCGCTTCAATTACAAAATCAACCACAGATATCCCAAATAAATAATATGCAGTCAGCACCTTCGATGACAAATGCGGAATACGCAGTGCTTCAATTACAAAATCAACCACAGATATCCCAAACAAATAATATTCAGTCAGCACCTTCGATGACAAATGCGGAATACGCAGCGCTTCAGTTACCAAACCAACCACAGATATCCCAAACAAATAATATTCAGTCAGCACCTTCGACCTCTTCGATGGATTCTTCAATGGATTCGGATTCAAATTTAAATCCCTGGCAAGTTGTGACAGGTGTAAAACGAAAACGTGCGATAAATGTAAGTGAGAATTCATTAAAATTAAACAATAGATTCAGCGCACTACAAAATGAATCCTCTAACTCCAGCTCTCAGCCTTCCATTATTAATAAAGCATTGCTACCACCGCCCGTATTTATTTATGGAGTGAATAATTTTAGAGAAATGGTTGATGTTTTTAACAACGTTATTGATAAAAATAAATACTCAACAAAAATTCTGGCTAATAACATAATTAAAATTAATGTGTCTTCGGCGGAAGACTTTAGAACATTCGTAGCTTTTTTGCGGAACAGAAAGATTGTGTTTCATACTTATCAGATTAAATCTGAAAGATCATACAGAGTAGTATTGAAGTACATACATTTCTCTACCGACAAAGAAGACATTAAACGTGAAATTGAAAAGCAAGGACATAAAGTACGTAATATTACTAATGTTTTGCATTTCAGAACAAAAACTCCGCTCAATATGTTTTATATCGACTTGGAACCAAACACTTATAACTCCACAATTTTTAATTTAACAAAAATATTAAATCAAATAATACATTTTGAGCCACCCCAAAGGTCAACCATCGTACAATGCAGTAGATGTCAATTGTACGGGCATACAAAAGCATATTGTAACCGGCTTTATGTCTGTGTCAAATGCGGAGATAACCACATAACATCTAAATGCACTAAGCCAGCTGAGACTGCAGCAGTTTGTGCCAACTGCTTTGGCCCACATCCTGCAAATTATAAAGGATGCCCATACTATCAAAAAGTGAGTAAAGTCAAAAATTCTGCAAACAATACTTCTCCAGTAAATAATAATCACCAATCGAATAATAGAAATATAAATTCTGCTAACAATAAAACCTACAGAATCGCCACCACTAATCATTTGTCATATGCCCAGGCTATGAAAGGTCAACAATCGAATTTAAACAACTCACCTGTTTCTCAAGAATCTACTTTAGTTCAATTTTTAAATGAATTTAAAGCTATGTTCAATCAACTAATGCAACAAAACTCGATAGTATTAAATATGCTATCGACCATCATCAATAAATATAAATAATGGCTAAATTCATTAGAATATGCTTATGGAACTCAAACGGTTTAACCCAACATAAGAACGAGATGAATCTTTTTTTAATAGAAAATAAAATTGATATCCTTTTAGTGAGTGAAACCCATTTCACTCAATATTCAAATCTATATATTCCTCACTATAACCTCTACCATACTCAACATCCAGATGGTACTGCACATGGAGGTACAGCAATTATAATAAAATCAAACATTGTGCACTACGAGTTAGAAAAATACTCCAAGGAATTTTTACAAGCAACTTCAGTAACCGTAAAACTTCTATCATACGACCTTACCATCTCTGCTGTCTATTGTCCTCCACGTCATTCAATAACCAGTGATCAATTTTATGAATTTTTTGAGTCCTTAGGATCCAAATTCTTAGTAGGGGGGGATTTTAATAGCAAACATACTCATTGGGGATCTAGGCTAATAAATCCCAAAGGAAGACAAATGTTTAATGTTATTCAGCAACACAATTATTTGTGCTTGTCCACTGGTTCTCCAACGTATTGGCCCAGCGATCCCAGAAAGCAGCCTGATTTATTGGATTTTTTTATAACTAATGTTATAAACCCATCTTACGCAGAAGTATATTCTAGTTATGATCTTTCTTCCGACCATTCGCCAATAATAGCCAGTATCAGTTCAACGTATTTGAATTTTTCTCGCAACCCAAGATTTTGCAACAACAAGACAAACTGGGAAATATTTCGTACTAGAGTTGAAAACAATATAAATCTTCAAACAAGGTTGAAGACTGAGACAGAAATTGAAACTGCAATCGAAATACTTAATAAAGTTATTCTTGAATCATCTAGTTTTGCAACACCTGATATTGCAAAATCGTCTCATTCAGGTATATCATTGGAGATTAAAAGGTTAATAGCCAATAAAAGGAAAGCCAGGCGAAAATGGCAAAACAGCCACACACCCCAAGACAGAAATATTTTTAATAATCTGAACAATAAGCTCAAAACTAGGCTTAAAGAATTAAATGATTCTAGTTTCGCCAACTACGTGTCTAACCTCAATCGCTTTGACAATTCTATTTGGCGTCCCATTAAGTCTAGAAATAAGCCGTGCATCAGAAATCCACCTATACGAAATGATGCAGCCGGTTGCTGGGCTAGAGATGACAAGGAAAAAGCAGAACTTTTTGCTGAGTATCTTAGTTCAGTTTTTCAACCGCATGCAGCTGAATCTAATACATATAACTTGCACCAACAGCCTCGCACACCACACACTTCTGTCAACTTCAAGAAAAGATTTTACTCTCTGAAGAAGATTGTTTCAGTAATTACTAAACTGGATAGTAAAAAATCTCCTGGGATTGATAATATTTCATCCAAAATGTTAAAAGAATTACCAATTAAAGCGTATATCTTCATAACATACATATTTAATTCAATGCTGAGATTGGAGTACTGGCCTAAGTCTTTTAAAATATCCGTTATCAAAATGATACCCAAAAATGGAAAAGATTCAAGTATGGTTACGTCCTACAGACCAATTAGCCTTCTACCCATTCTGTCGAAGGTTTTTGAAAAACTACTGCTTGAAGATATAGTAACCGAATCTAACATACTACCTGATCATCAATTTGGATTTCGCAAGCAGCACTCTACAATCCAACAGTGCCACAAAATCGTGAATTTAATTCATAAAACTTTCGAATCCAAACAATACTGCTCAGCAGTGTTTCTCGATGTAAGCCAGGCCTTTGATAAAGTATGGCATGAAGGACTTTTAGCAAAAATTAAATGGTTGCTGCCGCCTTGCTTTCACAAAATTTTAGAATCGTACCTAACTAACAGATGGTATAAAGTTAGAAATAATTGTGAATCATCATCACTTTTTCCCATTAAATCAGGTGTTCCGCAAGGAAGCGTTTTGGGCCCTTTTCTGTACCTTACATATACTAGTGATTTTCCAACCATGGCGAGCTCTACCACTGCTACTTTTGCTGATGATATTGCGATTTTGGCTAGCAATGAAAATCCTACTCTTGCTTCCAATATCCTACAAAATCATCTCAATGAAATAGAAACCTGGACAAAAAAATGGCGCATCAAAATTAATGATACGAAGTCAACTCATATTACCTTCACACTTAATAAGTCAACTTGTCAAGCTGTGTACATAAATGAAAGACAAATACCAACCAAAGACACAGTCAAGTACTTGGGTATTCACATGGATCGCAGATTAACCTGGAAGCCGCACATCGTAGCCAAAATAAAACAAATTAAACTTACACTCTCAAAATTAAATTGGCTTATTGGTCGTAGATCAAAATTATCATTAGATAATAAGCTTCTAATTTATAAGACCATAATCAAACCTGTATGGACGTATGGAATCCAACTGTGGGGATGTTGTAGCAAATCAAATGTGGGACTTGTTCAACGTTTGCAATCTAAAACACTACGGACGATTACTGATGCCCCGTGGTTTGTCAGCAACAAAATCATACACGATGACCTCAACATCCCTTTCGTAGTGGATGTCATCAAGAATATCAGTACTGGACATCATGCTAAAATTCTTGAACATCCTAATGCAACTTTGGCTCATCTGTTCGATAATCCACCTATAAGAAGACTACGCAAGAAACAGCCTATAGACCTAATGTAAAAAAATTGTTTTCCATAGTCAATTGCTTATTGGAGCAATTACTACAATTTTTTTTTTCTTTTGTTTCTTTTTACTTTCTTTATTTTTTTTTCTTCTATTTTTTTATCTATTTTTATTTATTTATTTATTATTATTATTGTTATTTTTTTTTTCATTTATTTTTGTGATTATTATTATTATTATTATTATGTGTAATTTAGCCATATAACTCATAGGGTATGTAAATAACTCTGATTGTTATATAATATGAAAATAAAAAAAAAAAAAATATTATTATACCGACGGCTTGTAAAATTAATAAATAAATAAATATTAATAATAATCCATCTGAAAAAATGGATTATTATAAATGCTGTAATTGTAATATCGTCTAATATTTAGAAGAATTATACAAAGTGAATTACAAAGTTAAAATTATTCACTTAAAGAATATAAGTAAGCTTTAGAACTTTAACCAAAATTAAAATTAAAATCTAAATTATTTTCCAAAAAAAAGTGAATGGATTTTTTCCCTAAAGCAATTGTTTTGTGAACACAAGCAGAATGTTATTCAATCATTCAAATCAGATGCTTATTTCTCTCAAAAACTGCCATTTTTTGCACATTTAGCTCTGTATCTTTGAAATGGCTGGGCCTGCCTTTGCCAAAAACTAATCACCAATTCCCCCAATAATTACAAATTGAATGTTTTTTATATTATTCAAATCGGAATCTCCGTTCTCTCAAAAATTCGATTTCTATTTTCTGCACTCTTTGCTCTTTATTTCCGCAACGGCTAGACCTGCCTTTGCCAAAAACTAATCAGCACATCTCCCTACCAATAGGAATCCAATGTTTTTTTGAACTATTCAAATCGGTTGATCCGTGCGCCCGAAAACGTTGACGAAAAATTGTATCCACACATACATACACACACACATCCATTTTTTCGAGGTATGCCAAAATGTTCAAAAACCTTCAAAACGTCGAGAAATGCAAAAATCTCGATTTTTGGACGATTACAATACCTTACCCTACAGGAAGTTGAAAATATATAGTAACCACGAATAATAAAAATTATTTCAATGAACTTACGTTTATTACACGGCACAGATTTTTCCTTAGTTTTATTATTTTCACTATATTTTCATGCAATCAATAATCAAAGCAATCATACACACGCGATACGACGACCAATCACAATCGATCCGTATAGAAATGATATCATCGAGAGCGAATGACGAATCATTGGCACTTGACTCGAGCGTAACGCTCTTCCGTTGCATTTACACCCTAGTCGCGCCTAAAGAAGTTTTACTTAAAACAATCTGATAATGTGTTTTTGATTTTGCTGTATTCCTAACTTCATGAAGAAAAAGGTATCTTTGCCAGAAAATGATAAAAAATGTCTTTCTAATATAAAACTTTGTCATACAAATAATTTTAATTACTGTTAATTATGAGGTTTTTCGATTACTACGTACTACTAAACCAGGTGAAGTAAAAAGAGTTTCAAATATTCTTCACAATTTTCAATGTATTTTAAAATTTGAATGCAACGTTTTTTCATTACTCTGTGGTTTGCAACACTTTTTACTTTGTGTTTATCTTCACCATGTGCTTTTCTCTATTGGCATCACTAGCTGTCACGTTGACAGTAGTAAAATACACAATGTTTATTAATAAAGCACAATATAAATATACAAATATATATTTCAATAAGATTAAAAATATTTAGTGAAGCACAAAGTATCAATTGATATTCATTATGGGTTTTCTGGAGGATACACTTATTATATTAATCTCCCAAGTGAGATAAAATGAAATTTATACTTGTCAAATGAGGTTATGTTTATATATTGAATTTTAATACTCAGGTCTTCTTTTTTGCTGGAGGATGGGTATTTTTTGTAAAGAAGTTATTTCGAGACTACGAAGTACATCATACTTTGGTCCAATTAATATTCTCTGTCACTCTTGCCTTGTCTTTAACAATGTTCGAGTTGATTATATTTGAGATTATTGGATATTTAGATTCGAGGTAGTAGGACATGTATTTTATATATTTGTTGATTCCATTCCATTTGTTAATTTATTTTTTATTAAATTCCAGTTCTCGATACTTCCACTGGCAACTAGGTTTATACCTTTTACTCATAATGGTGATCGCAATAATACCTTTCTATATAGCCTATTTTTGCATAAGCAATATACGTTATGGTGAGTTGGTCACAACCACAATACAAATAAAATAATTCCTATATAAACTCATGTTTATTTTTCTTAGTTAGAAGTGATCTCATCAGGCCTCTAACACTCACAGTATGGTTACTATTTTTATATTGTTTTTGGAAAATTGGTGACCCATTTCCATTACTTGCTGGAAAGCAACGTAGTGTTTTGTGTTTGGAACAAGCTGTTTCTAGAATTGGTGTAATCGGGGTTACAGTCATGGCTGTTTTGAGTGGTTTTGGTGCTGTAAATTATCCATACACGAGCATGGCATATTTTATTCGGTAGTTATAGTAATAGATAGTATGAAATAGTGTGGATGGGTGTTTATAAATTTGTTTTTAAAGTCCAGTATCTGAAGCTGATGTGATGACTGTGGAGAAAAGATTACTGCAGACTATGGATATGATATTAGTGAAAAAGAAAAGAATAGCTTTGAATAAAAAGCGTGAGAAGACACCCAGTAGTGGTGGTATTTGGGGAATGATTACATCTGTTACAATAAAAACTGGGACTGAAAGTATGTACAATTTAAATACATATTTAGAAAAATTTGTTTTAATGATATATTTAATAAACAAAATATATATATTAGATGTATCACAACTAAAACAAGAAATAGAAGCACTTGAAGAATTGAGCAGACAACTCTTTTTGGAGGCTCATTCTGCACATAATATGCGAGAGAAAGAATTGTGGTCTAAAACTTGGCAAGGACATTATTTCAATGCATTGGGGTACTTCTTTTCTTTGTACTGCGTTTGGAAAATTTTTATAGTACGTTCTTAACATACCAAATGCTTCTGCAAATATTAAAAATAATCATTCTATTTTTAGTCCACAATTAATATAGTTTTTGACAGAGTTGGACGTAAAGACCCTGTAACCAGAGCTTTGGAAATAGCAGTTATTTGGGCTGGTTTGGAAATTGATTCAGTAGCCTTTTGGTCCCAACACATATCATTTTTCTTGGTCGGTTGTATAGTTGTTACAAGCATCAGAGGTTTATTGTTAACACTAACAAAGGTTTGTGTTTTTGTAAATAATCTATACAAAAATCGTTCTACATCTCAATTTTTATTATTTGCAGTTCTTTTATAAAATATCAAGCAGCAAGTCCTCGAATATAATTGTTCTAGTGTTAGCTCAAATAATGGGAATGCATTTTTGTTCATCCGTACTTCTGATGAGAATGAATATGCCTGCTGAATACAGAGTTATTATAACACAAGTTTTGGGAGATTTGCAATTTAATTTCTATCATCGATGGTTTGATGTTATATTTTTAGTCAGTGCTATTACAAGTATTGTTACTTTGTATTTAGCACATAAGCAATAATAATTTATTGAGATAAGAGAATATTTATAATAAAATTTTATATGATATGAATTATTAATTTAATTATCTTTTTTATATTCTTTTTTTTTATTAATTTGAAAAGTGAGCAATTTTCTGAGATACAGCAGATTATTATTGGAACAGAAGTTTTTATTATATACAATTCTATCAGATGAAGTTATCAATATTTTTTTGAAGTAAAACTTCTTTAGACGCGACTAGGTGTAAATCTGTACAAATGATTCGTCATTCGCTCTCGATAATATTATTTCTATAGGGGTCGATTGTGATTGGTTGTCGTGTCGCGTGGGGATTGCTTTCTTTCATTGTATAGACATTGTATAAACAAATAAAAAATCTATAGTTTATTGAAGTAATTTGTATTATTTGTGGTTACTATGTCTTTTTGATGATATTAAAATTGAAATTATTTTTATGTGCAAGACAGTTATTACAGCTGCTCAAGAAATGAGACTGTATCGCCAACGAAAAAAGTAAAAAAAAAACAAGCACTTAATGAATGTATTTTATTGAATAAAATGCATATTATATTTTCATTCTTGGAAGGTATAGTATGAAGATTTTTAGCAGACACTTTGGAAAATATAGACTATCATTGTTTTATTAAATTTGTTAGTTGCTATTTTGTTATTTCAGAAATTGTTTTGCCAAATGAATCTTTAATAATATAACTAATTTAGGATTTATTCAGATTTGATTGAATGATGAATATTTCATATTATTGAATAAATAAAATGCAAGAATAATTAAATTTTAAAATCACAAATCAATAAATGTAATTCATACAGAAATGTGTGAAATTTTGAATGTCTTTTAGCAATAATCACGCCTTGAAATATTTGTTTTTTTTCAAAAATTATTTATTTACAACCAGATATTATTTAAAATATATGTACTTTAGTACTATACTAAAGTATATTTTAAATAATATGTAAAATATTGAATGTCCTATGAATCATATTTTGGTATAGTTGGTTTTATAGAAATTGTTTTCTTAAACATATTATCTCTAAAGTAATTAATTTAGGACTTACTTACATTTGATTGATCGACTGAAATCTTTCACAATATTGAACAAATACAGAACTCGAGTAAGACACAATTGAATCACAAATCAATAATTATAATAGTAACAGTATATTATAATTGAATATTACATTATAGAAAGGAAATTTTATATTTTCTTAATGCAAGTATTATCTTTTGGTGTTGATTAATGAAACACTTCGTATAATTAAACTAATATAAACAATTGAATAAAACATAATTAATTAAATTAATATACGAATTTTTATAAAGCACAATGATGTTATAACTTTTTTTTACAAATTTTTTATGAGTTATCACTTTTAAATCTTAACGGTTGTCAAAGTTGTTGATAACTTCATGTCGGTGCTGTCAACATGGCTCTTCTTCTCTATCTATGGGCAAAGCCAAGCAAACTGACTTGCTTTTTTTTATATTTTATTTTGTGGTTATATAATTATATTCATTGGTTAATTTTTCTTAAATGTGTTTAAATTTTTATAATTACTTTCTTTATCAATTTCATTTAATTTTAAATAAAATAAAGTTTTATTTTAAATCTCAACAGTTGTCATAACTGTTGACAACTTCATGTTGGTGCTGTCAACGTTGCGAAGCCAAGCGACCTGTTGCATTTACATTTTATTTTTTGGTTAGTTCATTATATTTATTGGTTATATTTTGTTAAGTGTGTTTAAATTTATATAATTACTTTCGTTATTACTTTAATTTAGTTTTAGTAAAAATTAAGTGTTAGTGTTGATTATGCCAAATAGATCAGTAGCAACAAGCTTTTCAATGTCAAGTCAATACGAAGAATTGAATGTTATCGGCACAGGAGCTTATGGAACAGTTTACAAAGCCAGAGATTTACATCAAGGTACAATTGTAGCTTTAAAAAAAGTAAGAGTAGCCTTGACAGAAGATGGAATCCCCATGTCTACTCTTAGAGAAATAGCTTTACTCAAACAAATCGATGGCTACCAGCACCCAAACATTGTCAAATTATTAGATGTCGTCCACGGTCAAAGACTGGACAAGGAAAACCAGTTACTCTTGTATCTAGTTTTTGAACACTTGAACCAAGATCTAGCATGCTATCTTGATAACCTAAACCAAAGAGATTTGACAGAAAACCGTATCAAAGAGATAAGTTGTGAAATACTAACCGGTGTTGACTTCTTGCACAGCCACAGAATCATACACCGAGACCTAAAACCACATAACTTACTAGTAACCAAAGAAGGCAGAATCAAACTCGCCGACTTCGGTTTAGCCAAATCCTTTGACTTTGAAATGAAACTCACATCAGTCGTTGTAACCTTGTGGTACAGAGCCCCTGAAGTCCTAATGTGTCTTCCCTACAACACATCTGTCGATATCTGGTCCACAGCATGTATAATTGCCGAACTGTACAATCTTGCACCTTTATTTCCAGGGACTAGCGATGGGGATCAGTTAGATAAAATTTTTCAGTTGATTGGAAGGCCTTCGGATAGTAATTGGCCTGCTGGTGTTTCTGTAAGTTGTACTAATTTTCCAGCACATCCTTCCAGGCAGCCTAAAATGTTGATTCCTCGGCTGTGTGAGTTTGGGAATGATTTATTGAATAGTATGTTGCAATTTGAGCCGAAAAAGAGGCTGTCGGCTTCACAGTGTTTGAGACATGCTTATTTTACAGATGAACGGATTGTGTAGATAGAAAGAGGTAATATATATATATATATATATATATATATATATATATTATGTAAGTAGACTCACCAGATAGTCTCTATACTATTTTGTTTCTTGCTTTATAATTTTAGTTCTTTAAAAGTATTGGTATTCCATGTCCATAATTGCCAATTGATTCGTAAAGTAAATATTTATTGTTACTTTTATTTATATACACTACTTCTTCAGTGAATTTACTAATAGTACAAAAAATGCCCAGTTTTTTACATTACCTGATTATAAATTATGATCTTTAATATAAAAGATCTATATTAACAACTTAAACCCTTTAAAATTATATTATAAATAAATAATAAAATTCATGCTTTAGATTCTATTGATATAATATCAAGGCCTTCATTAACTAATAATAATATTAAATGAATTCAAGAAAGATTTTTATAAACTTTTAATTCAAGCAAAATTTAGATTGCCGATTATGACTTGGCCTAAGTTATTAGACTTTAAAATATAATTCAAATCTGTTGTATAATGAAACTTATATACAGTTTTATAATTACACACTTTTATTTGATAATATATTTAATTATAATTAAATATATAATTATATAAATTATAATTTATTTATACTTTTATTCGATAATATAATATTATTTAATAAATAATAGATATTTAATAAATAATTTAATTATTTGACGAAGATCTTTATGATTGTCTTCTTATTAAATTATGAAAGCTTAACAAATTTTAAAAAAATTAAACTTTCACAGTATATTTTTATAATTTTATTATAAATAACATAAAATTTCATAATATCATGATATTCAGGATTTGCTCCAAATTATATTTTAAATTAAATTATAAAAGCACGAGAATGTATTAATTTAACTCCAATATTTGAAAAATTGATGAAAATAATATAACCTTTAGTGTTATATTGTTACAATTTCATTGCCAATAACAAAATGTTTTAAAATATAGAGACTTTCATTAACTAATATTGTTAAATGAACCTAAGAAAGTTTTTTTTCTTTAGAATTATAATTTGGCTAACTTATTCCGACTTTGAAATTTAAATCAGTTCTATAATAAAACTTATATTACAGTTTTATAATTGCATTTCTATATTGAAGAATTTAATATTATTTAATGAAGTCGTCAGATATTTAATAAATAATTAAATTATTTGATGAATTTGATCTTTATGATTGTCTTCTTATTAAATTATGAAGGCTTAAGAAATTTAAAATAAATTTAATTTTAATCTTGCGGAATATATTTACAAAAATATCATTTTAAGTGTTATTTCAATTTTAAACTTTTTAATCTTGAGAATATTAAAAATTTAAATAATATTTGAAATTATATTTTTATAATTTTATTATAAATAACAATATATTTCATAATATCATGACCTTCATCAACTAATAATTTTAAATGAATTTAAATTAAGATTTCTTGATAATTTAATAAGTTTAGGCAAAATTAATTAGTTAAAGTTAAAAGTATTTGACTTCAAAAGCAAATTTACATATGTTAATGAAACTTATATCACAATTTTATAACTGCATTCATTTGCTGGAGAATTTAATATTATTTAATAAAGAAAGATATTAATTAAATAATAAAGTTATATATTAAATAATAAAGATATTTGATGAATATCTTTGCTTGATTCCACATACATGAATACTATCAATTTATTTTAATTAAATTATAAAAGCATGAGAAATCTATCACCAACTTTAATATTGAAAAGTTTAATAAGAAAATAAAATAACCGTTTGACACACTATGAGCTATTCAAATATTTTAATTATATATATATTTAAATATGATATAGCTTAAAAAATACGTAATTTTATAATTGTAGACTGTAAGATTTTAATCTATTTATAATAAAATTGTTTAAACAAACTATAATGAGTGATCTAGTTAGTAGTGCCTTAGCAATAATAATAATAATAATAATAATGTAAGGAACATTTGTTTCCATTCAAATACAAAACAAACATTTAACTTTGATCAATTTAAAAATCATTAAAATTTTGAAGAATACATAATATAATTTATTAAAAAGCAGTACAGATTTTTGGTACAAATATATTTAATAAGCTAATAACAATAATATTTTGAATCACTAAAATTTTGAAACATGATCATATTGTAATTAATTAATTTTTATAATGCAGTAAAGATTTTTGGTACAAATATTTAATAAGCCAATAATAATATTTTGAATCACTAAAATTTTGAAACATGATTATATAGTAATTAATTCATTTTTAATATGCAGTACAGACTTTTGGTACAAATATTTAACAAGCCAATAATAATAATAATTATGTAATAAGCCAATAATTCTTAAGCGATTATAAACCTCAGACAAGAAATCAGATTTGCAGTTATTTTTAATTATATTAGAGCTTTAATTTTTTTAAGATTTATTTTATGTTAGTTTTAGGATTATTTTAGACATGCACGGTGTAGTGGCAATTATTTAAGATTCATTTTATTGTTAAATGGTGTCAGAAGGATGATGAATCTCTGAATGCCTGAGTTAAAATATTATGCACATGAAATAAAAAATATTTTTATACATTATGTGTTTATTTTATACTAGGCAATCACTCTTTGCAGTTATGGATTTTTATTTATTATTTATATAATTTTGAACAGAAATTCACTTTTGGTACAATTAGATATGATGGTGGTGAAATGCAAATGTATTTTGGTGGTTGAGCTGTATTAGATGCATCGAGTGAAATATCAAAATCAGCATCGATTTCTAAGATGCTAAGTGTTTTCAGTACTGAAATTTTCTTGTTGATGTATTTCATATATAATAAGTTTCTTATATCATTTCTACATAATATGAAAAGTTCTATTCAACTGTTGAACACAATTTAGGCATCCTAATTAGGTATTCTAGGTAAAATTAGTTGGCAAATTAAATTTCATGTATGCATCATTTATACATAATGTGAAAAATAGCCTCCTTAACTTTGTGTCCAAAAGACAGCTGCTTCAAATTGCTAATACTTTTAGCAAAATTCAATAGTAATAAAAACATTTTTTTATTTTTAAATTATAATTATATTTCATAATTTTCATACAAAAATATTTTATTACATCTTTTGGATCATATTTTCTCCACCATGCGTCTCTATTTTTTTTCTCAGAGACACACAGTTTACATATAAATTCTCCTAAATGATTTAAATAATTATAATCTCATGGCAGAAGGAATAATAAATTTTATCTAGAGTAGAGATAGAATAGAATAATTTGTCTAATATAAGATTTGTCTAAATTTTTGCGTTAGAAGTGTGCACACATGCTACATGTGTGCAAATTGGAAGCATATAATTAATTTAATTTAATTAATTTATTATCTTACAATTATAATACATTTTTTGTTAATACACATTGTGGTGTGATGATATCTACAAAGATTTAGAGAGCGAAGTTTGGGAAATTGTTTTGGTATGAAAGTTTTAGTCGTAGTTGACAAAGTAATGGATTATAAAGGATTAGTTGGTGCAATATAGTAAAAAGTATGAGAGAAAGATTTGGTGATTTTGGAAGCGTTTTATAGAAATATGCAAGAGGATTTAATTTGATAACAGACTTGAAACTTAGAAGTTCCTCATTTTTGTCAATTGCTGGTGGATGATGCAACAATTTGGTATTGGATCTTTACATATTGCTATTGTATAGATATTTAAATTCATGTTGCAACTATATTTGCACAAAATGTTGTATTTGCATCAAATTTGTATAGAATCGATTCTCAATTTAGGAACAAGATTAGAAAAATATCCTTGATGAGCAATACGCTTCCGTATGCCCAAAAAGTACACATCTGAACAACTTCGTCTGCAATTTCTTTTAATGTAAAATACTTGTCCGTTATCCTTTATCCTTTATTCTTTATCCCCTTGCACTATTTCCATTATAGAAGATCAACTAAAGCTTGATGGTTTATCAATGAAAGTTAGTGATTTTATTATAATACTGATAATTGCATATGATTTTTTCTAATGTCAACTACTGTATGTATGTCTTTCGATTATGTGTGTTAGAAAAATAACTTCTAATGATGATTTTTATGAAAAAAATGCAGAATAATGTTCTTCTAGTATCTGTAACCGCCTCCGGCTCCAGCAGCTTGTCCGCTACCGCCTGGGTAACCGCCAGCTGGTGGGTCGGGGTATTTGGCTTGGCCTTCGTATGTCACCTGGAATAAAAGAAATAGTCTTACTTTCCAAAAAATATTAATCTTATTTAAATATTTATAGAAATTTGGATCAATTTTCAATTTATTCTACAATTTTATGCCAACAAAATATTTTCAATTAAACATTTATTTGTTTCCAATAATTTTTTTGGCGTTCATGCAAACTAATTCAGACTTAGAAATTCGGATTTGATCTGAAATTTGGATTTCTTTTTCAAATGAATTTTTTCATTTAATTTTTTTGAAGTAAAACTTCTTTAGGCGCGATATGGGTGTAAAAATTTTTAGGCGCGACACGGGTGTAAATCCGTACAAATGCAACGAAAATGCCAACGTGTAGTTGAACACTACGACGCCGTAAGCGCTGATGTCGCGAGTATCCACTCCCGTCATGTCATGCGTAAGTCGAGCGCTAAACCCTATATGAACTTGCATTAATTGAATCACGTTTTTTTTTACAAAAGAAGAGGTTGCTGTATTATGTCCTCATGGAATAAGACTTTTCTTAGAGAATAAATGTGCCATGGAATATAATAAATTTATATTGAATCTCGTTGAAGACAAAATAATATCTACTGCCACGGATATTTATGTAGGTTGCCATGCGACAGATCAACAATCATACATTCGTCAGCAGTTTCAAAAAAATCGGTTATTGATACCGGGGCTTTGCCGTATGAAATAATTTTAGTTCTGAATAAATTTTACATAATAACAACTAATATTGATGTAAGTGATGGCTTAGCTAATGGTTGTGTAGGAAAATTAGTGTACATAGAACGTGGCGATAATGATGAACTTCTACGTTTATGGTTTGAATTTCCTGGTAAGATAAGTAACAAAATTAGGAAGAAAGCTTCACATCATATTCAAACTCTTAATATCAGTAGGACAGCTGTGCCGATGCTCAGGAGATCTTATTATTATTGATGTTATATGATTATTAAAAGATGATTTTTAAAATTCAAATATGATGTTTTTTTTATTTTTATCTTAATTGCCTACTCATACAATATTAAAAGTTTTACTTCAATCGCGTGTGATCCTTACGCGCACTCTTTTTTTTTTTGATATTTTTATATAAATGTTACTTCTATAAATTGCAGTCTCATTATCAGTATAAATCTAGGTAACAATCAATAGGACAGAAATTCATTGCATCTAAAAATTATCAAATTTTAGATTTCTATTTCTTCTCCGTTTCTGACCTAAATTTTTCCAATATTATTTTAAAATCATATGATTAAAACTATTAAGCTAAGGATATGTGAAATGTGATTAGTAAATGTGAATTGAAAATTAACATAACCATTCAAAAATATCTTTGCAAAGTAATAAATCATTTGAAGAGTATACTTCAGAAGAGAATATGACGCCTCAATATGAGAAGAACATTACATAGTTGGAACAATATGAAAAATTTATTTAGACATTGGCCTCCAAAGTGTGCTTATTTTTTATAAATACTAAGAAAAAAAATCATTTGGCTTAGGATCTTAACATATGTATACAAATAAAATTATTTTTAAGAAAAAAATAGAAAAGGAAAATGAAAACTTATAACTAAATTAATTTGATTAACCACAAGACCTTCTTCATTTTGTTCATAGTTTAAAAAAATAAAAAAAAATAGAGAAAAATACTATCGTATCTAGTCTGAGAGAAAAATTGGACTTACAAATGAGTAATAAATGAAATGATTTTGATAAAAAAAAAACGATCGATGGAGTTTATACTTCTATAGTGAATTTTTCTAGTATAATTGTGTTCTATATAGTAATAGTGTTCTATACCTTAATTATAGAGTGCAAACTATATTATAAAAGATTTATGATTTACAGCAGAGTATGAGAAAAACTTCAGAGTACATACTGAAGAATAAAGAAGAAATATTATAAAATTATAATATTTTAGATTTATTTAAAAATATGATTGACAGCAGAGTAGACGGCGAAGAATGATTCATTTGGGCAGATGATCTCAATGTTGAATTAGAGCTACAAGTATATAATAAAAGAAATAATTTTTGAAAAATAATCGATAATAATAATCATATATATAAATTTATTTTGAAGTAGACTCTGAAGAATGAAGAAAAAACTATCATAAGTTAACACTATCTTAGATTTCAGTTAAAATTTGAGCTGCAAGTAAGTGGTACATGATTGGATCGATCTTGAGAAAACAATCAATGCAGTTTTTTTTACATATCTTTATAAATTTTGTTAAAAAATAATTGTAAATTTATTAGCCAGCTTTATACAAATGATTCACTTTCAAAGGTTTCTGAAGATTTGGGAAAAAACTATTATTTACCACCCTACCACTAGTTGTAACATAAAATTTTAATGTTAGTTTGAAAAAGATATGAAAGAATTACAAATGCGTGATCAATACAAAAACTACTAAACTAATCTTGAAAAAACTACCATTCTAGATGTGTTTAATAAATAGATATGTATAGTAACTTTTAAAAATTATTATCATATCTTTATTGCTTTGTTTTGAATTATAAAACTAACGATTATAATTCAATTAAAAAAATATGAAAAAGACATGCAATTGCATATTAATATTAATATTTTGTTCCGAAAAGATTTCAACAAAATGAATTTATAAAAAAAAGAAAGAAAATCATTGACTACACACAGTTTCACAAAAAAAGTTGCCTCTGCTCTAGAGCATATGTTTTCCAATATTTTTTCACAGCTGAACAAGAATCTAAAAGAGTTGCGAATTTTTTGGAATGATAATCAAAGTTTGTTTCTGTCGTTTCCTGGTTCTTTTTTTTTTCTTAAATGGCATTTTTCCACTCTATTAGTTTTTTCAGCATTAAGCAGTAATCTGCAAAATTATTTATATTATCATCATATCTTGTTTGCTTTGTTTTGGACCTTAGAGCGAACGCCCTAACATTTATAATTTAATCAAGTTTATAAGAATTTTATGATTGACATTCAAGTATCTTCTGAAAATTAGAAGAAACTCTTATCACGAGAAAAAAAACAAACGTTGCAGTTCTGAACATGAATCTAGAATCTGACACGATGCAGTTTTTTCTAGACTAATTTACTTTGGATAATAAAAGACTATTTATTATCACTACTATTATTTGATTTTTTCATCAATATAGATCAATGAAACTACTATTATATGATTATTTTCCAGTTAATATAGCTTTTTCCTAATCTTCCTTATTTCAGCATCAATTAAAAACAACAATGAGTATCTGCTCTCCTATCATTAAACAAGTTCATCTAGGAGAGATTGGATTTAATAATTAAATTTATGCCTACCGAGGGCAATGACGAAAATGCTGCACTATCACTGATTTTCTTGTACTTATTTAATGTTATCGGATAGTTACTCAACATTTGAAAAATTCATCGACCTACCCATATTCAAATAAATCTTATCTAGAATTGAACCTGATGGTAAATTTACGTGCTACAGTTGGTGACGACATCTATTGAATGCTGAAAGAATTATAATTGATGTAACATCAAAGCGGCCGTGTTTGCCATCTATTTATACTTATTTATCTATGGATCTACTGTAAATCAAATAATAAATAAAATTCATCAATCAATTGGCCTACTGTAAATTGATCCATTACTCTCCTCCATCTACTTACCTCTGAGTTGAAACCGTTCTTCCAGTCGGCAGTGTACCTGACGATTTGCAGCCTGCCGTCGGGTAGTTGTACTCGGTATTCGCCCCTCGTTACGTCACCGTCGCTGACGGCGTTGTGGGAGTAATCGTTGCCAGACTCGGCGTCCTGGACGGCGTAGGCGAAGTCGAAGGGCATTCCGGGGACGTGCTGGTGCTAATAGTAATTGATAATTAAATGAAATTGATAGATGGGTTGATACGTATTTTTGAGTCGATTGTACGAAGATGTTGTGTGAAACAATAATTATATGCAGAATATTATCTTAGTGTGGATATTTGTTATTCTTTCAATTGTTTACAGAAGACTAATGCTATAAGATAGCATTTTTTTGGAGCAATTTAGCTCCAAATTAGGTTAAGTGTGACATGACATTTTAATGTAAAAAAGAAAAAAAGTGTACAAAAAATCGATGTATAATAAAATCATCGTTGAATTACAAAGTATTGAATTTTAGTCAAATTCGCCCAATTAGCGAATATTAAAGGCTTTGTAAGTACAACCGTAAACTTAAACAGAGAAAACATTTATGGAAATGCTCTCCATAAGAAGTTTAAGTTTCTATCAGAAAATCCGACTAGCAAATTTTATATTTTCTCGATATTTCAAGATATTTTGAATCGTTTCAGACCAAAATTGAGAAAAGTATAGCTATGTCTATGTGCCAATTTTAGACCCTACGTTGATCAGTTTTGCATGATCAGCTAAGCATTTTGAACCGTTTCCAAAGACCAAAATTGGAAAAAAGTATTATTATGAGTATGTGAGCCCATCCTAAGACCATTTGTCGACGGTTTCTCAAAAGCAGCTGAATCTAATTCAAAAATTTAAAAGCCATTTGAAGTATCTCAATATAAGGACTTGCGTTGATCAGTTTTCCATGATCAGCTAAGCCATTTCATTATAATTGACCGAAAAGTGTAAAATTTTTGTTTACATTTTAATCAAATTTCATAAATCGATTTTGAACAATGAAAGATATCATTTGAGTACTATGCTAAATTGTTTTCTGCCGAAATCGGTTGGGCCAAAATTTTTTTTGTTTGAATAATCCAAAAATTCCAAACATAGCAATTCTATCATTTAGCGAGTTACATAGTTATATATATTTATCAATATTTTATGCATTTATAAATAAAATCGTAAATATTTTCATTTAGACTTTTAGCAATACTGTTGAATTGCTGGATCACAAAAATTGTAAATTTATTGGAAAAATCAATGTCTGTTTTATACGTTCGTAATATACTTTGCCTTTGTCTCTGATCAAGTTCACATTCGAAAAATATGTAGGTACATATATGGGTCTTACAAGTTAAATATAAACAAAATATCAATTAATACGTCTAGAAATGTTGCAATATGTGCCCTGCATTGTTTTATTCAATATATTTTATAATATAGGTCTTCTTTTGAAATCTTTAAATAATTTGCTCAGCTTGCTTAACAAATTGCTTACATCAATTTATCAAACAATTTGCGAAATAAAAATGTATCAATTTATAGACATTTATAGAGAGTTGGAACATTCAATCCATTTACATTGTGTAGGTTTTCGAGGAATAATTAGGATTTTTAATTATTTTTCTAAGTAGGTAGTAAATTTTAAAATGTAAGCCGAACGAAAATTGTATGTAATTGAAAAAATCGTTAAAGTTCAAAGAAATTAAATAAAACAACAATAAAAAGATTTTAAATAAAATTTTATAATAACGTAATTTAGCCTTATCTGACGGTTCTTTATTTATTGATTTCAAAATTAAACTTTGGTTAATTTTATGGACCAATTCATTAAATCTATATCAACGTTAAGTTTTGTGATGTCTATATCTTTTTAAAACTTGCGTAGCTAATATCTAAAAAAAAAATTTAATTTTTGCTTTAAATTTTATCTAAGACTTGTTTTCTAACTCATTTAATTTGTTTTTCAGATTTATTGGAATTGTGGTAAATTAGTTGTGATCATCCACTCTTGTAAGGATCTTCTTGCAATTCGGTGAGTGTTTAATATAATACATTTTTATTGTTTCACATAAATGTAATTTTTAAGGGTCTATCAAAATATTTCTTATCGAATAAAGCAATTGCTGAAATTTCAAAATATGATAAATAATTTAGGGCATTTTGAAAATCTAGCTTTAATAAGTTAGTAAAAATCATTCTTATTACTAAACTAAAACAACGCTATTAAAGCAGTTCATCATTAAAGCCAAATGCTGTATCATAATACAGCAAATTTCTAAATTCTAATTATTCAGTTTAAATTATCTCTCTAAATGTTTGGTTTAAGCAATATTAATTTCTAACAAAATTATCTAAATATCTATAAAAACAGCGTTAGAATAAAAAAGCTTTTTATATCAATCTATGCTAAAAAGTAAATTTATAATATCATGTATACTTCGCAGTTCTTCTAATTTTGCTTAAGTTATTTAATTATCTGTTAAAGTAGCGTTAAAATAAATAAGCTTTCTATATCAATCAGTGCTAAAAATTAAATTGGTTGATTATCATTACAAAAGAATAGTCTCTTCGGTTCTTCATCGAAGTACCATTAGTTGCTAGCTTGCCTGGAGAAATATTTCTCTGGAAATAGTCGTTATCTACTATTTATAAAAAAACAATAGTAGATAAAGATTTTCCTTATATCAACGTTATGAACGTTTGAAATTTTTGTTTTGCAAAAATAGTTAAAAAAAAAATCAAATTTTCATTTTCATTTTTCTTCTGACATCCTCCTCTCTCTATCAAAAAATCATCTTACATCTCCGCTTCCGCCTGATGGTCCAGAAGGATAGCTACCGCCTCCTGATGGTCCTGAAGGGTAACTGGTAGGACCAGATGGTCCTGATGGGTAACTTGATGGTCCTGCTGGACGTTGACCTGGATAACTGCTTGGTCCCGAAGGAAAACCTGAGTTTGGCTGGTAGGGTGGTCGTGTAGGGAAGGGTTGCTGATATTAAGCAAAGTTAAAGGTTAGTAGTTAATCGAAAGCCTATTAACTAATTTACTGTATTAATTTGTCTAAAGTCTGTTGGTAGATTAGGATTTTGTTAAAATTGTGCTAAATGTGATAAAGGAATCTATTGGATTCTATTTTGGTGTTCATATTGGTCGTCTTGTTTTTGAGGTAAAATAATATTCTGGTTGGAATCTAGTGTTGGCCAATTTATTCTAAAGTTATCTAAAAGCTTACAAGATTTACTTCAAAAGTTTTTTAATGCGATGCCTAATTTTAATCAGGTTATATCAATTCTACGCTGACTATCAGCAATATTTTGGTCATCAAATCTAAATTCATAAGCAACTATAATTATCACGTTTTTGGCAAAAATGATTTAGACCAGCGAATGTAATTTTATAAGCAATTATTTATTTAGTTTTTAGTAAAAATTATCAATTTAGAATTCAATTTTTGGATCACTTACCTGATTTGGTCTTGGTCCAGATGGGTATCCACTAATTGGTGGTAAATAAGCGTTTTGTCCAGGAGCTACTTGGGCTACAGCTGCTGCTAAGCATGCTGCTGACAGTATTAACTGCAAAGAAAAAAAATACGTAAATATTAATAACCATTTTTCGATATACATGATAAAAGATTTGACTGTTCGAAATTCAGTCCTCATGAAGAAAAAAACGATTTTTTACAAAAAATACCATGTCGTGTTTAAATTTTATATTTTCTTGGGAACAACATTTGGAAAAATATGTATGTGTATTTAGGGTAGTCCTTAATATGGATATTTTCGAATTTCCTTGCACCCAGGGGCTCAAATGATTCCAAATTGATAAAATAAAATTATCTGAAAGTTTTATCTCTTAATAATAACTTTAAGATAGTCCGCACTCCAACCAAAGTTTCTGTGAGTCAATTTCCATTTGTTTTATAACTATGAGACTAGTGAATCAAAATTTTGAGAATAGCATTGTATTTGCTCATTTTGATCCTAAATAAAAAAAATTACAATAATTAACTTCCCGTAGGGTAAGTTATTGTAATGGGCCGAAAATCGGAATTGAAAATTTTTACATTTCTCGACGTTTTGAAGGTTTCTGAACGTTTTGGCATACCTCAGAAAAAATGGATGTGTGTGTGTGTGTGTGTGTGTGTGTGTGTGTGTGTGTGTGTGTATGTATGTATGGATACAAATTTCCAGTCACGTTTTAGGGCGCACGGATCAACCGATTTGAATGGTTCAAAAAACATTCGATTCCTATTGATTGGGAAAAGAGCTGATTAGTTTTTGACAAAGGCAGGTCCAGCCGTTTCGGAGATACGGAGCAAAGAGTGCAGAAAATAGAAATCGAATTTTTGAGCGAACGGAGTATCCGATTTGAATGATCTAAAAAACATTCAATTAGTAATGATTGGGAGAAGTGTTTGTTAGTTTTTGGCAAAGGCAGGCCCAGCCATTTCGAAGATACGGAGCTAAATATGTAAAAAATGGCTGTTTTTGAGAGAACTAAGCGTCCGATTTAAATGATTCAAAGAACTTTCTGCTTGTCTTAACAAAATAATTGATTTTGAAAAAAAAATTTTGTTCCAATTTTTTTTTTTTTTTTTTTTTTTTTTTTTTTTTTATATCGAAAATATTTCAGATTTTATTTTTAATTCTGACTATAGTTCTAATATACTTTAAAAATAATTTCAACTCTGCAATTCGGTTTATATAATTCTTATAAATATTAGACAATGTTACAATATTTATAATAATCTATTTGAAAACATTCAGTATTCCTCGAACATTTCGTTACGGTGCGGGAAGTTCCAGCAATTTGCCTTAAGGCACGATGCCATAATTGCCTCAAGACAGAATTCCACTTACAGCTAGTTTTTTTATATATTTCCTAAATAAGTATTTACTCAGGAAAAAAAAACAAAGAAACTTTGGTTGGAGTGCGGACTATGTTAGAGTTAATATTAAGAGCTGAAATTTTCAGAGAATTTTTTTTTACCAATTTGGAACCATTTGAGCCCCTGGGAACAAAAAAATTTGAAAACATCCATATTAAGGACCACCCTAATTTATATGTATGTAAAGGTAGATTTGACTATTATTAAAGAAGCAAGGAAATTCGAAAAAAAAAACATATTAAGGACCACCCTAATGTGTATGTATATAAATGTAGATATGACTATTATTGAAGAAGCAAAGAAATTCTAAAAAAATCCATATTAAGGACCACTCTAATGTGTATGTATGTAAATGTAGATTTAACTTATTATTGAAGAACTATCAAAAAGCTATGTATTTCTTATGCGAACAGGCGTTTAAACATAAAACCTAACCTCCAAAAAGCACATGATTGCGAGCAACTTACACGATTATAGACATAAATAAAATATCTATTTAGCTTAAGACCACATTTCACACTATCATCATGATTTCTTGAATTTGAATCTTTGCTTGAATTTTAAAGTTGGAACAAAATAATTTAATAAAATTTGTGTGAAAGTATATTTTGTACTTTCCACTTCCAGTAACACTGTGATGTTAGAAATATTATTAATCAAAGTAAATTCACATTTTTTCTTCGAAATTATATAGAATGTAATAAATTTAACAAGATTCACTTTTTAACTTCCCGAAGGAGAAGTTTATGTTTTCATCAAAAAATCCGAATCGCTAATTTTATGTTTTCTCGACGTTTCGAGCCATTCTGAATCGAATGAGACCAAATTTGGAAAAAGTATGTGTGTGTGTGTGTGTGTGTGTATGTGTGTGTGTGTGTGTGTGAACAGATTTTTTGCCGTAAATCAACGTTTTCTCCAAAACGGTTGGACCGATTTCAAAAATTTAAAAGCCATTTGATGTATCTCGATGAGGACTATCGTCTCTGAGTTTTGTGCGGCGATCGGCCGGGCCGTTTCTTTGTAAATTGCAGAAAAGTGAAAAATTTTTCGTCCACGTTTTAGCCCGCAATTCTGAATCGATTCTGAAAATTCAAAAACCGTTCGATAGATATTGGTTGGGAATCGTGCTGATTAGTTTTTGGTAAAGATCGGCCGGGCCGTTTTCTTGTAATGAAGTTTTTTTTAAAAAAAAATTGACGATTTTTATGATTATTTTTTTGACGATAGATACCATAGTTTTCTAGGTCATACTAAAATATTACGGCCCTACGACAACTGGTTCAGCTTTAAAAATTCGTCAAAGTTTGCAAAAATCAGTATGGTCTTTTTGGCATTTGTCAAAATTAGACTTTTGATCGACGTATTCTCAAAAACGCCTGAACCGATTTTAGAAATTTAAAAGCCATTTGATGTATTTCGGTGAGGACTATCGTTTGTCAGTTTTGTGAAACGATCTGCCAAGCCGTTTCTTTGTAATTTGAAAAAAAGTGTTAAACTTTTCGTCCACATTTAAGCTCATCCTACCGAACCGATTTTAAAAAATCAAAAACTGTTCGAAAGATATCATTTGGGAATGATGCTGTTTAATTTTAGGTGAAAATCTACCGAGCCGTTTTCTTGTAATTAACTGTTGAAAAAAAGTGTTAAATTATCGTCCACATTTAAGCTCATCCTACCGAACCGATTTTAAAAAATCAAAAACTGTTCGAAAGATATTATTTGGGAATGATGCTGATTAATTTTAGGTGAAAATCTACCGAGCCGTTTTCTTGTAATTAACTGTTGAAAAAAAGTGTTAAATTTTCGTCCACATTTAAGCTCATCCTACCGAACCGATTTTGAAAAATCAAAAACTGTTCGAAAGATATCATTTGGGAATAATGCTGATTAAGTTTGGTGAAAATTTACCGAGCCGTTTTCTTGTAATTAAATGTTGAAAAAAAGTGTTAAATTTTCGTCCACATTTAAGCTCATCCTACCGAACCGATTTTAAAAAATCAAAAACTGTTCGAAAGATATCATTTGGGAATGATGCTGTTTAATTTTAGGTGAAAATCTACCGAGCCGTTTTCTTGTAATTAACTGTTGAAAAAAAGTGTTAAATTATCGTCCACATTTAAGCTCATCCTACCGAACCGATTTCGAAAAATCAAAAACTGTTCGAAAGATATCATTTGGGAATGATGCTGATTAATTTTAGGTGAAAATCTACCGAGCCGTTTTCTTGTAATTAACTGTTAAAAAAAAGTGTTAAATTTTCGTCCACATTTAAGCTCATCCTACCGAACCGATTTTGAAAAATCAAAAACTGTTCGAAAGATATTAGTTGGGAATGATACTGATTAATTTTAGGTGAAAATCTACCGAGCCGTTTTCTTGTAATGAACTGTTAAAAAAAATGTAAGCCGATTTTCATGGAACTTTTTTTGGCGATATACATCATGGTCTTGTAGAACTTACTGTAATATTACGGCCTTATATTATTACAACAAGTAGTTTAATTTTAAAAATTCGTCAAACTTTGCTAAAATTATTATCGTTTTTTTTTTAAAGTAGGATTGATGAAGTATATTATTTACACATTTTTTTGATCAAGTCGATTATTTACACATATCGGGAAGTTCATGTAATTTGCCTCAAGGCTAAATACCAAACCAACTAGTTTCTTGAATCGTTTTTCTCCATTTTGTACCAAAAGTATAATTTATATTAAATTTGTTTAAGTATAAATCCAGTATGAAAACTAGTATTGAAAACTTTTTATTAGGATATTTCATGTATTAGAATATTAACTATCTATTAATATATTTTTAAAATTAAAGAAATAGGCATCTGATTTGAATGATTCAATAAACTTTCTGCTTGTGTTGGCGAAACGATTATTTTTGGGAAAAGAAATTTTTGTTTTAATTTTCAAAATTTTTGTTTTGATTATCAAAAATAATTTAGATTTTTGAAGATACGGAAAGTTCCAGCAATTTGCCTTAGGGCACGTAGCCATACACCACTAGTTCTTTGTTAATTTTAGACGCAAACTTATTGTTACTTTCTAATGCCTTTGAAAACTCGTTAATAAATTACATCATTTTTTAAGTATTAAAAATTATTAAAAACCTAAAAATATTAACGTTCATATATAACATTATATAGTATTATATATATATATATATATATATATATGTATATATATATATATATATATATATATATATATATATATAATTTATTACCATTTCAGTATAGATTTGATTTACGGTGGAGAGAATGTTGCAACTTTTTTTGCAATATTTTAATTTATTATACTAATTATCATAATCGATAAAATCACGACGTCATATTAAAATGTTAATAATAGAGATGTAATGTGATAATGAGACATCTCGTAGGCATTTATGATGTTTTATAATTGATTTATAATCATATGATAAATAACAATCGATCATAATGTGGAAGAATACTTGCTAATATTCTTTTTTCTTAATAAATTTTTCTTAGTAAAATACATAGAAATTGAGTCAATTACGAATTTAAGTTTACATTGCAGTTACAGTTCTAGATTTTAGACTTAAATATTGAAATCAATATTAAAATATTTAAACAAAATATAAATGTCTGAAATGCAAACTCTTCTCGCCATCAGCAACGATTTTCAAAAAAAAAACAGTAAAGATATTCTACCAATCTATATCAATTTTGTAAATAACTAACAAAATAATAAAAAAGTCAATTACAATCTCAAATTATTTACAGATCAATTAAACATTACATAAAACCTAAGTATGTCGAAAACACTAGCAATAAATTGAGATTCTCATTCGCATGCGGTAATAATAAAAATATTTTATAATTAATTTACTTTTATTATGCGAATTCATAATATTTCAAAATCGTGTGAGGTTAAAATTATTTTGAAAATGCCTAATTAATTATAATAATTACGGCGGCAAAAACGCTAATTTCGTTCGTGAGAATTGGCTACCGTTACGCGGATGAACAATAGCGGTTATTTTTTGCTTCAAATACACATTATAATAATTTCACTTGCCTCTGTGTGTGTATGTATGAATTCAAAAACAACACATCCAATCGCCATGAAAATTTGGGAAATTTAGGTGAATCCCCGGGAAGGTTTTTGCATAATATTAACACCAGGTGGAAGGGTTAGGCAACTCTAACGTATTTTTGTCTATTTTTAAGGCAAATTTTATTTGTTTGTTTTTGTATAAAGCGTACAAAAAACCATATATGACCCTAAATTTTGACCCCGTTACCAAAAACTTGTATTTCGTTAAAGGTGGGCATCTAAAAATCAATTTTAAACTTGCTATTATTCTCATAATCAGACTAATTGAACATTAGTCTCATTACATAAAGTATGATGAAAATTCTAGTAATAAATTGAGATTCTCATTCGAATCTCATTTCCCATTCTTCACCACTTTTACTCTCAAGAGATGATATAACAATTTTTTTTCCCATGCTCGTATTAATTCATATAACGACATATTCATATTTTATTGCATACATTCAGAATTGTTGAAAAATTTATGGTGAAAGATCATGATGAGTGATCATCAATTAGATCAAAAAATTTAATTTGATGGTCAATATAACATACCAGAACTTTATTAAAGTTTGTTCATTTTTCAATAAAATTTAAATATTATGTATGATATAATAATAATTAACTTCTCGCAGTTAGTTGTTATAATCGTCCAAAATCGTTAGAAGTTATTGTAATCGTCCAAAGTTCGAGATTGAAAATTTTTACATTTCTTCACGTTTTGAAGGTTTCTGAAAATTTTGGCATACCTCAGAAAAAATGGATGTATGCGTATGTATGTATGTATGTATGTATAGATACAATTTTTCGTCCACGTTTTCGGGCGCACGGATCAACCGATTTGAATGGTTCAAAAAACATTCGATTTCTATTGATAAGGAGATGTGCTGATTAATTTTTGGCAAAGGCAGGTCCAGCCGTTTCGGAGAGACGAAGCAAAGAGTGCAGAAAATAGAAATTGAGTTTTTGAGAGAATGGAGCATCCGATTTGAATGATCTAAAAAATATTCAATTTGTAATGATTGGGAGAAGTGATTTTTAGATTTTGACAAAGGCAGGTCCAGCCGTTTCGAACATACCGAGCTAAATGTGCAAAAAATTGCAGTTTTTAGAGAACTAACTAATCCCGTTTGAATGATTCAAAAAACTTTCTACTTGTGTTAACAATACCATTGCTTTTGGGATTTTAAAAAAAAAAAATTTTTAAGTTTTTATTTGAATATCGAAAATAAATCAAATTTTAATTTTTTTCTAACTAAAGTTTTAAGACTTACTAATATGCTTCAAATAAATGATTTTAACTTTGCAATTGAGTTTATATATTTCTTATAAATATTATACAATGTCTTTTATTTTAAATTCAATTGATTAAGTTCTGTTTATGTCGTTTTCTGTAAACATATCAGTTACAGTATTTATAATAATCTATTTGAAAACATTTAATTTACGGTACGGGAAGTACCAGCAATTTGACCTAACGCGCGATGCCATTCACCACTAATGAATTTAATCTTGGAATTATGTTTCTAATTATTATAAACAGATTTTACTACTATAAAATCCTTTAATAATAACAATTCAATAAAATCGTGTTACTAAAAATTGTATTAAAAATATTGTCATGATAATAGTCTTGACAACTTATATTTGAAATATCAGGCCCTTGACTTCTAATCACTTCTAATATTTTCAAAGTAAGTTCAAATTTTGACATTAAATGATTTTTTTTTAAATATGAATATATGAATTTTTTTAAAGTTTTTAAAATGTATATTTACATAATTTTAAAACTAGTTTTTTTTTCAAAATACTAATTCTTATGAAAAATTAGTTCAATTACAAAGGCACGAATGCCCTGAGGAAAATTACTGCTTTTCTCCACCACATGTTTCTTATAGAACTTTGTTTATATATTTTTTTAAAAGTATATTTAGAATATCTAAAACAACAACAAACTGAATTGACAGAATTTTGCTTGAATTAGTTTGGGGTTTAATACTAACAATTCGCAAATTTTTGAACACGTAATTTTTTTAATAATTATCTTAAAGCGTATAGTTGAATCAGGATATTATGTCATTTTATTGGATACAAAATTTAATTGTTTATATATTATTTTTGAACTGTATATCATCAACAATAACAACATCAACAACGCATTCTATTATTTCGAAATACCTATAAGCTCTTGGCTCTATCATCTGGCTTCGATCCTCAAATACCGAGATTCTTCCGTGCTGACATTTATTTGTCGACTTGGAAATCCTTGAGAAATATCTTTCCGTCTAGAAGACATTTTACAACTCGATATTGCGTTCTTGAAGATGACGATAATAATGCCCCCGACTGCTAACTAACTATCTAAAACACTTGGGAGGAGGAGGATAATAATTGATGGTGAAAGATTCTATGAAAAAAATGGATTACCAACTATAAGCCTATGGTTCTGTAAATATTTCCATTACTATACTCGTATCATTTATTTGTTACCAAGAATCTCATCCAATCGATTGCATCTGATGAGCAAAGAGAGATTGTAGGTATCACCATGTCATAATAAAAGGCGCGCCTCCGACCATTTATTAATAAGCCATTCGCATTCAACAATTTCGCCCGATATCTTTTGTTCTTTTCAATATTATCATTCCTAGAGTCTTTTGTTAATTTATTATTGTTACACTCACAACTACTCCTTATTGTTGGTGTCAGAGACCAGAGATGTCAATTTAAGGTGCGGTACATTTTGCACTGCACTACTGCACCCACGATTTGAGATATTAAACTGATCACGTTCGGATGATTAATAATTAGTTGAATCTTTGGGAAGATTTTGTATCACGATTTTATGATAAATCTCATATAAAAAATAAGTGATGTATGAGAATTGTGATTTAAGAAAAATTACTTCAATTTCGCGTTTTGTGAGAAAATTTTAGATGGTTAACTTGATTTAGCATATACATTGACATTTGTGAGAAAATCAATTTTTATAACTAGGGAAAGGTTTGTTACAACTTAACTTAATATTTATGTGATGTATAAATAGTATCCAAATATTTTAATAATTATTTTTATAACCCATGTAACAAACTATAAAACAATGAAACTCATTTTATAAGTAATTTGAGATGGAATCTAAGCCATACTTAAACCAACTTGATTTTTCACAAACGAATTTGCAAGAGGAGCTTGATGGTTTTTATGTATACATGACAAATATGTATTGCATGTTTTTATAATCTACTGTCTGAAAAATAAATTATTAAAGAGAAATTGACAAAAACAATTACATCTACAATTGTTAATGATCCTAACATCTAAAAACCTAACTGGAATAAATAATTGAACCTAGTTGTATGTGGTATTTTGACTTAAAGCAAGTTTCATGATCTTTTCTAAATATGTGCAATAAATTAATAAGAATTCAGATTTAGCAACTTTTATCATTGCTACCATACAATTTTAAATTTCAAAGATTATCAAGGCTATGATCTCGCACATCATACTGAGATTCATCAAAATTATTGAAAATAAAACTAACTACCAATTAGAGAGAAATATACCAGAGTATCTTTACCCAAAATTTATCGGCACGATTCCCAACCGGTGTCCTTAGAACATTTTATCAATTTAAGTCGGTTCAGAATTTTTGGCTACGAGATGCTTAATTTTTTTTGCATATTTCTAAAGAATTGGTTCAGCCAATCCTCTCACCAACCTAACTAAGAAACTAACCAAGGTCCTTCGAGTTCTTATCGAGTTTCATCAAATGGATTTTCAATTTTTGAAATCAGTTCAGTCGATTTTTTTCTAACGAAACCAAAGGAAATTATCTGAATGAGAGTAGTTCCATACTAGTGGTGTATTAATATTTCTAATCAATTTTAGGATATTTTCCTAAATCAAATTAAAGTAATGGTGACGGAGATGATTCTGCAGAATCATTCTAAGTATGTAGTCTAAATAGTTCTGAGTAATATCAGAAAGTTTTTGAATAACTGCAATATAGATAAATATCTACAAATTACAAACAATTCCAAATAACTCTATCCCACCACTTTTTATTTAACCAGTTAATTTTGACGATTATATGGTCCTTCGAGTCTTTATCGAGTTTCATCGAACTGCTTCTAAACTTTTGAATTCAGTTCAGCTGTTTTTTTTTTCTAAATGAACCAAAGAAAATTTACGAAATTTCATGAAGGTAGTTGTATACTAATGGTGTATCGATATTTGTAATGAATTTTGGAATATTTTTCTAAATCACTACCTAAAGTAATGGTTCTCCAGAATAATTCTTAGTATGTTATATAAAAATTTCTGACCAATTTCAAAATGTTTTTACATAAGTGCAATATAGATAAATATCTACAAATTATAAACAATGCCTGATTACTCTATTCCAACACTTTTTATTTAACCAGTTAATTTTGACGAATATACTCCTCATGTAGAAGTAGCAGAATTTGTTGTATTGACAAATATATATGTGTCATGCGTATAAAACAGTGATCGTTTGCTAATTAAATTAAATATAAATTGATGAATATACTCGTCATGATCTCGATATGGACGTCACCAAACTATGCGCACTATTTGATAAAAGCGTCAAAAACACCCTTTTCAAAATATTTTTCTAAATCCACATGAAGTTAATTTCAAAAGCTGACGAAGATGGTTTTCTCATCATACCAGCTAGAGAAATTAAATTTTTCTTCTAACTATTTGTAATTATTTTATTTCTGGTACAAAGCTTTCCAAGACTATTCTATCCATCTACCAAATCTATCTTTTATCTAAAAGCATAAATTTTGCGCAACTGTCTATGTAAGTTGCAAGTAACTTGCACGTACAATTTGTTGCTTCTTCATCTCGTACCTGACTTGTTGTAGTCGTACGTGTTGTGTGATTTGCAGATAACGCCGAAGACATGTTGTCATAATCAAATTTATAATTATTGATTTAATGATGTATAAAGACACGTGCCAGGCAATAGAGAGAAGGATGCTATCGTAGCATCATATGATGATGAGCAACACAATTGCAAAAGGTTTCTGAGAGATTTTATTGTTGGAAGCATCTGTTGAGCAAAATTATTTCTGTGCTGTTACTGAATAACGATGCAACTGAAATTTTTCTTTACGTTCCAATCGTTTCTGAACACTTTGGCATGTCCTAGAAAAATAGATGTATGGATACAATTTTTTGTCCACGTTTTTGAAAGCACGGATCTACAGATTTGAATACACAATTCGATTTTTATTCATAGGAAGATGTGCTGATTAGTTTTTGGCAAAGGAAGATATACAGATCATTATTATTGATTTATAGTATTGATACCAGGATGACTGATAGACAGCTGTTAAGGCAAACAAGTGTACAGGTAGACAGGTGACCTAGTAGACAGTTAGATACATAGAAAAGTTAACTTAGTTGGTATTGGTATTTTACCTTGAGGCAAGTTACATGAACTTCCCGATATGTGTAGACAATCGACTTAATAAATAAAAAATAAATTAATGTATGAGTGATTAAAAGTATTTCGAGTGGATTCATTACACATCATTGAAATCGAATGAACACATTAATTCGGAGTATTTTCTAAAATCAAATTTTCATAAATCAATAATTTTTTTAATTAAATCAGTTTCCTTGGGGCTTTAATGGTTTAGTATATGTTCATTAACACCAGGTACTCTACCGTTATAACAAGTAAATCGTCTAATTTTAATTTTAACAGACGTCAAAAAAACTACTCAATCAACTTCGAAGAATTTTCAAAAGTAAACCACTTGTCGTACGGCCGTAATATTTTAGTATGATCTATAAGACTAAGGTATCTACCGTCAAAAAAAGAAATCATAAAAAAATACGTAAAATCTTTTTTTAACACTTTATTACATGAATACGGCCCGGCCGATCTTTACTAAAAACTAATCTGCACGATTACTAACCAATATCTTTCGAACAGTTATTGAATTTTCAAAATCGATTGAGAATTGGGAGCTAAAACGTGGACAGAATTTTTTTCACTTTTCTGCAATTTACAAATTCAAAAAAACGGTTTGGCTGATCGTCGCGCAAATTTGATAAACTCTAGTCCTCAACGAGATACATCAAATGACTTTTAAATTTTTGAAATCGGTCCAGCCGTTTTTGAGAAAACTTCGATTTACGTCAAAAAATCTGTTCTAGTAGAAAGGCAAAGAAGTAAATAAGTATTGGTAGCTCAAAGGTAGGCAAGGTAGACCGGTAGCTACATAGACAAGTAGACAAGTAAACGGATGAGCAAGTAGGCAGGTCCAAAAGTAGACTAGTTGAAACTTTAACAGGACACTTCAACAGGACACTTTGTAACAAGTAAACCGTTAAAAATGTAATATTTGTTGAATAAGTCGATTATTATATAGGGAAGCTCATGCAACTTGTATTGTTTTGCTTCTACCTAAGAGTTAGCTCTAAATACTAATTTGGTAACATATCTATATAATATATAACTAATATTACATAGATTAGAATCTGAATTTTTTTTTATGTGAGAGATACTCTACTCACGAAACAATTCTAAAATGTGCAACAAATTTCTACTAAAATCTAAGAAGTGGCAAAAATTAGCGACGATTACTTAAAATTCAGCAATGAATTGATCTCAAGGTTGTATTTCGAGTTTTGTAATTTCTATCTACTTAAGTTTTCAGGAGACAACTTTTGTATCCTCATAATCATAAGTAGTGAAAACATATTTTTCTCGAGTGTTCATACTTAATGAGATGCTTTCAAAATGCAATCCAACTAATTTAAATGATAGGTTGACCAAGTAAAAAATTATTTTCATTAATTTAAAGTAAAAGTATTATAACTAATCTTCTGCTAGCATCATTTATATCGATAACTACGTCATTTGCAGTTTGTCATCTTACGAGGCCGTAAATAATCTTATTAGTACATAGAAGCTGTTTTCTGTAATTTCTAATGACTATCCTGTTACACAGATTATTGTGTAATAGTTATGATAAGATTCTGTAATTTTACGTTTCCTCATCTGATATCAAAATAAGAAAATATAGTAGAACTACTATTGAGAAACAACTATGAGGAATAAATAGACCATGATCATAATTGATAAGTGGTTCGTATAAAAAATATTATAGTAGATTTGCAGTAGATTTAGCAGATTTAGGCAACTATTTGGTGACTTTAGACAACATAATTTGATGAACAAAGTTTGATGGCAACTCGTTGGATACCGAAAGTTCCGAAATAAAATTACTAGTTTTGGACAACTACAACTACAAGTTTTGATAGCAACTTTTAGGAGCATCCAAAATTTAGGTTAGCTCAGGAATAAAATTACTAGATTTAAACAACTATTTGGTGACTTAGAATAATATAGAAGTGTACAAGGTTTGATCCAAAATTTAGATTAGTTTGAAAATAAGATTACTAGATTTGGACAACTCTATGGTGTGTTAAATCTGAACAAAGTTGCAAAGCAACTCATTGGGTGTCAAGTGTTTGCCACCCAAAATTTGGGTTTGATCCAAAATAAAATTACTAGATTTGAACAACAATTTGGTGACTTCAGATATTAAAAAATTGAACAAGGTTTGATAGCACTTTTTTGGACGCAGCCGAGTATATGCAATCCAAAATTTAGATTGACACGAAATAAAATTCGTAGATTTGGACAAATTTTGATAGCAACTATTTGGATGGCAAGTGTTTGCCACCTAAAATTTGGATTAGATCAAAAATAAAGTGACTAGATTTGGACAACTATTTGGTGACTTTAGGTAACATTAATCTGGCCAAGTTTTAATAGCAACTCTTTGGACCCCGCCGAGTGTTTATCATCTAAAATTTCGATTAGGTCAAAAATGAAATCAGTAGATTTAGACAACTATTTGGTGACTTCAGATAACATAAATCTGAACAAGTTTGATGGCAACTCGTTGAATGCCGAGTGTTTGCCATCCAAAATTTAGATTAAATCCAAAATAAAATTAGTAGTTTTGGACAACTATTTGGTTACTTTAGATAACATAAATCTGAACAAGTTTTGATAGCAAGTAATTGGATACCGAGTAAGTGTTTGCCATCCAAAATTTAGATTAGATTCGAAATAAAATTAGTGGTTTTGGACAACTATTGGTGACTTTGGATGACATAAAAACTGAACAAGGTTTGATAGCAACTTATAAGATGCCAGATGTTTCCCATACAAAATTTAGATTAAATTCAAAATAAAAAGAGTAGTATTGGACAATTATATGGTGACACCTTTTGAGGCATCCAATGAGCAACTCATTGGATGCCAAGTGATTGCCATCCAAAATTTAGACCCTGGCATATATTTTCATATTTTTTTTTCAATTCTACTTGTTGTTTATTAATATCTTCCTCCATCGATGTATTACAATCAATACCCATTCTGGAGAGAATCTCGTTTGGAGAAAAGATCAAAAGTGCCATTTATAGGATGCTGCGTTATCTGTATGATTTACGAATATTAATATGCAAAAGAATTTTCCTTTCTGATTGCGTATTTATACTTTAATGACCATCGTGCATGTGTGTAATGCGAAACATTAAATATGAAATATGAAATATCATGTTTTGAAACCGCAAGCTGGTTTTGTATTGGTATTTTCCAATAGCTCAATTGATGGAGTTCGATATTGTAATTGGATGGTCAAAACTAGCAAGTTTGCATTAAAAAAAATTTTTTTTTCAATTAATAATCCTAATCATAATCAAAATTAACAGTTTAAGAAATATCATCATACCAATAAAAATTTATGACAAAAAAATGAATTGTATGTCTAAAAATAATAGTGATACAGAGCCTTGCTTTGTATAATGTAATATCCCAGAAGAACAAGTTCTAAAATTAATTTATATCAATTTAGATTCACTTGATAATATATGAATTTCAAGTTCTATTGAATTTTATTCGATTTGTATTTTACGAAAATTTCTATATTTAATAATGTTTTAACTCGCTTGGTTTTTTGTGAAGAAAAATTTGCTAGATATACTTTGATTGATTAAATATTTTTTTTTACAATTTTTAATTTTTTTAGTTTTAAATGTTACAGTTTATTACGTATATAATTTTCTTATTGGTTTCTCGTAAACAATTTGTAATTTTTCAAAAAAAAAGAGCATTTTTAGATATCAATTTAATTGCACTGAAGGCTTGTTCTAACTAACAGATTTTTTGCAAATTTTCGTATTGAATGATGAAATCTTTGCAAATTTCCTTCAACAGATAGAAAAATGGTATATTATTGAAATTAATAGCTTCTTTCGTATATGAGTTTTTCAAGACCTATTTTTTCCTATAAAAACCAAATGCAGTTTAGTAAATATAAATTCAAAGGTAAAGTTTCATTAGACTTTTTTACTTACTTCGTAATTGATGGTATTTTTGTAAAATAATTAATAGTATATAAATAGTTGCCATTGTAGAAGTGTTTGAATATCAAAATAATGGATACTTTTGATTTATTGACCATCATTTACTTACATCCAGCTTTAAAATTTATTTGTACTCATTTATAATAATGATCATTTACGCAAATGGATATTGCTTCGCCCATTATAATAATTCAATAGGTCAAACAATAAAATTCTAATATTTTATAAATTAAATTATTTACCGAAATAAATCTTTATATGCGCAAATTTATGGCTTAAGGATCACAGAATCAAATATTTTAAATAAATCAATAAATGCCAAGAATTGACTATTAAATTTATTATTTTTCCTCAATTTGGGTGGGTCAAATCATAATATTGAAATGCATTCATGAAAATCAAATGCTTGAAGATATTTCACAATTTAACATTTATCTTTTATAATGACTCTAACATACATTATTTTTCGCTTAATTTGGAAATTTAAGTTTACTTTTCCCCATTAAATTTAATTAATAAATAGAAAAATTTACACATGATAATAAGACAAACAAATTTGAAAATGTCGAAATTATTTTTTTAAGGAATTCTAATTATTTTTATCTCTTTTTTCTTAAGTCTGTTACTATCTTTAATAAATTTAGTCGTACAACTTTTAATAATAAATTACATTTATTATTTAAAAATGTATTTAATATAAATATATCATTCCAAATAAGTTTCGATATTTTCTTACCAAACCGGATAGTACTTGGGATGTATAGACTTACCTAAAATTAAAAAAAAATATACATTAGTTTCAAAATTCATCAAACAATTACATATTACTTATTTTTACAATAATTGCATATATATACATATTGGTATGACAAATTTCAGCAAAAAGATACTGTAATTTTTTATTTGGTAGATGTAAACATATTTTCTATTAAAAAAATTGCTTTCTGAATAAAAAATAGTAATCCGAATAAGATTATTGAAGTTATTTTTTTCTTTCGGTTATTCTTTTCTTAGAAATAAAAATGCACAAAATTTTTATAAAAAAGATAGAAGACAACTTCTTTTAAATAAATGAAGTAAATAAATAAATAAATAAATAATAAATCTCAATATTGAAATAAATTTCGATAATTTTCAATATTTATTATTAAGATGTTTAAATATTTAGTATTTATTATTAACTTCGCGTAGGGTAAGTTATAAAAATCGCAAAAAAATCGAAAATGAAAATTTTTATATATATTTACGTTTCAGAGGTTTCCGAACATTACCTTAGAAAAAATGGATGTATGTGTTTGTGCGGATACAAATTTTCGTCGACGATTTCGGGAATAGTGATCAACCGATTTCAATAATTCAAAAAACATTCGATTTTTATTGATAAGGAGACGTCCTGATTAGTTCAAAATTTTCAAAATTTTTCAAAATAAAAAAAAATTCCAAAACTTTTTTTCCAAAAAGTAATTTTTTCCAAAAATTTAAAATTTCTCAAAAACCTACTTTTTCAAGATTTAAAAAAAATTAATCTTCTTTAAAAATAATTTTTGGTACGGGAAGTTCCAGCAATTTGCCTTGAATTTCTAAATAAAATAAATAAATTATCTAACTAAAATTTCAAAACAAGCTTA